>NC_134951.1:96196310-96498143 GCF_965638725.1 Aptenodytes patagonicus
GGATTACATACTCACTTTGAACCAACGTCAGGGCACACAGTACCAAGAAAGGAAGCCCTGTGTCCCCCCAACACACATTTCCATCATCTCCCTTATGCTGCCTCTAGCATTCATGTAAATCAGTCACAGTTTTCAGCCAGATCAGTCCCCTGATCCAACTCATCCCGCGGCCGCGTGAATGCTGGTGCAAGGGAACGCAGCAAAACACAAGACTGGGACTTCTCCTTTCACTGCCAACCCAGACTTACACCGTGACAGTATCTCCGGAGAAACACCAGGAGATTTGGACAAGAAAAGGGTCTCTTTCATTTCAGCAAAAATACTGATGTGCTTCACAAGAATGGTCTGGATGAATCTGCACTATTAACACAGCCATGGGAGCACTAAAAAGGTCTGTGTCTCAATACTCAAGAGGCCAGTGTGACGGCTCTGACCAGATTTTTATCAGTGGTGTATACCCTAAAAACCAGTCAAGGTGCCGTTCTTACCCTGCCTGCATCCTACAGTAAACGTACTTTTAAATAGTGCTGTTACCTAGCAATCCAGTATTACTTTCCTTTTTGATCACAAGTTTTGGAAATGACACCTGCTTCCTATATTCCCAAGATCCGTTGTTCCACAACCATTCAGCTATTTCTTTTCCTTCCTTCTGCTAGTAACTCATCCACAAAAACAGGCCCCAGGGAAAACCAATGGATGTTGCAAAAGCAAATGCTGAGGCCTACAGCAAAGCCTGCTGTCAAACATACAAAATAAAACAGGGAAAAATATTCTTCACTTTAATAGTCATAACCTGATCTGCACAAACAGTGGGGCCAACATCCCCTTTATTCTTCTAAGAGACCAAAATAGACATGCTCCAGGCACCACAAAGATTTGAACCGCATCTGTCGTCCATCATTAAAATGCAAGAAATAAATCCAAGACAATATGCACGATGCAAATACCTAAACCCCTACTCTGCCACTGCAGGTTTATTTATAGACCGTCTGCCAGGGTGAGCTACAAGAGCCAACTGTGAACTACGGGACTCAATCCATTCACAGCTCTCCTCATAAAGGAAATGATGTGATTAAGGGCTTGTGTGTGTTAAAAATACACAAGATATTCATTACCAAGACATAATTGGTTTTACATTAATGACAGCCAGAAAGGCCAGGACTCAGAAAGAGGAATTAAGTATTTTCAAATTCATTTATGAATAGGATTAGCTATTAAACAGGATATTTATTGATCCAAGTTACCAACAGAAACTCATTACAGGTACATCTGTTAACAATTTTGAAGCAAAACACACTAACCTCATTTTCCAGATCACAATCAGGAAAGACAGATTAAAAAAAAGAGCTGAATATCTTTAATGGAAAACTTATTTTTGACATTTTAAGTACCCAGAAGTCCCAGTTCTAAGGTACTTATGGCTCTTATTGTTCTAGTATCCGAGCACCTTAAACCATTCTAGATATTCATATTCACAGCACTGTACTAAAATAGGAAGGGATTATTCCCAGTGCACCAGCAGGAAATTAAGCTACAGAGAGGACAACTTCCTGTGTGAGGTCAAGGGAAGAGAGCGGTACAGCAGGTATCTAATTCCAGAAGCTCTGCTCTGGTATGGTCTGCGGGGCTGGAAGTGAAGCCCAGTGAGGTCCTGCCTTGTCCACGTCTGTTGGAATTCCACGTGAATTCAGAGAACTGCCCGCACTCCCATAATGTAATGCTGCTATCACCTCTCAAATGTATCTTTACTACTTCTGAAAGTACTGAGGTCTCAGGACCTCAGGTGGCAAGCCACAAGACCAGATTCTGTTCCCAGCCCTGACATGGATGACCAGGTCCCAACCAGCAAGGTGCAATCACAAACCAGATAGCAGTAACCGCGCTGGGGGGAGCTGTGGCAGGGAGAAGGACACAAACAAGAAGAAAGCGAAGGTGGGGAGCTGTGGCTCAACCATAAAAAAAAGTCAGGAACCACTGACCTAGGCTAGCTGTTCACAGAACAAAGAACAATAGTGGCTCCAGGCCTTCCTGATAAAGCTACACCAGAAAAGGCTGGCTAATACAGACCGAATTCAGGCTGAAGAGAAACCTAACCTGGAGATAAAGGCACACTCATGCCGCAAGGCAGCACAGAGCTACCTGCAGCTTTGCTGGAACAAGCCTCGCTTCTCACTCAAAAACTTCCCTTAACTCAGTTTCTCTCCTTCCCAAACAAGACCCTCCCAGGTAAGCTTGGAGAACTCTCGAACCAGACAAGTGAACACAGCTCAGATGAGCATCTGTGTCCTGCTTTTAAAAAGGCTGGCTGCCTGTCTGCTTTTACTACAAGGAGTAAGTCTTTCACGCTTGTAAGAAACCTGTCATGCTGTCTTCTTCCCCAAATTGCCTCCCCTTACTCACCAGACCTCCAAAGGGGTTTTTTGGAGAATAACCAGCAAAGCACAGACTAGCACCCACACTTCCTGAGTCCCCATGACACACACGAGTAAATGCCGCGCTTGTCAGGACACAGGAATTTTGGTCCAACTTTGCTGCATGACTACTCATACCCACACAAGCCTAATCCCGGCAGCACAGCCCCACATGAATTCTGAAGCAAAGAAACGCTCTGAAGGACACACGTGCAGGAGTGTCAGAATAGTGTCTTCTTCCTCCCCCAGGCCAGACTGCTAAGGCACGGGCTTAAGCCCACTGGGAGCTGAGGGTGCTGCCTGTCGGAGAGGCAAGATGCTGCCAGTCACCCCACCTGCAGTGCCCTGCCTGCAAGCCACACAAAGGCTCCAGGCTCCAGCTCCCAGCTGCTTTTGCAAGATGTCACAACCATCTGCCCTGCTGTGTGCCACTCAATCCCACATGCCACCTTCGGGGCCTGCGTTTCTCAGTCTTTTTAGGGCAGCAACCCATGCTCAGGGTTTAGACCTTTCAGGCCCTGTGCACAGCGCGTCAGCGACCCCTGCAAACGGCTCCCTATGAGGGACGGGCAGCAGGGCCGGTACCCGGGGGAAGGGAGGACCCAGACAGCCCAGGCGCCGCAGGGCCCACAGGCGAGCACGGCAGCCGCACACGCACTGCGGCCCGCTCTCACCCAGCCCCAGCGCCCGGGGGCTGAGGGGGCCCGCCCGCGCCCCGAGCGGCTCGGCCACGAGGCCGAGTGAGGGCCCGGCGCCGGCTCCGGGGGAAAGCCAGCACCCCGGGAGCAGACTGGCCCGGCGGCGGGGCAAGGCCGCCCGCAGGCCGCCGGGTCCGCAGGCCGCGGCCGGCCCCGCCCGGGAGGCCCAAGGCCCCGCGACGGCGGCGCCGCGGCTCAGGGGCGGGGCGCCCGCTGCCGCACGGCTGCTCCCACCCGGCGCCCGCTCCGCTCCCCACCGCCCCGCCCCGGCCCGGCCCGGCCCGCCGCCGCTCCCGGGGCCGCCTTTGCGCGTCACCCCCCCCCCCGGACAGAGCGCGAGACCCCGGCCCCCCCCAGCCGCGCACCTCCGAGGGGAACACGGGCCCGCCGCCCGCAGGCCCGCGCGCATGCGCAGCGCCGCCGCCCGCCGGTCCCGCCCACCGCTGTGCAGGGCCGGCACCTCCGCGCCCCGCCCACCCGGGGCCCCGCCCCGCGCCGAGCTCAGCCGAACCGAACGGAGCCGAGCCCAGCCGGGCGGTCGCCGCTCGCTCCCGTGCGCGGCGCAGAGCGGTACCGCAGCGCCCGGCCCGGCGGGGCGAAGCGAAGCGGCAGCCCGGGGGGAGCCAGTCCGCGCCTGACACGGGGTAAGCGAGCCGCCGGCGCGGCGGGTCGCGGCGACCGCGGCTCCTCTAGGCCGGGCGGGCCCGGGGCCGCAGCCCGCCGCCGTCGCCTCGGTGTTTGCTGGAGGGGGTGGGGGGGCAGCGGCCGCGCCTCGGGCCCTCCTGAGGGCGGAGCGGGCCGGGCCGGGCGGCGCGGCCGTTGCGCGGAGCCCCGCAGCGGGGGCAGCCTGGGGCGGGGGGCGCCGCCTGCCATCTTGGGGCGGAGCGGGGCGGGGGGCGCGCCCGGGTGCGGCGCCCGCGGAGCGCCCCGCGTCCCCCCCCCCAGGGCCGGCCCGGGCTGCGTGGAAGCGGCGTGGCTCGGGGCACCGGGGTTTCTCGCCCGCCTCCGGGGCGCCCCTCCTCTGCCGTCTCCCCGTGCGCCGTCCCTCGGCTGGGTAAGGTGGTTTCTGCACCCCATTTCTGCGGGGTGGCACCGGCTCCCATCTCGCTTGCGATCGCCGTCGGGGGTGCTGAGGCTGCTTTTGTGCGTGCTCGGTCTTGGAGAGCTGCCTGTCCTCCTCCCTGCCCCTCTCCTCCAGGCACCGCTGTGACGGAGAGTAGCAGGGGAGGCGGGAGGGATGTTTCAAGGGTGGGAACAGCAGGCAAATTTCTGATATTGCCCTGCCTCTCGTACCCTGGAGAACTTAGCAAAGAGCTATTAGATGGGGCTTGTGTACGTGGTTGTGCAGCTAAGCAGCCCCTTTCTGCTCGTCTTGTTTACCAGCCCCTCCAAATCAGCAAACTGTGGTTTTTCCTTCTGTCCTGGAGTGCGCCCTGGGTGTCTGTATGTAGGTACCTGCTGGAGGCATCGTGCCAAAAATCTGTGACGTGGCTGCAGTCAGCCGGCTGCCCATAGCAGGTTTGATAGCTCTCAGCTGGATGGAGACCAGGTGTTTGGGGAATTTGGGATTCTGGGCACCTCCCTTCCTCACTCTTCCCTCGATAGCAGGAGTTGGAAGCAAAAGGCTGATCAGTGTGTGCTCAGGGTGTGCTAATTTAGTTGTGCGTAGACCACAAGAAGCCCCACACCTTGCATTTGTCTGTAACTCTGGAAGTGTCCTGCTCCATCATGTCATCCTCCAGAGTAAGCGTGCATGGAAAGCCACGGGCTGCAGGGCAGGAGCATCCCATTAGCAGCGGTCACAAAGCCACTGAAGGGTTGCACAGCACAGGTGCCTCCTGGGTGGTCCTGCAGATGCCCCACCCGGGGGTGGGACAAAGCCTTTAAAATGCATTGCAGGGACTGGTACCCCTCCAAACACCCATGCTATATATGGTCCCTAATAGCCTTTTTTTTTTTTTAATGCTTCTGAGAGAGCAGAAAGCCAACTACTTAGCTCTTAACCGGCTCCGGGAGGACTCTCTTCAAACCAGAAATAGCAAAGCATTAAGGATGTTGCTTTTAATGACTGCAATTAGCTGGTATCTACCTAGGAAAGGCCTTTTTTGTCTCGAGCCTTTTAGTGGTAGGAATATGCTATCTTTACAGGGAGAGAAGTCCTTTCTGCAGTCTTCACCTGGATACCTTAGGAGCAAGATAAACATGAAAAGATGCCTTTGTGGGGGTTGGAAAGAGACTCTGGTTTGGCTCATGAGTATGTTTTGTTGCACTAAGTTTGCTCTATTTTTGTCTGTTCCTGTCTTCAGTAACCTTGGAAGGAACTGAAGCTACTGTATTTTCTGAGGGTGTCGGTTTTCTTGTCAAGAAGGCATTGCCGTGAGGCTTTGCAATGCTGTTTTCTTCCCCTTTGACTGGAGCATGGTGCAACTATCCTGAAATGTCCTGAAGCCATGAGTTGAGCCAAAAAAAGAAAACTACTGAGTGCTTTGCTTCTTGTTTGTTGGGGGTTTTTTTGTTTTGTTTTCCTTCTGGGTTTTTAAAATACCCTTGGTCATATGTTTTAGCTTTCTTCAGCAATAAATTGAGCTAGGAACTTGCTTGGGCTTTTTTGATAAATTTTTACATTAAAAAAAAAATATCGGCATGAAATCGCTTCGTTCTGGGAACTAGGACTTTAAGAAAACCCCAGGTAGTGTGACATTTGCGATAAAAGCCTGAGAGCTGGCAGTGCCGAGGGCCTGCTTTTTGTCCGTTGCTAATTACGCTTTCCTTGAGCCCAGGGTAGCTGGAGCGCCTGGGATCACGGGGAGCCCTGCAGCGTCCTACCAGCAGCTCCTCTGCCACCCTCCCCATCCATACCGAGGTGCAACCCCAGCCCATAAGCGCCCCGTCTCCATCCTGGCAGCCAGGGTGAGGCTGTACGCTGGGGACCCGAGGGCTCCGCGGGAGGCACCTCCCGCTCCCAGGAAAGACAGCCGGGACCTGCGCCGTCTGACGTGAAGCCTGCGCAGCCGTGGGGTGCCTGCTTCGTGACGGAGGAGGCCCTGGGCGTAGGATACTCGGTGCGCTGTTAATTGCAGACGGCGCTGGTTATGGATCCTGTGGCTGATTTACATATCAAAGCATCTGAGAGCTCCGCGATGGGTAACGGAGGCAAGGATGACAGGGCTTGCTGGAGGCTGGGGCCGGATGTTCCCTGGGGCTTCTTGTGGTGCAGAGATGAGACAAGATGATGGGGATGTTTGGAAAATGGAGATTGTCTCCATGTCCTTGAATGACAGCACCGTTAAGCCTTTTTTAATCTAGCAGCTGCTTTCCAGGGGGTGGGAACCAAGGAGAGAGGGAGCAATCCTTGGTGGCCGTTCCTCGGGCTGCTCCTGCCCTACCTCCTTTGCTCCAGTGAGAGTTTGCCGAGCAGCCCGCTGTGTCGAGCCCGGCAGCCCCGCGCTGCCCTCCGGAAGCTGTCCCCCCCTGGCTGGTGGCTCCTGCGGCAAGCGGCCGGTATGCCAGCCTGCTGCCTGTTCTCCACGCTGCATCTCCCACAAGGAGGCGGAGGCCCTGCTTGGAGCCTGAAGCAAAGGGGCAGGTTTGCTACCGCCTGAACTGGCTCTGCAGGGTCGCAGGTCTCGCCTGATGGCTCAGGAGGCATTGCGGGGGGAGCAGCGGGAGCCTTGAATGGGCCGTGGCCTCTGGGATGCTGCATGAGTCAGAGGAAGGTTTGCCTGTGTCTGGTCTCAGCAGAGCTGTCTCCTGCTCCTCCCGGCTCTGGAAACGAGCCTGGGGAGCTCGGCGCTCGCTTGCAGGCTGAGCTGGAAACCGAAATGTAGGTTTCCAAGCAGGAAGAGAGGGAGGGAGTCCCCCTGTCCCCCTGCCGCTTTGTTCTTCACAGGTGTGTTGCTGGTCCTGATGCTCTAGCTTTGAAGGACTGCAGCATGGGACAGCCGGCCTCTCTGAGGGTGGCTCTGTGTTCCTCGTGGGAGCGCCTGCTGCCTGAGACTGCAGCCCTTGGCCTCTCTCCCATGGCCCATGCAGCTCAGGCTCTTGCTGGGAAGGACTCCTCATCTTGCCAGCCATATGGGGAGTTGGTGTGTGCAGGAACTGCCTTGAGCCTGGCCTTCTCAGGAGGCACCTCTTTGCCTGCAGCTCTCGTCCTGTCAGCAGCTCTCTGGCTTGCTCAGGAGCGTGAGTTGGGAGTCCTGATACATTGGCTAGAAAGTTGGTTAAAAGGAGAAAAACAAAAATCAAGGAACGAAAAAGAAACACACATGTGTGTACGCACTCTGCAACAGAGAGAGTGAGATTCATGAAGCTGGTGCCAAGCTTGTAGAGCAAAGGCTTGCAGTATGAAATGGCTTTTCTCTGAGCCTGCAGGCCTGTGGTTGGCACTGCCTTCTCACTTCATGTCCTTCCAACATGGAGCTGGGTGTCTGCCCTCTGCTCCAAATACAGATTAGCTGCAGGAAGCCCGAGACTCTCTTGCTAACTGTGAGATGCAGAACGTTTTCCTCCGTGCAGCGCTCCCTGCCCTTCGCTGGGTTATCTTTGCATGCTCATTGTGTGTTCCCCGCACATGATTGCTAAGCAGTGGTAGTAATACTTCCGTTCCCCCCCCATGGCTCTTGCATGTTGATATTGCCTGCCTGCCATTCCCCCTCTTCTGCTTTCAAGTCCCTTCCTCCCCATCCCTCGTAAAGCCAGGTGGGGCAGTGGGAATGCTTTCCCAGTATCCCAGTGCTCTCCTTAGGCCAAGCTTTTATAGCAGCTTATATGCACAGCTTATATGGGCAAGATGGGGATCCTGCTGGCATAGCCCACTGCATCTTTTGAGCGAGGTCTCCTGTTCTTGATGTGCTTTGGTCTAATTGTCGATGCCAGCAGCTTCTGCCCACATGGTTATTGTGCTGGGGAAAGAGAGAGGTCTTGTCTTATGCATGCTGTTTTTTCCCCAGAGAAATTGGCGGTTGGTAGTACGGGCCTGGCTTAAAGCAAGGTTTTGGAGATTCCAGTTTGTGTGGCCCAACCTGGGAAGATGTTTGTGCTATTGCATTAAAGAAAAGGGCTGGATCTCTTAAGGGACTGTGTATTTGAAAGGCAGCACATTGCATCAGCACCAGGAGAAAGCAGCTGCAGGCAGGATTCACGTCTGCCTGTTTTCAGTATGTTCTGCAATTGCTTTCGTGAACCACCACAACCATGCTGCCTCTGAGAAGCAAGCCGAAGAACCTCTCTGCCTTTCTCTGGCTGGAAGAGTGGCTGCTGTGGGTCTTTCCTGCCCAACTGTTGCCTGTTGCTCCCTAGAAGGACTGTCTGTCCCTGGAGCTACTCCTGTGAGTCCCTGTGTTGGGTGTCCTCATTCCCTCTGCACCCCTGTAATTCTGTGTGCAGAGCAGTTGCTTGCTTTGACACCCCTTCCCTGCCCCCTAGGGATCCTCCCGCTGGGTCCATGCAGGTCTCTTCTCCTGGCCCAGTGCAGAGCTCGCCCTGCAGACAGCCAGCTGCCACCAGCGATGTGACCTCTGGGCTCTGTCATGCCAACAAGGAGGCCACGTGGTGTAGCTCGTGGGGAGGTGGTGTGCTCTCTCCTGTTGACCTGCACGGAAGAGCAGCTCTGACGGGCTCCCTTAAGAGCATCCCACAGTCTCCTGATGTGTTGCCGACATGGGTCAGGGGGAGGGTGCTTCTCTTAAGTGGAATTTCTTATGAGAGTGCATTTAGTAGGAGAGTCATGTGTTGGCCTGGCCCTGCTTTTGCCAATTAAATAGGGGCCTTTAGTAGGCTCTGTCTTGGGTCCCTTCAAAGCCGGGGGTGAGACAGTCTTGGCATGATCTTTTACTTAGAGGAAACTCAGATGGCAGCAGGCTTTGTCTTGTGCTTGAAATAATTATCAACATCTGATGTATTCTGCTTGGAGGTCAGAGAGGGCCTGGCAGTGACACAGGCTGGGGAGGTCTCTGCAGCTGACCTCAGGATAGTTGGGCTCTTGAGGCAAAAATTTAGTGCCTTTGGGTCCCAAGGAAGATCTTAAAAGGGATTCATCCCTCAACTCCTTGTGCATATGGTCTAGACTCCCTTTGCGTGAAACCATTGGACTGTGGAGGCTCTCAGGTGATGCTGGTAAAGCTGACATCTTCCCCAGGATGACTGTGTATGCAAGTTGGTGATTTGGTTTTGCTGGGCTCTTGTCTACGCTTGAGGCATAGACCTGGAAATGAATTATTGTGTGTCTGCTGAACTGCGGTAGCTGCCCAGGGGCTCGCTATTACTCACAACACAGAAAAGGCAGCTTTAGCTGGCATGAGTTGCAAAGTTATAAATCTGGGAGGAAGGAACCGGATTTGTGGTGGATGCGAAACTCTGTGTGAACTCCCAGCTAGGGCAGAAGGAGCTGATGCAGCTATTGGATAGAAGAAGGAATTGGCTCCTAGCTGCATGGAAAAGAGGAACAAATAAAATGTGACAGTAAGAACTCTGTCTTCACCTTGCAAAGAAGGTCAGCGGTGATGAGGTACTTAAAGGACTTAATTTTAAAAAGTGATCCAAGCACAAGTCAGAACAGGTGACAAGAATAGTTAGGTAAATTAAATGTGGGCATGTGGGCACAGCCTTATGAAATTTCCCTGAAAGTACTTAAAGAATAGACTAAGGCAACTTTTGCATGGTGAGCAGCCACCTTAGAGAACATCTAGTGGAGGGAGATCCCAAGGTTTGATCCCTTGAAATACAGAGAGAAGGAATGGGACTACAACCAGCCTGTCTAAATAAACAGTTAAGCACCAGTGTTTATCCTGTTAAGGAGGTGGGAGAATATGCTGATTAAAATCCATTCAGCATGCATTTGTCTGGAACATACCACATCACGTCGGTCAACGCCCTTGCCTGAAAGGATGGCTTGCCTACTGGCTGAGCAGGGGCGATGGATGTGATAGATCTTTACTTAAGTGAGTCTGTGTCACTGACCCAAGCATCAGCCTCGTAAACAAACAGTCAAGAGGTGGGAGATAGGAAGCATCTCTCAGGTGAACCCACAACAGGTTGAAAAGCTGTACTCAAAAGGGTTCCTGTCTGATAAGGAGACCCTGGGTAGGCAGGGCAGGGGAAAATGTTGGTATTACCAGGGTTTGTGAGCAGGATGAGTTAGTGCTCTGCTGGAGAGGAGAAAAACATGAGGCAAGCCTTGTGCCAGGCTGTATGAGGAGTGACACCTCTAAGGTGCAGGAAGCAATTGGTGCTCTCCTCAACACAGATGAGGTGTTGCTGATGGACCAGGCTCAGATGTAGATGCAACCCTTAGAGAAGGATGTGCGCAAACAAGAGAGTATCCAGGAAAGCAACAGAAGTGATTAAGGTCTTTAGAAATATGGTGTGGGAGGAAGGATGAGAAGACTTAGGACTGTGTAGCCTGAGGAAGAAAAGATGGAAGAGGGAACTTCATGGTCTTCAAGGATGTACAGCAATATACTTCTAGAATACCATAGTTGTGATGAAGACAGGGCAGGAAGTCACTTTACCCGTAATGAGGGAGTTCAGACTTCATGGTTTTCCGTAATATCAGTTGGGATGGTGAAGCAGAAGAGGAGGCTATCTTGAAGGGGTTTATGTTTTTCGGGGTTGGGCGGGTGGTTTGTTTTAGAACAAATTAGCCAAAAGTCTGTAGATATGGATGAGTTGCAGCTAGCTGTGCCTGAAGCAAAGAATCTCACCAGATGACCTATTAAGGCCTCTTCAAACCTTGAAGTTATGTGAGATGTTTGACACCTGGAAAGGCAGCAGTGAGTAGCCCTAGGAGTGAGACTTTACTGCTGTAGGTGGTGCTGGGGAGACTGGTACTAAAATACTCTTGTCTAAATCCAGTGTCAGTGCTCAGAAAAGGGTGCTGAAAAATTGAAAAGAATGCAGAAAAGACAAAATAATCTGAGGGCTGGAGAGAAAGCTTTATGGTGAGAAACATAAGGAGATCAATCTGTTTATCTAATCAAGGAAAAGATTAAGGTGGGACTTGGTTATCCTGCATAAGCATAACGTATCTTATGACTGTGTATCATTAGCTTGGTAGGGTAGAAATGCCAGGCCGTGAAGAGTGGTAAGAAAAACCTGTGGTGAGATGCTGGGGCTGTGGTCACCTTCAGAGCTGTGTAGCCAGCTCTCCCTCCTCCTCTTGCATGGGTGCAGGTCCCTGTCTTCACCTGTTACTGCTTTCTCAGTGCACCCCTGTTCTCTGGGTTTCAAAGCCCTCCTTTTTTGTTGCTCCTGCCTTGGTATCTGTCTAAGCCCCTTCCTTGAGACTCCTCTACCTTATGAGGAGGCATCTCCAGTAAAAGAAAGCACTAGCCTGGCCCCAGGTAATGTAGGGTGATGCCCTGACAAACCTACACCCACTCTCCGTGCATGTGCTTCTGAAATTGTTCCCTGCCTCTCCTTGCCCCAGCCCGTCATCTGCCTCCGAGTGATTTATAGCATCTCTTCCCTTGTGGCATCCGGCTTTATTGCCAAACAGGTACCTGGGAGCAGCCAGCACCTACCACCTCTCCAAACTCAGTGCCTGGGTCAGTGAAATTGACGAACAAAACCAAATGTCACCCTTGCCTCTTGCTCCTGCCAGCCTGTGGTCCAGTGCTCTGTCACTTATAGCTGCTGGTTTATTTAGGGTCGTTACGCCTGTTTTCAGTCCATGAGTTTCTGCCTTAGCCCGATGAAGAAACCTTGAGAGGGAGATTGGGTGAGATGCTGCAGCAGATGGCTCGCTAAAATCTTGCTACATCCACAACTTCCCTTTCACCCACTAACGCTGTAATGCTGTTAAAAATAAAGATGATCCAGTGTGCCTGACAGGATGTATCCCTTGTAAATCCCTGCTGCCTAGAGATCCTGGAACCTCATGCTCTCGTATCTTCATGTTTTATTATTGCCTGGGGTAGGAGGGGAATTTCAAAGCTAGTAGATAGCTCCTGACTATGGTTGTGAGTCAGGGGAAAGCAAATGCTTTGATGTGCTTTAAAGGAGAAGAGGGGACACCACCACCACCACCCCCCGCCACGTTTCACTGCTTTATTTTGTTTTCTCTCAAGCTTTGTTCCATTTGATGGGAGCAGAGCTTTGGTTTGTAGGAAATAACCCCCGTAAGCGTTTGTGTTGTCTTATGGGGAGTCGAGTGCTACGGGGTAGAACAGACTGAGTTGCTCCAGAAGAGTCTTGTGGAATAGCAGCCATAGCTCAGCTCTCCTCTGGTGGGTATGGGGTGAGGGACACACCTTTGCAAATCAAAGGCATAAAAACATGGTATAGTAGCAGCATTTGAGCATGGTCTGGGCCATGTCTGTGTGGTGCATTAGGTGCCTCCTTCAAAACACCTGCAGCTTCTGGCCTGCTTGATGTGTAGGATTGCCTGTTTTGATTGCTCTGCTGATACATTATTTTGGCAGAAATGCTCCTGCTTCTCAGCTTGGCTTATTCCACCACCTCAAAACACCGAGAAGCAGTTTTGCTGGTATAACTGCACCTCCATCAGCAGGTTATGCCTGTGGAGACATGTTGATCACTTGGGTCTTTGCCTCTGTGTCTAACACAGCTGTGCTCTCAGATGTCTCTGGGGTTGGCTGGGTGTGAAAGATCAAATAGGACCTCTAGCTGGAGCTCAGAAATCTAGGGAAGAGAAGGGATGGGGCAATCAAAGTAAAGGAGGTGTACAGTTTTAATGATCCTGTTTTCAAAATGTATGGGTAGGCAGGCAGTGCTGGAAGTGCGTGGCTGGTAAACAGAGAACAAAGCAGGTTTCGGACAGCTGGGGGAGAGGGGACTTTGCTATTTGAACTGCAGCACATATGCTCTGTCTCTTGTTTGCACTACATTTCTTGGAGCAAGAAAAGGCATTTTTAAACCCGTTCAGTGAAGGTAGACTCCAGCCCATCCAAGCAGTGGTGCAGGTAGAGCTGTGCGTTGTGGCCAAATAGGTGCGTGGACTGGAAACTCTCAGTCTAGTCCTGAAAAGCTACTGCAGGGGGGTGAGCCTGTCTGGCCCATAGCAAGCATGCCTGCCTGCTCTTCCCTCTGTTCCCTTCTCTTCCCCCATGGCTGTTTCCAGCCTGTCAATCATCCTGATCAACCTCTAGTTGCCTCCCAGCTCACCCCAGCATTTCAGAACATCCCTTGACTTGCAACACGTTACTGATTGTGAAGCCCACGCTTTCTACCAACCCCTCCTTGCAGAGCTGGCTCTGGAGGCTCCAAGCAGAGCTCTGGGGCAACACCCTCTCCTCCTACCCCAGGATTGGGGCTTGGCTGCCTTGTTATTCCTGCTCTGCCTCCCTGCTTAGAGGGGTGTGTGTGTTTTAGTGCCCTATTTTGCCTGCAGAAGCCTCATGCCGGGAGGATTTCAGGATCAACGAGGGTTTGAGACTTGAATATGGCTGGAGGGCGGGTGGTTTGGGGTTTTTGGTTTGTTTTTTTTTAATCTACCCCTGCTTCTTCTTAAGGCATGTGCATTGGGGATGGTGGGACAGAAACTTCTGCCCCGTCCCTTGGTAACCCAGCTGGCGAGAAGGTCCAGGAGGAGGCCCTGCTGGCGCACGCTGCTGCTTGCCATGCCGGCTCCTTCCCTGCGCTGCGTCATCGAAACAAGTACCAAAGGGAATAGCTGAGATGCAGTTTCTATGCTCCTAATCCGGTGACTGTGGATGCTGGGGGAGAAGAGCAGCGGACCACAGAAAATGGTCAGGCATATGTGCTGTCTCTGTTGGGTTCCCCTCACAGGGCTGGGGATTGGCCTGGTCCTAATATAAACCTGAAGTCCTCTACAGGGAGGGAAGAACTACAGGGGGAAAGGCAATGGTGGAGACAAGCGGCAGGTAGCAGGAGGTGATGCGTAGGAGCCGTGCGAGGCGCAGAATGAAGAGCCCATGGATGGGCAACAGCAGCCATCAGGGCACTGAGCAGAGCACCCCATAGCAGCACCGCTCCTCACACGTAACCTGAAGGTGGATGCTGCCCACAGACAGGAGAGGCTGTGCCAGGGCTGGCGGGGGGTCCTGTGACTCAGGCCATGGGTGGATGGGGAGTGTTTTATTCCTTCTTTCTCACTCCTTGAGACAAACTTGCTGCTCAGTGCCACTGCCCCCTCCCTTAAGGGCAGGGAGTGTAACTGGCCCTGAAGAGCCTAAGCACTGACCTTGGATGGAAGATTAAACTAGCAGTGGCAAAACTTCATAAGGTGCACTGCTGCCCGCCTTGGCATCTCCCTGGCTGCTCAGAGCTGACTTGAGCTGGCGAAGGTGGCCTGAAGCTTGTGCTCTTGCAGTTACCCCAGCAAGCAGCTGGGAAGCCATCCAAACCATCCAAAAACATCTTTGGTTTTAATCCTGTGGCTGGTGATGCTCTCAAGCAGGGACAGGACAGGTGTTGCTCACCCAGGAGAGGGTTAAATCCAAAAGCCCTGGCAGGCAGGGCAGTGACAGCCCCCTCGGACCTTACCGATGGGAGCAGAGGACCATAGCTCCAGGACATACCCTTCACTCCTAGTAACTCAACAGGGATTTCAGCTGACTGTAGGTGGGGGTGCAAGCAGCAAGAAAGACTTGTGTGCTGCTGGTATGTCTAATCTGGAAGGTGGAGTGTCTTTCTAATGCCTGAGAGTTACCTACGTGATCTCCCTGGGAGAGGTTGTATGTGATTCCAATGGACAGAAGCAGAGGCATGGGGCATATCAGCAGCATGCCTGCGGTCACGCAGCCAATTGGGGTGGGATGCAGAGCAGAGCCAGCTTGTCCTGCATTGTGGGTCCACGCAGCTTCACTGCCGCTCTCTAAAACAGAGTGCTGACACCTCACCCTGTGACTCGGGGCGGTGGGGACACTGGGGGCGAGCTGGATGCGTGGTTGTGAGTGGTGGGGAGTGAGTCAGCACCGGGGGCGGGTGAATCGGTGCCGGGAGGAACAGGTGGGCCGGGGCATGGGTGGGGATAGCCAGGAGCTGCCACGTGGGCAAGTGGGAAGCTGGCAGAGAGCAGGGGCCCAGCAGCGGGTGCCGGGGTGAGCCAGGAGGATGAAGAGAGCGAAGGATCATCCTAGGCACAGGCAGCGCTGCTGGCACCTCTGCCTCTGGCAGCACATGGAGTGCAGAATCCTGCACCCCCGCCGAGCCCATGGCTTGTCGGTGGGGAGAAGCCGTGCTGAAGGGATGGCACGTGAGGGCAAGCTGAGTGGACGGCTTATAGCCGAAACTCCTGCGGCTGACCAGCAGTTCCTGGGCCCTATGTGTGACAATGTCCTGTGTTCCTGCCGCTAAGGCGGCGTGCTCCAGGCACGCCTCTGGACTCCAAGCCTTGGCTGAACATGCACCAAGCCCCAGCTGAGGCTTTCTGATAAAGCCCCCAAGACAACCCTCCCTGTGCCTGTTAGGAAAGATTAAAAACTCAGAAATCGATCCAGTCTCTTAATGTAGTGTGCATCCTCGCCAGCCTGTTTGGGGCTGGTAAGTGCAATGGTGTAGGAGATGGATCTGGGAAATGACAGAGGGGAATGGAGCCAGGAGGTCCATTACCAGTTTGGTAGAGTGGAAGAAGTGTTGGCTATTTGAGGGCAGGAAAGCAATAAGTTTCTCAAAGACGGAGAGGAAAATGTGAGGCTCTAAAAATGTCTGGCATCAGGAGACGGCTGGGTGCAGCTGGGAGGGAGGACAGGAAAATGTGGTGGTGGCTCTGGGAGGAGCCAGGGGCTGGCACCGGTTGTTTTGCCTGGATGGGCTTCAAGACTCTGATCTGCCACCATATGGGTGCGCAGTTCAATAACATCACGTGGGGTCTGTTTCCAGCCACCCAGGAGAGGGTATAGCTTGGACACCGGAGAAAGTCTGCAGAAGTTAAGGAACCCTAGGAGATACTCATTTCTTGCCTTGTGTTGCTTAGGAGCATATTCCTGGACAGTATCCCGAACGTGAGACACTGCCATGGGAGCCTAGGGTTGTAACCCCTTTCCCCCCCCCCAGGCCCCCCTTTGAGACCCATAGCTTGTCTCTGCCCACTGCTGAAGGCTGGCATCATTAGTGCCTCAGCAGTTGGATGTCACTGCTTTACACAGACCCCCAAATCTAACACTTCCCAGGGGTGCTGAGCAAATGCAATAACAGAGTGACCATCCAGAGGGGAGGCTGGATGAGGGTGAGTGGTGGGGGCTGCCTTCCCACCTGCCTGCCGGAGGACTGCTGGCTGGCAGGGTTGTGGTTCCCCCTGGAGATGGGCACTGCCTGAAGAAGCCCTGTCAAAGCATTGTAGCAACCAGCAGCCCTTCATTGAGCTGCTGGAAGAGGGTCCCAGGAGCTGTCAGGAGGCTTTCGGAGACCTTATGTTAAATCTGTTTTTCAACACCTGCTGGCACTTGGTGCTTCCTGAGCCTGGAGCAGGCTACAAGGGGATGCTGGCTCACTCCTGTGTGCTGGATCTAATCTCACCCTTTCACAGGAAGATCTTCCCAGAGCTTAAGGGTATGATGTGTGTAAAAAAAAAAAAATGCTGAGCGTGCCCTTGAGTCTGCTTGCATTGGTGAGGGAGCTGCAGGTGATCAGCCATGCTGCAGCACCCAGCCCTAAGTAACTCTCCCACGGTCTCCTCATCTTCCCATGACAGGAGAAAGATCCCTTGCTCATGCTCCCTTGACTCATTTTGTCTTCCGCTTCCAATGAGAGAGCGCTTGGTGTTGGTAAACAGCATGTTATAAATAGGCAACTGATGCTATATTAGGAGGAGTTTTCTCTGCTGGTGACCACAGGCATAGTGGGACCTGGGCCTGGAAGCTGTGAGCTTGGCTGGCAGGTGTGCGGAGGCACTGGTGATCCCTCATCAAGGGGCTGCTGTGGGCATGACTGGGGTGAAACTGCCTGAGAGCCAGCTCTCTCCCCCCCCACCCCCCCCCAACCCTGGGAAGCCATCCACAGCCTCCCACCCCTACCAATGTGTGGATGGGGGCATTGGAGAGGAGGCTTGAAAGCAGCTAGGACTTGGGAGGAAGGAGTAAGATGCTGTTGTGGTTTAACTCCAGCCGGTAACTAAGTACTACACAGTTGCTCCCAGTGGGATGGGGGAGAGAATCAGAAGAGTAAAAGTGAGAAAACTCGTGGGTTGAGATAAAGGCAGTTTAATAGGTAAAGCAAAAGCCACGTGCACAAGCAAAGCAAAACAAGGAATTCATTCACCACTTCCCATCAGCAGGCAGGTGCTCAGCCATCTCCAGGAAAGCAGGGCTCCATCATGCGTAATGGTTACTTGGGAAGACAAACGCCATCACTGTGAACGTCCCCCCCTTCCTTCTTCCCCCAGCTTTATATGCTGAGCATGATGTCATATGGTATGGAATATCCCTTTGGTCAGTTGGGGTCAGCTGTCCCGGCTGTGTCCCCTCCTGACTTCTTGTGCACCCCCAGCCTACTCGCTGGTGGGGTGGGGTGAGAAGCAGAAAAGGCCTTGACTCTGTGTAAGCGCTGCTCAGCAGTAACAAAAACATCCCTGTATTATCAACACTGTTTTCAGTACAAATCCAAAACACAGCCCCATACTAGCTACTGTGAAGAAAATTAACTTTAGCCCAGCCAAAACCAGCCCAGATGCACATGGCTGTGTTGGGCTACAGTTATCCCTGAGGGGCTGCAGGTGTTTCATGTAGGGATGAAGGTACTGCAGCTGGCAGTAGTGGGGTAAAACTTGGGGCAGGGTCACTGTCAGCTTCCTCCTGTTGACTGACTCAGGAGAAGGTATGTGGCCAGCATTTGGGTGAGACTCTGAAGATGAGCAGATGACTTCCCCGGGCTGCTTTGCAGTGCCCACCGGCATGCTGGGTAGAAGGCACAAAGTGAGGGATCTCTCTTTGATTGCTACCTGGTCACACACACGCACATCCCTATGCCTGTGGCACTTGGAGAGCAAGTGTTAACCCTAAAGCGCTGTTGGGGCTGTGGATTTCTGATGAGCTGCAGTAAATGAGTCAGCCCTTGGGTGTGTGCACGATGTGGAGCCCAGCAGAGCTCCGTGCTGCAGGGTTGATCCTTAGAGGTCCCAGCATTGACCCTGATAGGATGTGTCCCCCTGGCAGTCGGTACCCAGCAGCCATGCCTCGTGGCTGGCACCACAGCCTCGGCAGAGGCCCGATTTCCGTATGCGGGGATTCCTCAGAGGCTTTGACCGGGATGATGCCGGTCGGGTGGCGTAGGTGGAGGGCAGGGTGCCAGGGGTGAAATTCCAGCCTCCCCACTCACTTACAGGGCTGTGGCAGGGTTGCCGTGGCAGGCCTTGGGCATAAACAGGCAGGCAGGGAGGCAGTGGCGGGGCTGACTGCCCAGGAGAAGAGGCTGGAGGAGGTGCTGCTCTCCTGCATCCTTGTACTTTTCCATTTCAGGCCCTGGGGGAACTAAGCACGGCTGCTAGGTTTGCTCTGGGGGCAGCCGGGCACCTTCCCCTCCAGAGGCTGGCCTAGGAGGTATGCTCCCAGCCCCAGCAGCAGCGTAGGGTGGAGAGGGGATGTCTCCACCGCAGGCAGCTATGATTCAAGGAGGAGCTGTGAGTTGGCACACCTGGGATGCACCTCCTGCTAGGGCGATGCTTAGGCAGGGGACTGCTGACTCTGCAGCCTTCCCCCCCCATCAAATGGGAGGCTGACTGGGGGAAGGAGCAGCTGGGCTTGCCTGGAAGCTCTCAGGAGGGCAGTGGTGGTCTGCAAAGTGTAAACTGAATCTGAATGCTCTTGCAGTTTGAGGAGTGGAGGTCTGCTGCTCAAATAAGCAGTGTTGTCCAGCCTTACTCTGCGTTGTCCAGCTTGTGTTTTAAGCCATGTAAACCTAATGCTGCCTAGCGCTTTCCCGTGAAGCGTCAGGCTGGCTTCTCTGAGCTGACTGGGATGTGTTGGAAGAGCCAGGCAAAAGGCATCCCAGGAAAAAGAGCCTGACCAGCGTGTGAGGTGAGGCAGTGTGGCTGCGCTTTCTCCATTGATAAAAAGCAAAATGCCCTGTAAGAGGCTCCTGCCTTATCTCCAGCATGTAGCATATGTCTTTCCACACCATGATCTGAAAAGCAAATGTTAGGAAGCCTCATCTCCATCATGCAGTAATGGAGTTCGCCTCTGCCCTTGGCATCTGTAGGTCGCCTGCCCCGGCGGGAGCGCAGGAGACTGTAGATCATACAGCTGCTTGGGAAAACTCTGAGGTACTCGAATGCTTTAGTGCAAGACACCTTTTCAAAATACTCCATAACAGCGATGGAGATGCAATGTTGGTTGTGCAGTGATGTTTGCCAAGAGCTAGGCAAGCCCTGACGCTAATGCTGATGATCAGTAGCAAGTCTGGCAACAAGGTTCAGGTGTGTCCCACTATGTAAAAATAGGACAACTAGGGTGTTTGAATGTTTGTTGATTTAAACGGGAAAACTGAAGTTCACCACGTAACAGTTGACACTTGTCAAACTACTGTGTTTATTTAAAAATTTAAAAAGCTTGCTTTCCCCTCCCGCTGTGGACGGTTTGGATGCCGTGGGAGGCAGCTGTGCCGGAAGGAAATGGGAAGCCAGAGGACAAGATAGGATGACAGGGTATAGGGGTTTAGATATTTGGCCACAATGTGACTAAAAGAGAACTCTTTGGCCTCTCGGGCTATGAATGCAAAGAAGTTGTGCTGCAGAGCAAGGAGACCGCAGTACTCTTCTCCCTCTGGCTCTGGCCGTATCTGTGTTTGGGATGTTTGGGCACAATACGGCTAGAAGGGTGTTGACCACACAGAGAGACATCAGCCATGGGAACAGTCAGAGGCTGGAAAGGTGTGCTTGGAAAGATGCCAGGTGTACAGAGCTTAGCTTAAGGAGAGCGGAGGCAGGTGAGACATCTCCTGACAGCAAGGGATCTTCAATCCCCTTGCTGAGAAGGGGGAGCAGTATTTTTGGAGGAGCAGCCGGAAGCAGAAGTTATGAAATTTAGAAACAGAATCAGGAGGAATGGCATGCCTTTCAAGCCTGCCAGAACCATTTCCCCATGAAGAGAAGAAAGCTTTCTGGACTAGGATCATTTATTTAACCAGTCACTATGAAGTGTACTGCAGGAATCTATTTCTCATCATCAAAGAAAAATTCTGGTTAAGCTACTTGATCTTTACTGCTTCTATCCTGAGACACTCAACTGGGGCTGGGTTGATAACCGGTGCACATAGCTGGGGTTCAGAGAATGGCCTTGGAAAACATCTAGTGCTTGAAGCAGAGCACAGTGCTCAAGCCTGTCCCTTTTTAGGTAAACACTTTAATTTAGCCATGTACTTAAGTTATGATGGCTTCAGTGAGAGCGTTTCAAGATAAGTATGTACTTAGGAGCTTTCCTGAGCAGGGGCAATTTCTTTTGCATGAAGATCCTTGGAGAAATATCTTAACAAGCATTAGCCCATACAGCTGCCAAAGCTAGATTTGCATTGGGAGAAATACTAAGCAGTAACCTCATCTGGGTTATTAATTAGTAATTAAATCTTGGAATGCCATAATCTACTAATTGTTTTTATACTACTGCTCCTGTGATGTGTTTGGGAAGGCCAAGCAAACTTCACGCCTATAAGGGAAATTCTGGAGGAACTGCTTGCTGTTCTGTCACGTTGTATTAGAGGCCTCAGCCACTGCTTTAACGAGTGATTTTTCTTTTCATGCAATACATGTGGTATGTTGTCCTGATCCAGAAATGAGGTATGGAACAGCATGTTCACCCTTTCCAGCATGTGAACCAGCAAAGAAGAGTTTTGTTGTTTGAAGGTACCCTGATTGTCTTTTTTATTTGGGTGTACTGCCCCTTCTGCCCACCTCTGTGATGCTGCACTTCACATTGGTCCATACAGCCAGATGGCTCTTCCGTGCAAGGGGAACACCCAGGAGTGTGATTTCTTGGTGGAAACCTATGGCACGCTTTGGTGCATCCTGCCAATGTTGTGCCGTGTGCTGGTACCCGTGTCCAGGGGAGGGTTAGGGTTGTGGGTACAGGGTGACCGTCAAACTTTAAGGCTTCATGCAAGGATGGAGACAGAAGGTCAGAGATGAGATTCCCCCCAGGCTTGGGGCAACTGGACCCCAGCCATCAGTGTCGTCATGCTGTTTTCTTTCAGCATTGGAAGTCATCTGTGGAAGCACAGAGTACGAGGGAGTGCTTTGGGAGGGAGAGGTGGTCTCGGGAAACGCGGCCAGAATAAGCGATGGGTCTTGGCTCCCACTGACACATAAGGATCAAGGCTGAAGGGCTTAGCCTGGCAGCAGAAGCGGTGGGATGGGAGCAGCGCAGTTCTTCTGAGCGTGGTCCCGCTCAGGGCTGCCGCTGTGGCTCCAATCAGGCAGTTCCCCACTGATTTGCACTCTGTTTAGGGTGATGCTTTCCATGGAAAGCAGCCTCCAGGTGCGCAGGCTGCCTTACAGCAGCTCCAGGCCATGATGCTTAGCTGCTCCTGGGTGTTCTCCAGACTCAAGCCCATGGAAAGCACCTGCTGCTGTTTTCCTTTCAACGCCACAGCCTGGAGGAGCAGAGCCCAGGAGATGCTGTGGCCACCTGGCAGGCATGCCTGAGGGGGCTGCCAGGTATCCAGTCTTAGTTCTTCTGTGTGATGCTGGTCCGTCTGGGCAGGAGGGCCCTTCCTGACTTCACCTCAAGCCGCCCTTGGTGCACAGTATTCAGTGTGCTCCACATTGCTTCTGGGGTGACCTCTAAGCCATTTCCTTCATGTCAAGTCAGGATTTTGGTGGTCTTAGTAGGTGTGAGCACCCTGGCCTCAGCTGGGGCTGCGGGCAAAAAGAGCCCAGGTTACCAACTGCAAGTCTTTAGTGGACTTTCGTAGGCTTGATATTTGCTCTTGTGGAGCTGTGCTCCATGGATAAACAGTGACTCAGAGCAGCTTTGCCCAGTTAAAGTACTGTTTCTTTGTTTGTCCTAACATTGAGATAGAGTCCAGATGACACAAGGCTTGCACTGCCACGTCTTACTGAAAATTCAGTGCCTTCCTCCAAGTCCAAGGAGCCACTTTACCTCGCACACCTTTATCTGCGGGTCTGGGAGCCGGGCTGCTTGCTTTGAAGTACCACTTCGGTGTTCCTGATCTCGGCTGGATGCCATCATCTCTATGCCCAGTGCCCAACCGCTGTTTTGTTCCCTGTGTTCCTGAGCCAAGCCTAGCTACTCTTGCCAAGCCCCACGGGGTGGAGAGAGACCATCGGAGAAAAAAAAGAGCCTAGTCAGCATCTCTCAAGTGCTGGTGGCTGGCTGGGAGCCCGGCGTCACCAGCCTGGTGTGTGCGAGTGACTCCTGCCTACGGACCCCAGCCCTGGCAGTTGAAGGCAGGCAGAGCTACCCTAAAACTCAAAAAGAGGTGTTCAACCCTCATTCTTCGCAGCAGGTAAAGGTTATTGGGGAGCTGCCTCTAGATTAGATCCCTCTGGCAGCATCAGGGCAAACATCCTGCAGAAGAGGGATTGAGACACATCGTTGGGCACTGATATGCCAAGTGAGGTCCAGCGGTTCTCTTTCTGTAGCATAGATGAGGGCTTGGGGGCAAGGACAGTCTCAAGGCTGTGTTTAATGTCCGTCTCGCTCTGCTGTGACCTTTATTATTTATTCAGTGCCCAGCAGGAGCTCAAAATTGGTCTCTCACAGCCTCTGTCTCCCTTGTTGGAGTTCAGTAGCTGCTGGGACAGAGTGCGTAAGGGGAACCGTGTGCTATAAAGCCTCAAGGTTTTTCCAGCGTCACAGCGTCCTAGTTTGGACATCCTTGTGGCCAAGGTTGCCCTGCTGCTCTTGGTTGTACTGGGTGCTGTGCCAGCCCTGTGCATAGTGCCCTGGTGCTGTGCCATGGGTTGGGCTGTGCTGCTGTTGCCGGAGCTCTGACTCCTATCATGATTTCCCCAGCAGATGCAGGATGCTGGTTCCTAGATGTTCTCCTATAACTGTCCTGGCTTGCTAGCCACATCCAGACCTCTTGCTGTGAGAGCCCTTTGCTGATGTCTGCTGTTGTTGAGGAACAATTGACTACTTTCCTCCTCCTGCTGTGACTGCCGAATCTCTTCTCAGCATGGAGTCATAAAGGGAGCTCAATTCTGCCTGCTGCAGGGCTGTGATTATGTTGACCTTTGTTGCTTGGCTGTGCTCTGGGTCCTTTGTAGACCAACCCTGCAAGGCAAGCGCTACCCTAGGAGTGCTGTGAGGAAGGTGAGGAAAAGGTGAGAACATCCTCAGCCTGCAAAAAGCAAACACTTGGAGCTGCAATCTGCTTAAGGACCTTTGAAAAGGATCAGCCTTTATTTGTTATAGGAAGGGTGCATATACTCCAGGGTTTAGAGTAGATGTTCCTGTTGTTGTAGGAGCAACACTGGGAGGCTGCTCCTGCTGGAGGTCATGCAGCATCCTGGCTGCTTGCCCCCCAGTGCCCACCAGGGAAGGGGTTTCCCTCTAGGCTTCCTAGTTTTACATCCCGTGTGTTTCCTGCTGGATGAGAGAGCCAGGCTGGTGGGCCCTTCCCTGCTAGTGCCAAGCTTCCTCACCTTCTGATGTGAAGGAGGGTTTTTCTGTGTGCTGCTAAGCATTATCTCCAGGGATGCTGCTCTAAGCCCGTGCACCCACTTTGCCACCATTCCTGAATTGATGCAGAGTTTCAATTTTCCTGGGTCCCTATGGAGCACTTGCTAAAAGCAGGGGCATGAAGCTTTTCTAAACTACCATCCAAGAGAGATAATGCCCCAACCCTGTGCACGCTGAGTGTGGTGTCAGTACTTAGGGCAGGAGGACTGGGCAAGAGAAAAGCTTACCCCCAATAACCTCTGAGTGAGCAGCTTGCATGCTGCAGAATAAGGAGTAGGGATGCTCCCAGGGCTGATGCAGTAGGGTACCCTACCAGCCCCTGGTGAGGAACCAGCTGTGGAGCCCTGAGAGGCAGCTTGGACAACTCTGAGAGATGCTCCTTGCCGCTGCTTGGTGACTGGTATCACCAAGGGTTTCCTTGGTGGGAAGTGCTGATCACACTGTGTAGGTAAGCAATTGTAGTCATGCCCAGTGGACAAAATTCCTGTGTCTGAGTGCTGTGCTGCAAGGAGGTAAAGACTCCTGTCATGCAGAAGTGAGGAGGAGGAAACAGTCAATGTGACCTTGAGAGACTAGCTCAAAAACCTGGTTTTATGAGAGACACACATATGCTTCACTCAAGAGGAAAAGCTAGGTGCAGATGAGAATACCCAGACTGTGATGACTGGTAGGGGACAGATATGGGGCACGAGGGAAGGTGAGTATGTTAATACTCCCCTATGCACAAGAGGATTAAGATCAGAGATAAACAAGGAAGCTCTAAGATGAGGTGAGCTTACTGATAAAGGAAAAAGGGATGAGAGCTGGGAGAGGTGCAGAGCTCCTACTAAAAATGTGTACCTGTGCAAAATGGACAAGATGGCATTTGGGCACTTAAGAAACAGAGGGGAACATGGAAAAATTCGGAGTAAATAAGGGATCACCAGGGAGATTGGTCCACTTTTCAGCCAAGCCAGATGTCATGCACCTGAACAGCTCTCCTTAACAGTGCTTGAAAGCCGAAGTGGTATTTGTGCAGTGAAGATCCTGTATGAATAGTCACTCTCACCTAAAAAATGAAGTATAGGATAGCCAACTTGGGGCAGGCCCACAGGTATTTTGCAAGGAAAGTGCAGACCATGTGCAAGCAGTGTAAGCGCTGATAACAGACATGTAGGAGATAACCAAGAAGGCAACCCCTGAGGAACAGCCCATGTGCTACTGGGATCCATAAACCAGAAGCTGAAAACCACTGGTGTTGAGAGATGGTGGAGTCTCCATCCTTGGGTTTAGTAAATGTCCGTTGGGAATTGGTAGAGTTGCCACTGCTGGGGTGTTGGGTGACAGGTGAGGAAGCCGTTTTCTGGGACTTACTCCCAACCGGGGCCTGTTTGCCATATGGCCACTGCTCTGCAGAATATACAGCGTGAAGTCCAGCGCCTCATCAGTCTCACCACTCAACTTATTTCTGTTGCGTTTGCTGTATCACCACCAGCATATGCCTACAGGAAACAAGGGAAGCCAAACAGTAAGCGGTATTTCTTTATAGATTATAAAGTACAAGCTGGCAGACAAACATGATTTCTTTCTGATAGATTTACAGCCCAGGACCTTGAAGGGAAAGTGACAGGTATATATATTTGGAACTAAAGTGTTTGATTCGGTGACTCATGAAATCTAACACTCAAAATTTAATGCAAATCCGGTTGGCTGTGACTCTGCTGTGCAGACTGAGAGCTGACTGATGTGGAGAACTGTTGGATAGGTTTGGGCTTCCTCTTGATGGCAGAGGAGGAGACGGGCCCTTGCCGTGGGCTAGGGTGGGACACATGGATGGGACCCTGGGGGTGTCCGTGTGGCGTCGAGACTCCATAGTGTTTGTCAGGAGGCAAACAAGATGGGGCTGGGAACCTCTCCCTAGTGGTGCAGAAATGCCAGGTGCCATGGCTGTGTTGGTTCCTTGTAGCGGATGGAGGCAGTCGGGCTGCCTTCTTGGCAGCAGAGCTGCAGCATGGTGTCGCGTGGGTGCCGCTGTTCCACCAAACCTCCCTGGAGGGGAAGGGGACACCATCAGCCCTTCTCTGATGGCCAGACAGGGGCAGACACCCCTTGCCCAGGAGCACCCAGTCCAAAGGGATGTGAAAATTGAGGCAGGAGGGCAGCAAGGTGCGACGTGGGAGCAAAATGCAGAGCCAGAGAGACGAAAGAGCCTTTAGGCTGAGGACAGATTAGCCAGCCGAGATGAGAGGAGCATGAACCACAGCGTACCAGGGTTTTGAGCCGTGGTACAGCCCCTCTTGGCATGGTACGTTATGTTCAGGGCACCATATGACTTGAGAGCACTACCAGCAGATTGGAGGGAGTTCCTGTAAAAAAAGAGGCATAAAAAAGACCTAGCTGTCTGGAGCTAAATCTGTATCACTTGGCAAGGCAGACAGTTTCCAGTGGGCGAAGGCAGCGTGAAGGGTTTTGCTGATGTTCAAAGGCAAGGTTTTGTGACTGATTATCCTGGGTGATCTTGAAAGGGACAGAGTCGTGAAATGGACAGGTTCCCTAACCTTCATGGAAGTTAGCGCCCAAAAGCTCTTCTCCTTATTGAAAATCATGGATGAGAAAATAACCTCCAAGAAAGAAGACGTGTTATGTGGCTTGGTCAAGGGAGGACTGTCAAGATGACGTTGTGGAAATGAAATGGCTTGGTTTCACCTGAAACTTGAAGATTTCCCTGATGCTGAGATTCCCCAGCTTGCGGAGTGGTTTTTCGCAGGGAAGAGAGTTCTTCAAACAACCCTGTTTCAAGCCTTTGAAACGAAGGAGCAGCCCAGTACTGACCCCCAGGAAGTAAGCAGGGGTCTCTTCGGGATCACCCTCTAGCAGGTTCAGGACAGAATGTCAGGAGGAGTTCCCCTCTTCCTTTTGGGTGGGGAAGCCATGCTTCCTTCCCGTTTTGCTCATGAAGTGATCTCTGTAAGTCTCGGTTGCCTTTAGGAGAAAATCAAACCCAGGTTTCTCGTGGATCCCAAGGCTCCCCGCTGTTACAGTCTACTTCCATCCCTGCCAGGCACCGTCCCTGCACAGATGAGTCACTTGTGTGGTTGGCTGTGCTTACAGCTGTGCTGGGAGCTGGACCAGGGGTTCCCCAGCAGCGGGATGTACGCAGCCAGCAGTACGCGAGCTGCCGCAAAGCAGTGCTCCGAGCAGCGTGGGGCCAGGGGCTGGCTGTGACAGTGACGGTACCTGCCAACATCGGGGCTGGGAGCTGATACAAACAAAAAAAGGTGTGATGCCCTTTGCTGGTAGATATTTGAGGCCTGATGCAAAGCCAGCTGGAAGGACTTTGGACCCAGGGCAAGGGTGCGCTTAGTTTTTGCTTTGAAGAAGCCGAGCCTGCCAGATCAAGGCTTTGGAGGCCCAGTGTCTGCTTGGCTAGCTCACACAGACGATGAAGTGTGCAGGGAGCTTTGTATGTTGACTGGAGGAAATAGAGAGGAGGCAGAGATATGCAGGGCTTTGGCAGGCCCTCCTCCTCCCTGGTGATACAGGACTGATCCCTATTGTATGCTCGTCGGTGCTTTTCCCAGGCTTGTTTGAAATGCACCAGTAGCACATTTGCTTCTTGATGCTTTTTCCCTTGGCCTGCAGATCGCGTTCCTCCTCGCTGTGCCCGGCACGTCAGCACTTCTCCGGCCCTCAGCTGCCTGAAAGCCCCATGCCAGGTCTGAAGCATGGCGCAGGGCAGCTTTCCCACCACTCTGTCTGCAGCAAGAGCGCTATTTACCCCTCTTATTTGCTGCTGTACTCTGGGAAAGGCTTTCAGCTAATTTGCAAGCCCCCTTCTCCCCATCTCTCCTGAGGCTTTTCCCTGCTTGCTTACCAAGAATTGGACTGTTCTTCCTGTGGTCTGTTTGTGGCTGCAAGCGGTTTGCACAGAGCTCTACTGGGCTTCGCCGTCAAGATGCAGGTAACCTAGGTGGCTGTTTGGGGGGTGAAAAGGCTCCCTCAACCTTGGGTGCCAGCTGCTGCGTGAGGGTCCCCAAGTGCCTAGTGCAGGCAGGTCTGCGCTGCCCTGGCGGGCAGGGGGCTCAGGGTGACACGTCCTCCGGGCTCGGGTCCCTGGCATCACGGTGTGGATTACCGATGGTGCTTGGGAGACCAAGGGGACCCCAGAGGAGCAGGTCTGCAAGGTACAGGCCATGCCCCCAGCACCCTCTGGGGCCAGGAACCAAAACGCACCTCACCTCCTTGAATGTCGTGTCCTAGAGATTTAGCAAATTTTGGGTTGGTTTTTTTTCAATCTGGAAATCTCTAGTATCCTAACCTCAGACCTGCTGGTATCCAGCTGCCTGTCTCTGTGCCCCCAGCCTGTTGTGAGACTGTCACATTTCCATAAATGAATGCATCTCTACCAGAGCACAATCTCGCTGTTGTAATTACAGATGGGGTTATTAACATTTACTGGTGAGAAAACAAATGAACGTAGCTTGTGTGCTTACGTCGTTCTGGCTGCAAGTGCAGGCATATGCTTTATTGATTTATGTTTTTCTGCAAGCGTTTCTCAGGCCGCCACCTCATGTCTGGCTGACATCAGTGGTGTGGCTGGAAAAACACAGCTAGACACTTGCCCATGTTGGTGCCTCTGTCTGCCTGTAAGCTGGCTGTCCAGCTTCTGCATCACTCCTGCCCAAGTCCCAGCAGGGTGCTTTTTCTTTCTTCTTTCCTTCTTGTGCCAGGGGTTTGGCAGAGGATGCGAGCGCTGGCCGTGAGGGCAGAGACTCCATGGTGAGCTGGCGAGGAGAATGGGAAATGCTTCATTTGGGAGGGCCTGCAGTGCTATTTTTATTGCGTGTCCCGGCCACGCTGTGCCACGGCAGAGTTCAGTGTGGGGCAGGCAGCTGCCTCAACAGGCGCCTCCTGGTCCCCTGCCCTGCAAGAGCCCCTCGGGCCTCTGCCAGGCATCACCCCCTGCCCAGACTGTGGGATGACTCCGTGAGCATCCTGATGCACACTCTGCAGGCTGAGACACAGCCGTGGAAGGGCCAAGGCATGTCATCCTGGCCTTCCCAGGCTCATGCCGCCTTCTTCCCTCTTTCCCTTTGCAATGGACAGACGGGAGCGTGGAGGCTTGCTTAACTCCTACGTGGGTGCTCATCCAAGAGGAAAACCCAGGGAGCTGTGCTGACCTGCAGGCCAAGGACAAAGGCGAGGAGGAGAGCGCCTGCCCTGCTGGGTCCGCCAAGCCCTCAAGAGCAGCGGTTCCCAGGGCTGCATTTGCACAGAGCTTAGCAGGTGGGAGCTGGGCTGGAGGCTGCGTGCACTGCAGCGCCGGGTGGGATGTGCTTTAGGGACTTCAGCTAGGGAGTGGGATGCCTCTGCTCCTGACGCGTGGGGGTAGAAACGTGGGGCAGTGTAGACATGCTGGTCCTGCTAGGGATGTAGAGGCTGTGGTGTGGGGCAGGGAGCAGGCTTCTCTGGGGATGGGGGAAGCAGGGGGACTGCCGTTCTTCCTTCCCACCTTCCTGCTGCTCATAGAGAAGGGGATGGAGTCCAGTATTGCTGAATAAGAGCCAAAAATGCCTTTTGGCAAGTCTTTCTGTGCTGTCCTTGCTGTTTTGAGGAAGTCATGTGCAGAGTGCAGGAGGGGAAGGCTCTGGGGCTTGCATGGGACCTGGTTTGATGTCCCGCTCTTACTGCCTCCTTGGCCCCATTGCGTGCTGTGGTGGGAAGCCGTGCTCATGGTCAGGAAATGGCTTGGACACCTCGGGCTGGTTCCCACCGCCCCAGGCCTCACAACAGCTTCCCACCAACTCCCTGTGCCTTGGTTCTCTTGATGCACAGGGACTTGTGCTGATGTTAGCGTCTCAGCCCAGGCGGAGGCAAGCTCACCCTGTCCTACAGCCTGCGAGGGGAAGGAGGGACCAGGAAAGGCATCTTTAACCACTTCCCGGTACAGCACAGCCTGTGGGGTCACAGGGGCTCTCTTACCTGCGGGTGGCAGCATAGGTGTAAGGAGACCCCCAGGGTCCTTCCCCAGAGGCAGGCAGTGGGATCGGAACAGAAAGCTTTGTAAAACCATCTCTGCCTTGGGTGGAGGCAGGGCATCAGGTGTGTATTTGGGGAGGGGGGCAGTTGTTGCTGAAGAAGTCCCCTTCTCCCTCCCGTGCTGCCAGGGGGGATTTCCTTTCGTAATTGGGAAGTACGCTGCTGCGCCGCAAGACTGTGCTTGCTGCGAGTGCCGCCTTTCTGCCCCACCTGTGCTTTGCTTGAAACACTGCACCCAACATCAGCTGCCTCCAGGACCAGCCCTGCACCTTGCAGCATGGGACACGTTGCAGTGTGCCCTGCCTGATTGAAGGTGGGGACAGAGGGTCCCCTGGAGCAGCCGTCTGAGACCAAGGTGCAAACTGAGCATGAGGACAGGTATTGCAAGGCCCACGGGTTGTGCTGTGCCTGGCAAGACCAGCCAGCCTCCTGCTCAGCCCATAGGCTCCTGGGAAAGGTCTTTGGATGAAGGATACTAGGTAGGCACTGTTCATCAAGCCTGCAGAGATGGTCACCAAGCTTTTTCTTAGTTGCCTAATTTGTGTTGTAACCCCAGAAGGAGCTGGACACCTTGGTGGGCCTGACCTCAAGTGATGTGATGGCAGGTCGCCTCTAGCCTGCTGCCAGGTGTGCCTGCATCTGGGGGAGCTGGAAGGGCAGAAGTGCTCCAGACATCCCTGCAAGTTTTCTCAGCCTTCCCACACACCTGAAGCACCTCTGTCTCCATGGGGAGCCCCTTCTTGTGCTTACCAGCCGGGTGGGAGGTTGCATACCTAGGGATGGTACTGACTGCTGCTGTGCCACCTGGCTGGGCTGATGAAAAGGCAGTGTAAGCCTTGGGCATATATCACAGCTTTTTCATGACTGGGTGTGCTGGCTGGGTTACTGGAGAGGCTAAGAAGGTTTATCTCCAGTCCCTTCCAGTCCATCCTCTAGGCTTCAGAAAAAAAAGTACAACTCTGTCTCTGTGATATGTGGCTTAAATTACCCATAGGCTTGCCAAGTTTGTCTTGAATGCGTAATGGTTTGTATAAATAATGATTATGATAGAATCATGGGCAATGTGAGCATATGAGCCTCGTTTCTTTTAGAAAGACAACCAGAAAACGGGGCTATAAAACATGCAGGAATGAGGTAAACAGTTTGGTCTCTGCAGAGGAAAATCACACTTCCCTGATCTGTTGCAAGTCTTTCAGTACTTTGGTGAAATAGTGGGTAATATTCGGCCAGCTTGTGTAACTTTCTTGGATGTTCAGAAAACCTCTGAAATTCCTCACAAAAGACTGTTAAGAAAACTGTCCACTGGAGGAGATGTAGAGTCCTGGGTCAAAAACTGGCTGAGGGTCCACAAACAAAGCCTAGGTGTGAATGAGGAATTTCGGTGGGACAAGAGCAGAGGGATGAGGTCCTTCGCTATTACTGACCCAGAAAAGGTAATGTGCAGCAAGGTACCCAAAATCTGCTGATACCCTGGAGTCATTCAGATTTGTCAAGATGAAGCGACTCCAAAGTGACACCGTGTGAAGCAAAGTGGTGTGAGGCGATGAGAAAGTGGGTACTGAGAAGCATGCAGCCGGGTGTATTGAAAGGAATGATTTGTTCTGGGACATGGCTGGCTTCTAAATTACCGTGGCTACTCGGGGCAGCAGCACTGCGGGCCGGTTACAGAGATGCTTTTCCTCAATACGCAAAGATGCCATCAGAGAAGTAAATCATGCTCAGCCGCACGTGGAGTAGCGTAAGGAGAGATGCTGAGAGCATCAGGATGCTGTTCTGGCAGTCAAGGTCATTTCCCTACCCATTGTATGTGGTTCTGGTCACCTTTCCATAGGGTCAAAAGAGAGGATATATTGGGGATGTGCACTGAGAGTGGTTAGAGCTGGAAGACACCTCGTATCACGGGAAGGAGAGGGCACTTAATAGTAGTGAGCTGCTTAGGTCTCGAAAAAGCAAAGGCTTTTATTCTTTGCCTTTTCTCACTATGCAAGGAGAACTGAAGGCTGTGGAGTTGCAGTGGGGTCATAGTCTTTTACTCAACATCTGGAACTCATTGGTGCAAGATACCATTTACAACCTAAAAGTTTACAAGATTCCCCAAAAGAGGAATGAGAGGTATTTCTCTTTGCAATGAGTCTATCTAGGCTGGCACTTCAGAGGTAAAAACAAAGGGGTATAACCTTTCACGCTCCAAAGCGTGTGACTTTCCTTTAGTGACTCTCATCCCATCGTTTCTTCCCATCCCTCCCCTGGAGCTTCCGAGTCTCTCGTTAATTCAGCTAGGGTGAATTATCCTGCCTGGCGCCCCAGTTGGTTCCCAACTGTGATCTTGTGGCTTGGCTTTCTTCTCCTGCTTTTCTGCTCCCGGCAGTCCTGCTCCTGCTCTGTACCTGTGAATATCTCTTAACAGCCTGCTTGGTGGCTTTTCCAATTTGGCTGACCCCCCTCAATGCTTGTACCCAGCTGGGCTTTTGCTGCTCACGGTGCCCTTTGTGGTCGGTGCTTCAGCTGGTTTGCAGCTGTGCATCCTTACTAGCTGAGCTGGTATGGATCGCTTTGAAGCAGAGCTCTCTAGGACACCGCAGCGAATGGTTTGGTGGTCATTATCCAGCCAGCATTGTGCTGTGATGCTGATAAATCTCTGCAGCTAGGCGGGAGATTGCCAGGATATACCCGTGAGCTGGAGGGAAGGGCCCTGCGCCCTCTGCTAATGTCACCATCCAGCGCGGAGCTAGAAGGGCACGGCTGGTGGCAGAGGGCAACTCAGGGACAAGAGGCTGAAACCAGCACAGGGCAGCAGTGGTGGCTTTCTTGCGCTTTGGGCGAGTGACAGCTCTTTTGCCCAGCCCACCAGGATGGCATTTCTGGGTTTGGGTAAGCAGCCCCTGAGCATTGCCCAGAAGTGATGCTGTGCCAGCCAGCCTTTCTGCATGGTACATGGTGGTAGTGAAGGATTTGGGGTGGTTGGTGGGTGCTGGATAAGAGGGGTGGTTCAGGGATCGGCAGCCTGGGTAGATCTGCCCGTTTGTTACCGCTGCTTCCTTCTGCAGCTGATGGGGTTTTCTCTCCCCTGTTCCACAAGGCAGTTGTGTTTCTGCTGTGGATTTGTCATTTCTAGACCATGCCGGTGATGCTCAATTTGCATTTATCCATTGCTAGCATGGTCTTCTCTGTGTTTCCCATGGAGCTGCTCTGCACAGGAGGATCATCTCCCCATGTCCAAGCAGTGATGCTGACCCGAGCCCAGCTGTGGGTCTTGTCGCAATTCGGGGAGGGCACTGAAATAAATGAGATATTTGACCAGCTAAATAGTAGAGCCTAAGCCTCCTCTCTGCCCTCTGTGTGGTTGCATCTAAATGTATCCAAGTCAGAGGAAGGAAAGAAAACAAGCAGGGGGTGTAACCAGCCCCTGATGGGTGCCCTGGGACCTGGGGGCTGAGGCCTGCAGTGAGTAGAGGGTAGTGATTCAGCCTAATAAAGCTAATGGCACGCAGCCAGGCAAAGGAAACTGTGGGATCATGATGCAGCAACTGTCCTGTAGCAGTTTGTTTCCATCATCCAGACGTGACTTCATGTCCCCACCACCCCACCCTTTCATTCTTTCCTGTACCTAAACGTTCTCCCTGGTGAGAAGGGGCTGACACACAGTGTCCTCAAGAAGAGGAGTAGTCATGAGAAAGAGGTGCACCCAAATGGCGTGAGAGCCAGGGAACAAGGGAGGGAGCTCTGGGACTGTGTGTGGTGGGACCACAGCTGCTGAAGCACCCAGGCTCTTCCGGCACCCCCTAAACTCAGCAGGCTTCTCCAGATGACCTTGTCCCTGGACACTGGTTCCCAGGGAAATCCTGTAGCGCAGAGGAGCCTGAGATAGCAGGCAAGGTTGGCCCCTAACTCCAGCAGGGCTACACTGTCGTCCAGCTGGTGTGCGTCTAACCAGGCCTTTCTTCTCCTTTCCCCAGGGAAGACGATGAAGCTGTAGAGATGCTTCCCTACGTGATCGCCACCCTGGGCTCAGCAGGGGCCACCTGCAAAGCCTCCACATGCAACAACAGTACCAAGGACTACTGCTACAGTGCCCGCATCCGCAGCACTGTGCTGCAGGGGCTGCCCTTTGGTGGGGTGCCCACTGTCCTAGCCCTTGACTTTATGTGCTTTCTCGTAAGTCTACCTACTGTTGCTTCAGCACCTTCTCCCCTAATTAGCCATGAAGGGAGGACTGTGGTCGGGTGGTTAGAGTTGAGGGCCCCAAGTGCCATCCTGGACTTTGCTGCTGGCTGACTTTATGGCCCTGATTGTGTGCCTTAGGCACTGTGGGCTTAGCCACTAAGGACATGGGTCAGGTTAGGTCAGTCCTGCATCCCAAAACTCCTGCTTATGATGCCAAGTCCCTGCAGCTTTACCCACCCAAAGGCTTTGCGTGTTCCTCCTTAAGAACTGCAGGACCACAGATGCTGTAGCCATAATCTCACCTCCTTGGGTCCTGAGGGCCTTTTGATCCTGTGGCTAACTTAGCTACTGTGTGTTGCATCCTGGACCTCTGCCTCCCACAGCCATCCAGATAATCTGATTTTAACAGCCTTGGGGAACTTGTGCTCTCCCATGGCCTCGGTGTACTGTTAGCTGAGTGGTCCTGTCCCCTCCTACCCTCCCTGTTCCTGTGGCTCTGCATGCAGAGGACAAGGATGGAGTTGGACAATGCCTCATCTCACAGCTCCTCCTTTGCTCTCTTCCAGGCACTGTTGTTTGTCTTTTCAATTTTGCGTAAAGTTGCTTGGGATTATGGACGCCTGGCCCTGGTGACTGATGCTGACAGGTAAGCGTGGGAGAGGGACAGGAAAACAAGGCACGAGTGGTACCCTTCTTTGCTGCGGGGCAGAAGGGATAAATCCCCTTGCGTGTGCTGGAGGCAGCTGGGGAGGAGAGGCAAGCATGCCAGTTGTATCCCCTGAGCTCCAGGAACAGGAAAAATCCCCGCTTACAGGCTTTTTTGTTACAGCATCCTTTTCCCAACACAGGGAGTCGTCCCCGCCGGCTCCATATCACTTACGCTCCCTACAGTGACAGAGGTGTGCAGGGGCCCTTACAGAGGAACAGCAGATGCAGGGGAGGGAGGAGAGAGGAAAAGAGGTCACAGGAAGGGTGAGGCCTGCCACAGTGAAGGCTTTGTGAAGCCTCTGAAGGTGTTTTTGTGGCTCTGCTGGATGCAGTTCTCTTTAAGAGCACTTGAAAGCAGTAGGCTGCATTTCCAGGTGTGGTACTGCTGTGCTAATGCAAGTTTAGCTCGCATCCCAAGTGCTGATGAGTCGGTTTGGGTATGGATCCTTCCTGCCCAATACGTTTGGCTACAGTGTCTGCCAGCAAAAGCTGGGGCCCACTGGGGCTGGGAGCTCCACAGCTGAGTGAGATGCTATTCTCATTTTTGCTGTCAGCAGCAGGAAAGACAATGATTATTTTCTTCCAGTGCAGAACGAGGAACTCTCTTTGATTAAGCTAGAGGGGTTGTGCAGGTAGTCCGCCTCTCTCCAGGGGTGGTTTGCTGTGCCCATGGTGCTTTGTCACGTGCTGGAGGCAAAGTGTGGCTTCTTGAAGGCTGGCTGTGATAGGTGGTTCTTCCCTTTGATCAGCTCCACGAGCTCATCGTGCCCAAAAGGCTCACATGGGGCTGAGCTCCAGCCTCTTTGGTTCCTTTGGCGATACAGGTTCAAGCAAGCTGCTCTTGAGCACTCCCTGCACAACAGTGGAAAGAGTAAGAGTTGTTTTCTTCCAGCACCAAACCAGGAACTCTCCTGGTTTGGGTAAGTGGTCCTGGATAGCGTTAGATAAGCAGCTGTGTCCCTGGGGCTCCTCTGCACCTCCTTTCCTGGCCTGGCTGGGGAAATCAGCAATGCAGGGGCATTGGGGGAAAGTGAGGAGAAGGGAATAGCCGTATGAGACCTCACTGGGGAGAGGGCAGCAGCTCCTCAGGGTTAAGCTATCTGGACCCAGGCGCTGGCTGGTAGCCACAGGGGCTGCACAGCTCTGGCCTTCAGTGGGGAGAGAGGGCTGGCCCTTCTCGGAGGCGATGCTTGAGCACCTTGGGTGCAAGGGAGTGGAGCAGTGGCTGTAGGCAGAAAGGTAGAGGGGTGCCAACTGTTTGGCGAGGGAGAGCTGGTAAGTGCAGGGAGACGGTGCTGTGGTAAGGGCTGTGGATCACCAGGACCGGGATCCCAGGGAGGAGCCCCTGCTGCTTGGCCCATCCGCAGGGTGGGATGAGCATTTTGGGAGAGCAGGATGCAAGTGTGTTGGCTGCCTGGGTGGGGAGGAGAGGCATGGAAGGGGAGCTCAGATGGCAGCTGGGCAGCCCCAGCAGGCTGTCCTGCCTGGCCCCGTCCCTCAGGAGCTCCCTGGGACGCCCACAGTGTGGAGACAGGCCACCTTCCCAGTGAAGCCAGCTTCCCTTTAGCTGGCAGCAAAGCACTCGGCCCCTGGGCCAGCAGGGGCTCCAGGTTGTTGTGGCTTGGGGCGGTGCTGGGCTCTGGAAGGAAGGTCTTCTCCAGCCTGATCATCAGCAAGTTTCTCTTCTTCAGGACGGTGTGGAGCCATGTCGGGTGTGTAGCTCCCTGCGACAGAGGGGACCCAGCACCTGCTCCCATGATTGTAACCTCTCCCTTTCTGTTTCTGTGCCCCCAGGCGCCGACGCTGGCAGACAGAGCGAGAGGAGCGGGAATAGTATGTTGTTTTTTCAGGGTCTTGTTTCTTCTCTCTTCTTACTCGCACTCACTCTCGTTCTCCTTTTCTCTTGCAGTTTTCTGTCTTGCTTCTAAACTAATCTAAGTGGCTGGGAGTTCAGGCTTGGATTTGTGCCTCTCAGTGGATTCATGCTCTTCTTTTTCCCCTCCCCTTTGTGTCAGCCACTACCGCAGCTGGATGCACTCTGGTTTTCCCCTAGTAGCCCTTAAATGCTCCCTGAGGGCAGCAGTGCTGAGGAGCTCCCAGTCCCAGCCAAGGTGGAGGGTACCATGTCACATACCCTCCTGTACCTGCCCGTGTCCAGCTATCCCACCTTATGATGGAGAAGATAAACCCAGTTGCCTGAGCCCACACCACACTTGGGTCACCCAGGCGCAGGGGAGCCTCCTTTGCCTGGTCCCTCTTGTGCCAGGGTGCCACGAGTGCTGCTCCCATGATAGCTGCAAGGGCAGGCAGGTGCCCAGAGAGGATCTTGCAGGCAGTTGCAAGACTTCTCTCTTTTTCCTTCACCCCATGAGGCTGCCAGGACGAGGGCAAGTGTTGGCCCTTGTCCCTTGCCACCTACCCCCAGCTGGCAGCATGCCTAGCAAGGCAGCACCTTTATCCCTTCTCTCTCCCCCTGCAGAAGCAAACTTCCTGCCTCAGCGCTGAGAGCATCCTCCAGCACCTTGGCCTAGCGTTGCCCATTAAGCACTGCCATGGACCCTCCCTCCCTGCTCTTTCATCTTTCTTGCTGTTTTTATACCTAAGAAAAGAGCATCCCCCGTGCCTTGCTGACTGGCTGGGTGGTGCATGCTGCAGAGGGTACAATCAGCCAGCAGGACAGAGCCTGCAATGGTCGCTCCAACCAGGCTGATGCATGTCTGAGGCTGGGGGAGCAAGCTGCAGCCTCACTTCTCATACTCCACTGGCAAAGCAGCTACCTGCCACTGCTACTGCCTTGAGAGGGTACAGGAATGCTCCTGTTTTTGTAGTTGCTCCTTGCCCCCAAAGGAGCAGAGCAATCGGAGTTGTGGAAAACAGAGGTGGTGGTAGCTGTGGTACATGGCACAGAGGGGACCCCTCGCTTATGCTTGAGTGCTTCACTAGTGGTTGGCCCTGCTTCGAGTGTCTGGCAACTTTTCACTGCTAACACCTTGCAGGGGGAGTAAGGCAGAGGTAGCAGAGCTGTCATGTTCTGAGGCTTCTCGGGGATGCCACCTCAGTTATCCTCACAAGTGCTCATTTCTCTCCAGGGGGCCGCTTCTTCCTGCTCCCATTCTTCATCTGGGCTTGCTGGAGCTTTCTGCTGACACCCCCACCCCCCCCACCCCCAACCTACTGCTTGTCCCTGGGGTGGTGTTGGTAGCCAGAAACTTCCAAAAGCCTGTGGAGCTGAGCAAGGAAACCTTGTCCTGGCTGTGCTCCTCCAAGGCTGGGGGCAACTTCCCATCCCAGGCATTCTCTGTGCTGGGGCGCAGTGGCATGTGGTGGGTTAGAGACGTGTATGCCTCCTGGTGCTCCCAGCCCTTGAATGTGCAGCATCACTCTTGGTGCAGGAGGACATCCTCCTCAGATGTGTCCCTTTGCCTGAGAACCGGCGAGTACCCTTGTCCTGCCCCTTGCCAGGGCTTGTGGTAGCCATTGGCACTCTTAGTCGGTGACTCAGTCTGCACTGGGAGAGCGTGGCAACCCACCTGCACCTCCGTGTGTAAAGGCAGTGATCACAGAGCCCTGTGGGGCTTGCCACTCACGCAGCTACCTCCTGCCTTGCACCACAGCAAGCCCCTTCCATAGCATGCTTGGCCTCCCCTCCTGGAGCCTGCGATTCCCTTGGCCTGAGGCTAGCCATGCCTCGGACCCCGTCCTTCTCCCTCCCTGGCAGGGCCAGCACCCAATCTGGGGCAGTGGGCAGGGTCCCACCTTAATCTTCTTGCAGTTTAGGGCAACCTTGCCTCTGCTTACTTGCTTTGTTAGTGCTTTGCTTTAAAAAGCCACCAGGTAGGTGCAGGTACCATTGGAGCTCCCTCTTCAGCTTCCTGTCTTTGACAAGGTTTGGCCCCCTCTGTCTTCTCAGCATTGCCGGTCATCCTGCTGAATGGAGCTGAGTTTGCCTGGTCATCTCATACCTTGGCACTCTTCTCAGTTTTTCCCTCAAGTGCTGCTTCTGCTCTGCCCTCTGCCAGTACCAAGGAGCCAAAAGCACGCTGTGTCATCGTGCTGGGCTCCCCTCGGGGCTGCAGAGAGCAGAAGCTCACCCTTGCTCCCTGCACCCAGCTGGAAGGCCTCTGGGATTTTAAAGGGCTGAAGGTCCAAGAGCTTGGGTGAAGCTCGCTCTGTCGCTCCAGCAGAGCAGGGCGTTAGGCTGTGCAGTCGCAAGGCTGCGCACCACTGTCTAATCTGCACTCCTGTAGTCTCATGACCTTCAGCTAATCTCCTTTCTCCTCTCTCCGTTACTTCCAGCTAGGGACTTGAGCAGGTGCTGCTCTGCTCTGAGGGGGGCCACGTGACACATCCTCTTTCCTTTGGCAGGGTCACGAGGGTCTTTGCTTGTTCTCCTTCCCATAGTGTCATCCACCTCGTCCCTAGCACTTGTCTCTCAGCTGCTTCTTCTCTGGGTTCTTGTCCATCTGATCCTCCTTGAGCCTGTACTGGTTACAGGGAGACCATGTTTTCATCTATTTTTTCCCCTTTGCTTCTAGCCTTCAGATCAGCCATATCTCTTCTTGCACCTCCAAGGTCCCGGCCCGCTGTTGTCATCTTGCAAGTGCTATTAATTTAGGTCTCTGGACCATTTTCTTGTCTCCTTTGCTAGCTGCCCTCCACCTCCATTCGTAGTGGGTGCTATTCTCTGCCTTGGATGCTTCTGCTGCGAGTTCTTCATCTAGGTCCCTGCCTGCGTCTGGAGTAAAGCGGTCTGGGATATTCACCTCTCTTGTTTTCCTGTCCTTTAGCCTGCAGTCGTTCACTTCTAGCTGCCTGCCCTGCTCCTGCTGGAGGGATTTCCAGGCAGGAAGCCCAGCTGAGGCTGTGGAGCAGGTTGGGCTGAGCCTGGCTCCAGGCAGCACAGCTGCTGGGGCTCAGCTGCATTCCTTCTTCCCCTGGGTTTCCCTGCACTAAAGCACTAAGGGCAGAGAGGACTGGTGTAGCGCGAATACAGCCCACCAGACTCCCAGCCTTCTTCTTCCCTAGGGCGAGTGAGGCCCACCAGGACCTCAGGACAGGAGCTGCTGCCAGTGCCTCTCCGGAGCGCCGGGGCTGCCGCCTCGTGGCCGCACTGGAGCCAGAGGGGATGCAGCACCCTCTGGCTCCTACCTCCTCTCCTCTGCTAAACCCTGCACTGAACAGACCTCATTTCTCCGTGGCAGCTGCTGCCAGCCCCTCCTTGTGGGGGCTGCTGCGTAATGCGGGTGCCTCTCAGAAGGTGCTGAGTGAGTAGTATCTGTGGTCGAGCCTGTGATGGCTGCCGGGCTCAGGGTGCCGTCTGAGGTCTTTGCTTACTGCTACCCTCTGCTCTCTGATCTCACCTCTCTCCATCTCACCTGGGGCAAACTGACCTGAATTAACCTCTGATATTCTGTGTGCTCTTGGTTCCTGGCCAGCTGCCTCCTCACATCTTCTAACTTTCTCCCTCGCCTCCCACTTGTCATTTTAGCGTAGCCTCTGCCCTGCACTCTGACAACCACGACCGCTACGAGCGCCTCACCTCCGTCTCCAGCTCTGTGGACTTCGACCAGAGAGACAACGTGAGTAGCAGCAAGAGTCAAACACCTTGCCTTTGAGTGGCCAGGAGCCCACAGCTTGTCTGAACCAAGGGCTCTTCAGAAGCAACACTGTTTGCCCATCCCCCGGCCTTAGGTCCCATGCCTTGTAGTGTGTGAGTGTGGTATAGAGCTCAAGGAGGCATAACTACAAGGCTTCTAGACATGTGCTTAAATAAGTAGGCTGTACATCCCTGTGGCTTAATGGACATCTGTCCAACATATCATCTCAGCATTACAAACCATACTTGCCGGGAGAAAGGTATCTGGCTCCTCCTCACACCACTGTTTACCTCTACTGCTATTTTCTTCTCTAAAGGGGAGGTGCAGTTCAGTAGGACGACAGGGTGTGATAGATGGGTGGTGAAGCTCCCAGGAGACATTCCTTCCCCAGCTGTTCTTTGAGGAGCACTGGCTTGGCCCATTCTGCCTTCCCAGTCCCTGCAGAGCTCCTCCTGTCCAGGACAATGGCTGAAGTACCCGTATGCTGCATTTTCTGAGTGTGCCTAGGCTGTGGAGACCTTCTGTGCCAGCCAGGACCCCGTGGGTTGCCTGGGAGGCTGAGCTGCCAGTTGGTAGGGGACAGCCATGTGGCAGAGTCCAGCCTGTGTTTTGCAGTGTGGAGTAGCGCTGTCATCTCCTTCACCTGGGCCCGTCCATGGCTCTGCATGTCTGGGTGCTTGTGGTCTGTCCCCCCTGAGCCAAGTCTGTGGAGGTGCAAGAACACCAGCCTGGTCCTGTGAGGCTTTGAAGGAAGGAGCAGGGAAAAGGGAGCACAGAGTGACGTGAGACCTTCCTGTCTTCTTTCTGCACAGGGTTTCTGCTCCTGGCTGACAGCCATCTTCAGGATAAAGTAAGTGCCCCAGGACCTGCATGGGAGACCCACATGGGGAAGAAGCAGAGGTAGTGCAGGGCATTGGGACACCCAGCGCAGTACAGCTGCGTGAAGTCACTGCAGCCCCTTCTCTGAAGAGCATAAGCTAAGTGTGTCCTCTGGAGAGGACAAGCAAAGACAGGACTAGATGAGGAGTCCTAAAGCCAAAACTAAGGTCACACAGTGAGTCTGTGACAGAGAAGAGCACCCAGCCCAGGTCTACCCTGCCTCAGTGCCATCTTAGAAACACTGTCCAATGCTCTGCAGAGATGCTCTTCTCCCTGGGACTCCTGCTAGGGGCACTGCTGTCCAAGGAATGACTACGAAGGAGGGACTGGAGAATGCAGGGAGATACCTGCAGCCTGATGATGCTCAGGAGTAGTCTCCTAAGCACTTCTTGGCTTCAGAGTGCTGTGGGACAGTGTCAGCCATCCCGTATCTCAGCAGGGGAGGCAAGGCACGGCACATCAGAAGGGTATGAGGTGGGGTTTGCGTGTGTCCAGCTGCCTGTCCTGGGAGGCAGAGGGCAGGGGCATGGGGAGTGGGGCTGCAATAAGTATTGCACGGACAGGTTTCTGCCCAGGCTGGTTCGAGGCTGTGTGCTGGGCTCCCTACCCTGGGGGATGGCCACAGCTCTGTAGGGTGCTACCAGGGGTGCTGTGTGGGCTCAAACCAGGAGGGCAGCCCTGTGCGTTTCTCCGGTGCTTGAGGGAATGTGGAAGATTGCCTGACTGCCTTTCTCTCCCTGGCAGGGATGATGAGATCCGGGACAAGTGTGGGGGTGATGCGGTGCACTACCTGTCCTTCCAGAGGCATATCATCGGGCTACTGGTGGCCGTGGGTGTGCTCTCCGTGGGCATCGTGTTACCTGTCAACTTCTCAGGGGACCTGCTAGGTGAGAGCAGGCAACCTCTGGCTGGATTAGGGAAGCTGCTTTCAATGCCATGGCCCAGACCACCAGGGAGTAGTGAAGGGCAGGACAGGACTAACACAGACAAACCATGACTCCTGTCCAACTTTGAGCATGGGTCATCCTGGGCAGCTTGGGTTTTAGGGTGTTTTGCAGTTGAGATTCTTGCCATACCCCACTCCAGTGATGCTCTGTGCCCCTCAGTATAACTGAACATGCCTGTATCTGCTTCTTTCTCCCTAGAAAACAACGCCTACAGCTTTGGGAGGACAACTATTGCTAACCTGAATTCTGGGTATGTGTGGGCAGGGGTGGGATGGATAATTGAGGCCCTGAGGGGGTATTTTGTAAACGTCCACTTGCTGCAGAGCCTCACTTCCTTGAAGGCTCCATTTCTGCCCTCGCCGTGAGGCTACTGTCCCTGCTCCAATTTCCAGGCTGAGCTCCTGGAAGTTGGTTGTAGGGCATGTGGGTGCCGTGCCGGTTACGCTGCTCGTGGCCACAGCACCTTCAGGGCCTGGCCGGTCATATACAGAGTTGTAGTGGCAACCTTGCGTTGGCCTTTGTGGTCTCCCTTGTGACAGGAATAACCTGCTGTGGCTGCACACGTCTTTTGCCTTCCTGTACCTGCTGCTGACGGTGTACAGCATGCGCCGGCACACCTCCAAGATGCGCTACAAAGAGGATGACTTGGTGAGCAGGACCTGGCCGCTCTCCCAGGCACATTTTCCCATGCCCTCCTGTCAAGTCAGGTGGCCTTGGAGAGGGTGCCGAGCACCCCACTTCCCACAGCAATTTGAGGCTCTCTTGTTTTGGCTGTTGTTCTGCCTGGCCAAAGGCAGATCTCCTCCAGAGCAGCAGTCCTGACTGCCTGTGGGGAAATGAGAGAGGCCTGTGGGGAAACGAGAGAGGCCTGTGCTGGGTGAACATGGCGGGGGGGAGCCCCATGCCTTCCAGGGGTTGCTCCAGCTGCTTTTTCCTTCCTCATTTCTTAAGGGTACCCCCTGTTTCTGTTCAGGCAGCTGCAATGTAGGCCCCCTGCCTTCAATCTGCAGCGCACCAGGATGCCAACAGCTAGTGGAAGCATAGGAGAGGGGGAGCCCTGGGTGCTAGAAGTGTAGGGACTGCCCTTTTCCATTGTTGTCTCAAGCCTTGGGGGATTTTGCTGCAGTCTGGTCTTTCACATCATCCACACCTACCTGCCCTCTCCTTTTATTCTTCCTTCTGTCCAGGTTAAGCGAACTCTCTTCATCAATGGGATCTCAAAATATGCTGAGCCAGAGAAGATCAAGAAGCATTTTGAGTGAGTCTTGCTGCGTCTCTAAAGGCTGCTCTGTAATGGGGATGTTTTTATTGGGGTAGTGCTAGTGTTACCTGAAGCAGCAGTAATACATTGAGAGCAGAAAGCTAGTCGAAATCGGTGAACACTTATTTTAGGCATCTCAGTACTACTTTTCTGTGCAATTTTTTATCTAAATGTGCAGTGTCCTTGATTTGTGCCTTGGGTTATGCCCAGCTATCGCTTGTGGAGCCATAGGGGGTCAGCGTGGTAAGTAGTGGACAGAGCGTGTCCTGTGATGTAGTCAAGTTCAGAGATTGAGATGCAGGCAGGAGGTGCTCAAGCAGTGGCTGTGGGATGTTGTGCTGCTGCTTCTGCCCTGATCATGGTCCTTGTAGAAAAGTGGATTTTTCTTTTTAACATAAAAAAAAAAGTCCTCTTCCATCAGGACCTCAATGAACACACTGTCAGGGCCATGTTTAGAAGCACCATGGGGAAAGGAGAAATGTTTTGTACCCTTTGTACCCTTCTGCCTCTTTCTGACCCCAAGCCCTGTGGCCTGTGAAAGCAGAGAGGGGGTGTGGGGTCAGAGGGGTGCCTTGCTTGCCACAGGGCGAAGTCTGAAGAGGGTCCTTGTGCCAGAGCCTAGGGGATGTAGCGTTTGCCCCATGCGTTGCTCCTGCTATAAGGGACAGCCTGTAGGCTCCCCTGATGCTCCCAGCAAGCTCTTGCTGTGCATCATAACGCTCAGCCTGGGGCAGGACAGAAGTCCTGGACACGTGGGGTTTGCTTGAGGGTACAGTCTTTGGTGCTGGGTGTGATGAGCTGGTGCTTCCCGTCCACAGGGAGGCCTACGCCAACTGCACCGTCCTGGAGGCCCGTCCCTGCTATGATGTGGCCCGGCTGATGTTCCTCGATGCAGAGAGGTAACCCCTGGTTTGGGAGAGAGGGCAGGGTGGACCAATGCCACGGGCTTCCACTCAAGTCTGATGATATGGGAGCTTTTTCTGAGCCATTCTCTTTCCTTCCTTCCTTCTCTTCCCCTCTCCTGTTTCAGGAAGAAAGCTGAGCGCGGGCGAATCTACTTCACCAACCTGCAGAGCAAGGAGAACACACCGTCCATGATCAACCCCAAGCCCTGTGGCCACCTGTGCTGCTGTGTCATCAGGGGCTGTGAGGAGGTGGGGGGAGAGCTGGAGGTGTTCGGCAGAAGGGCGCAGAGGGCCTTGGGTCCCCAGGTCTCTGCTCTGACCCCTGTCCCCCCGCCCAGGTGGAGGCCATTGAGTACTACACCAAGCTGGAGGAGAAGCTCAAAGATGACTACAAGCGGGAGAAGGAGAAGGTGAACGAGAAGCCTCTGGGGATGGCCTTTGTCACCTTCCACAATGAGACCATCACAGCCATGTGAGTGCAAAGGATCCTGTCCTTCCCTGGAAGGTGACCTCTCGCAGCTCTCCCCTTAAATCAGAGGAATGCCAGCACTAAGGCATCCCCCCTTACTTGTCCCTGCCAGCCCTCTGTGTCAGCATCTCCCTCTCTCTCCTCTTCTCCAGAATCCTCAAAGACTTCAATGCTTGCAAGTGTCAGGGCTGTGCATGCCGTGGGGAGCCCAGGGCCTCCTCCTGCAGCGAGTCCCTCCACGTCTCCAACTGGACTGTCAGCTACGCCCCCGACCCACAGAACATCTACTGGTGAGCAGCTCTGTGGGGCTCAGCGGGCCCTGCCCATGGGAAAGGAGCGCATCCTCCCTGTCTCCCTCCCCATCTGCTCCTCTGGTAACTGAATGAGTTGTTCTTGCTGAAGCCCAGCCTGGCTGAGCTAGAGGTCTGATCTGACTTGGAGGGGGAAAGCCTTGGGCTGGTGCCCCACACACTGTTCACACAGCCTGGGCCATATTGTGAATGTGAGGCTCTGGACCTGCCCTTCTCCCCTATGCAACCATTCTGATGCCCTCCTTCCCTGCCAGGGAACATCTCTCTATCCGGGGCTTCATCTGGTGGATCCGCTGCCTGGTGATCAACGTGGTCCTCTTCATCCTCCTCTTCTTCCTCACCACCCCTGCTATCATCATCACCACTATGGACAAGTTCAATGTCACCAAGCCTGTGGAGTACCTCAATGTAAGGCCTTCAGAGAGGGGTGCAGGATGGGTAGCGTGGGAACTGTCCCGAGACACAACAGCCCCTGCAAGGGAGGGGGTAGCGAGAGAGATTGTCAGCGTTCCCCAGGTCCTGTCAGCCTGACCGGGAGGGAGGTGCTGAGCCTGGCCAGGGTGCAGTGGCAGCCGCGGTGCTGAGGACTCAGTGTCAGCAAAAGCAGCTGTACCTGTGGCTGGTGCAAGAGCTGCCGCACCGAGTAACATGCAGTCTCTTCTCTGCCTCGTTACAGAACCCCATCATCACCCAGTTCTTCCCCACCCTGCTGCTGTGGTGCTTCTCTGCTCTGCTGCCCACCATCGTGTATTACTCTGCCTTCTTCGAAGCGCACTGGACCAGGTAAGGACAGCCAGCGCCTGTTCTTAGTTATACCAGCGTGCTGCCTGGCCACTAGACACTTCTTCCTGATGAAAAGCTCCTGGCTGGATCCTCCTGCTTGAACTCCTGTCTTCCACTCCAAGCATGGTGTTACATTGCACTTCTTGGACACCTGGGGTCTGCTGTGGACAGCTGTTCTGCCAATCCTTAGCTGTGGTTGTGCAGCATGGTTGTCTGAGCAGGGCTTGAAGTAGGTCTACAAGAAGAAGAAAGCTGGGATGAGTCGGGGCTGGTAACTGTGAGAAAGGCTATTAGTGAGGGAAGTCTTGGCTCAGGTGAGCGGGCAGGGGTGGTGTGCCTGTACCCATGTGTAAGTCATAGCTTTTCCAAGGGAAGATCGCCTTAGCTGCTATGGCTTCTGGCCATAGGGAAGGTATTTGAAGTGCAGAACACTAGAAATGTGCTGCTTGTGAGGCACATTCCCAGCAGGATGTCCAATGTAATCTTTGTTTTCTGCTCTGTGTTGCAAGGACTGGTGGGGAGGATGTCACTAGCTCTGAGGATTGCAGGTGAAGAGAGATGATTGCTGAGAGTCCTCTAAAGACATGAGAGCTGGGAGAGCCTGTGAGACAAGGAGGGAGGAACTGAGATTTGGGGACAGACAGACAGACCTCAGACACACTGGAGGGAAAGGGGGCGTATTCATGTACCAGTAGTGGATAGGGTGGGATTTGGATTAGACACTGGGAAGCACTTTCTGATGAGAAGGTGATGGGGATGCCACTCCTGGGGCTGGCGGGCTGACAGTGAAAAGTCAACAGCCTCCTCTCTGCCCTCAGGTCTGGAGAGAACAGGACAACCATGCACAAGTGTTACACCTTCCTCATCTTCATGGTCTTGCTGCTGCCATCACTGGGCCTGAGCAGGTAGGGCTGGAGGCGGGGGGGAAGCAAGCACAGAGACCTGGAGCATGGGGAGGGTTGAGGTGTCTCCCTGGTTCTTCTCGTACGCTGCTTCCTTTCCCTGCTGCACAAGTGCCATGGCCACCATTCCCTTGGGGAGGTGGCATTTAGTTCTGGTTGGGGGCCAGGCCAGACCATACCCAGTTGGGTCCCTAGGAGCTTGTTGAATCAATCTGCAGGTGTGTTGACGTGTGCCTTGGTGTTACGAATAATGCAGCAAAAACTAGCATGGTTGGTGGACACATGTGAAAAGTCTGCTCAAGGTCTGTTGGTGAAGGAGGAACTCCCCACCTCTGTATTCAGTGTGTGCTCCGAATTTTGCATGAAACGAGCAAATTCCCCATTTAGGCCAGAACTGAGTAGGTTGCGCTGCTTGGCTGGGTGGGATCACTATGTGTAGGCTGCAGAAATACCGATCCGTCTGGATGTGAGCCCCAAATCTTCCTGCAGGGGTTATAGAAATGCCCTGTGGCAAACAGCAGTGCATCAGCTGCCAGCCATCGGCATGGGCTCCCAGCACTGAACAGTGGCGAAGTAGGGAAACAGCACGAGGAAGGAAAAACTGGGAGGTGGGAGTGGGACGGGGGCTCCTTACTGTGGTAGGGAGTTACTTATGCGTTGTGGGGTGGGGAATCTACATCCCCCTAAATTCAGGATACAGCCCCTCAGTGGCAAGTTAGGCAGCTCCTGAGAATAGACGAGCCCTCTGATAGAGGCAGAAGGGTGAGTGATTACAGCAATGTTTCCCAGCCAGATTAAAAATGCCTTGTTGCTTATAACCTTACAACCTAGGCAGGTGAATGCTCTTGGAAGGTTTGCATTTTGACTGGATACCATTAAACAGACCGCACTTCCTTCTGAGGATACAGTCCTGCTGCTGTTATGTGTGGAGCTCCGTACTCCACCAGTACCCAAGGTGCTGGAGGATTGCACAGTTTTATATCAAAAAATCAGAATCAAGGAAAATGGGATTTGTCTCTCCTAAGGGATTTTTTTAATCTCTGTGTTGTAGGGTACTTTTTACCTAACCAGTTTCTTCTGTAGTGTCAGTCACCTGTTCCTTGCATGGATGTTGTGCCCAAACAGAGGGGAGAGGGAAATATTTTACTGATAGAATCAGGGCAACGGGAGAAGACGACACACGAGAGTGGGGAGCTTTACATCCCTTTTTGGGTGCCGCACTGTTTTTCCCAGTGTCTGATTTACATAACTGCTGGTGACACATCCCAAGAGGGAACAAAAGTCTATGGTCAGAGCTCTGAGTCTTTCTAGAGCAGCTTCCACATACTTGCATGTGCATGTCTGTATATTGCTGCTTCTGACTGTTCCTCTTTTCTTCTTGCTCCCCTCCCCCACAGCTTGGATGTGTTTTTCCGCTGGTTGTTTGACAAAAAATTCCTCGCCGAAGCCGCCGTGCGATTTGAGTAAGTGGAGCTGGGCAGAAGGCCCTTCTTTGCAGTGGGGGCAGGTTCTTCTTGGTGTCCAAAGGTACTGGGGGCTCCCAGCTGCTGCCCTGCAAGGGGGGAGCACCTCCTGCAGCCTGCTCTCGCTGTGCCTCCCCAGGTGTGTGTTCCTGCCAGATAACGGGGCCTTCTTCGTCAACTATGTCATCGCCTCTGCCTTCATTGGGAACGCCATGGACCTGCTGCGTATCCCCGGCTTGCTCATGTACATGATACGCCTCTGCCTGGCCCGCTCGGCCGCCGAGCGGAGGAACGTCAAGCGAGTACGTAGTGGGGACAGGTCATGGCCTCCACCCAGGGCTGGGAGTGCTGCAATGGGGCCCCCATGCTCGGGGGCTCACCTGATGCTGGGTGTGTCGCACACCCCCACTGAGCTCCTGGGGTCATGCTGACCAGTCTCTGCTCCCTCTTGCAGCACCAGGCCTACGAGTTCCAGTTTGGGGCTGCTTACGCCTGGATGATGTGTGTCTTCACTGTGGTCATGACGTACAGCATCACTTGCCCCATCATCGTCCCCTTCGGTAAGTGATGCCCCTCTGCCTCCTTGCATCGGAGGCTGAGGGAGAACTCAGGGGGGAGGCCAGCAGGGTGGGGTGGGGGAGATATTCCCTGTACTGGGACAGAGGTTGATTCCCCTCTCTGCTGGCATCCCTCCCCTCAATCCCAGGGCTCATGTACATGCTGCTTAAGCACCTGGTGGACCGATACAACCTGTATTATGCTTACCTGCCTGCCAAGCTGGACAAGAAGATCCATTCAGGGGCTGTGAACCAGGTGGTGGCAGCCCCCATCCTCTGCCTCTTCTGGCTTCTCTTCTTCTCCACCATGCGCACAGGTGAGCGCTGGGCTGGGATGCCATCCCCTCGCCTCCTACAGAGCTGCTTCCTTGCCTGGGCTGTGGTCCTGGCAGCCCCTGGCCATGGGGCACGGTCAGGGTCCCTCTGACACCGCCACTTCGGTTTTTCTTTGCCACAGGGTTCCTGGCTCCCACTTCCATGTTTACCTTCGTGGTCCTCGTGATCACCATTGTGATCTGCCTGTGTCACGTCTGCTTCGGGCACTTCAAATACCTCAGCGCTCACAACTACAAGGTGAGACGGAGTGCTGGGTGGGGGTACGGGACCCTTCTCCTTGGGAGCACTGCTCAGCCGCAAAACAGCAGGGGCTCTAGGGGAGTCTCAGCCTGCTCCCCTGGCAGAGCCTCTCAACCCTGGCTTCATGGAGGGGACAGTCCCAAGGCTGTCCCTGCTGCCTGTATGCTGCTCCTGTGGTGGGACAGCAAATGTGTTGCCCCAGCAGTCTCTCAGTTTCTCCTTTCCTCTCCAGATTGACCATACAGAAGTGGACACCGTAGAAAACAGGCAGAACGGGAGACCTGCCACCAGTCTGCCGGCTCCCAAATCAGCTGTGAGTCCCTGTCCCCACCTCTGTGCCCTGGCGTGCTCCTTACCCGGGTTTGAGAAGGGGGAGGTAACTCCCTGTCCAAGTACCTCACTCTTCACCTCTCTGAGGCAGCAGAGTCCCCCAGTGAGGGTGGGAAGCAAGTGTTGGGCACTGTGCCTCTCACCTGAGCTGGGGGAAGTGTAACACCCCCACACACGCACAACCCTTTCCCACTGCTCCTCAGATGCTGTGCGTTTACTTTCTGCCTCTCTCTCAGCTGGGACAGTGAATCCAGCCGGGTCAGTCTCCCTTCTCGTTCTGCATCTTTGCACGCTTGCCTGTCAGCAAAGACTGTCACCCACCAGGCTGGTCCTAGTGCCAACGCAAAGGGGTCTCCGTGGGCATTGCCTTGAAGGCCATGAAAGTGCTTTGAGGACTCTCCCCTCCCCTGCCTAATTGAGATCCCAGAGTCAGTTTTCTGAACTTCTCCTTGGCTCACTGGCTCATTCCAGCTGCTTCCTTCCACCATGAGATTTTTGTAGTTGGGGTCTGTGCAGAGCTGTTCAGGGGGTACATGCAGAGATGTGGTAAAGCAGAGCCCCCTGCTTCCTCGGGAGAGCAGGGCTGGGGTGTGCACGGGTAATCCAGGCTCCTCCCCAGTCTCCATGTACCTAAGGGCAGTGGCATCTCTCCAAAAGGAGATTCCTCATAGGAGGCAGGCACAGCCTCAGAGGCACACATCCACTGGCAAAAAAGGGAGCACAGTCTTCCAGTCCACATGGGCTCCAAAGAGCTGAGAAGCCCCATGCTCTCCCAGCCCTGGCTTTCTGAGGGTGCTGCCTGTCCCAGGATGCTGGGGTTTGGCACATCCACTGTTGCAGGGCCAAGCCAGCCCCGCTTTTACCCCCTCTCTCAATACATCCCATGGAGACTAGACCCTTCCTTGCCCTCCCAGCGTATCCCCACACTCAACCTCTTGCATGGCACTTTGCGTGCTGTGCTCTGCTGCCATGAGAAGCTCCCCAGGCTCATGTGTGTTTCTGCTCTCCCCTCACCGCTCGCCTGCCCTGTGCGTGGCCTGGCAGAAGTACATCGCCCAAGTGCTGCAGGACTCCTCGCCGGAGGGCGAAGCAACAGAGTCGGAGGAGCAGGGGTCGCAGGATGAGGAGCTCATCAACGCGGATGGCATGAACGACACGGATTTCCAGTCGTGTGAGGACAGCCTGATAGAGAATGAGATCCACCAGTAGGGACCTTGGAGGGAGGGGAAGGAGGCCCAGGAGCGGGGCAGGCTGTGCGCACGGAGACCTAGGGAGAGGCACCCGAGGGTGCTGGCCACTGCCCTCACCCACCCACCCCCCGGGACCGCTGCCTTCAGTGAGGGCAGGGGCCCTGCCGCAAGCTCTCCATTTCCCTGCCCCTCCACCCCTGTGCCAGCCCGGCAGCTCAGCGGGCACGCTCTTTACTAGCTACCTTCTTTAAGGCATCCCCGGACCCCAGAACCCCAGGGGCTGGGGAGGAGGGGGACTGTGACCCCCGTGGTGCTGCTCTGGACCCGCAGGGAGGAGGAAGGCTGAGTGCTTTGTGGGGAGGGGCGCAGCGGGAACCTTTGGGAGCTCCTCAGCAGGTGCCTCTGTCCCCTGTCCTCCTGGCAAGAAACACTAATAATTTATTAGATTTACAGGAAGGTGACAAACAAAAAGCTTTAGTCAGTGTATTGGAAGTCCCCCCTAGGGAGGGGGGTGGCTTTTGTTGCACCTTCTCCCTGTGCCCATGCGTGCCCTTTCTCAACCCCTTGCAGTATCCCTTTGGTGTGACGTGCCAGGAGCTGGGCCGGGCGCGGGGGGTGGTGACAGAGACCTCCCCCCCACGGGGAAGGTGACAGCCTGGCCTTGCCGTCAGGGGTGGCATCACCCCGGGGAAGGGGCATGGGGTTGGCGTGAGCTGGGCAGCCCCTCGCGGGGTGAGGGGTGCTGTGCTGAGGGCATTTCTCGTGGGCAGGAGGAGGCGCAGGCAGCCTCTCCCCCAGGTCCTGTCCCCTCCTCCCCCAGGGGCACAGGCAGGGGATTGCAGCATCATTTTAAGTGGCTTCCCCCCCATTTTACTCCCCTTTCAAACAAATCAACCCGACCCCCACGTGGTACCGCTGCTCCCTTTGCTGCCCTGTCTGCACAGCAGGGTCAGACCCGAGGGCAGGGAGGGGGCTGTGCTGGGGGTCTCCTGGGTGCTAGGGAGAGGGGAGAAAGGGTCCTGGACTGCAGGCCCTCAGCACCCTGTGGGGTCGGCGCTGCCTGTTGCCACAGGGCCTCATGGGCTGCCTTCCCTGAGCTGCCACAGGGTCTTCCCCCAGCTGAGGTAGTCAGAGAGGGAGGGAGCCCTGGGAGAGCAGCCCCTGGGATCCTTCTCCAAGCAAGACCACTATCTTCAGGAGCACAAAAGCCTCGTGGGGCTGTGCTGGCTTTCTTCACCTGCCCTGACTGGGTGTGGGCTCCCCTGGCATCGCCTAGCCTGAGAGAGGGGGGCTGTTCCTCCCCTACCACTGCCCTTGCCCCCTCCCTGGTGATAGCCATGTCCCAGAGGCAGGCAGGGGACAGGATGGATGGGAGAGGTGGACTGGAGCCCCTGGCACCTGCAGGGAGGTCTGACCCTGTTTAAAGGCTCTTTGTGAGGAGGTTTCTGGTCAGGATCAGTTGCCCTCACTTGCTTCCCCCCTCCCCTTGTGTAAAATGTAAAGGAAAATAATAAATCTCCCTGCTATTGAGCTATATTTATTTCCCTCAACCCCCTGCCACCATCCTGTTTGGTGCTCATTGCGGATACTATCACCCTCCCTTTGCCTGTCATCTGTGGGTGCTGCACCAGCTCGCTGGGGCCATGCCCTCCAGGGTCTGACCGGGCAGGTGAAAGGGGACAGTCATTTACCTTTTCAATCACCCGTGCTGGCCCTGGAGCTCCAAGCACTTTAATAGACCTGAACAAGTGAAGCGTCAGCTCTGCTCTGGGGGAAGGGCGGTCATATCCCATGGCTTTTCTCCCCCTCAGCCCCCATTAGAGGAGGGGAGCCAGACACACAAGAGCAGATGAGGGAGCTGCTCTGGGGAAGACGTAGCTGACTTTCCTGTACGCCTCTCTATAGGAATCCCAGGCCCAGAGGAAAGGGGGGATGGAGGGGAAGAGATGTGGGTCTTCAATGCATGGGGAGGGCAGGCTACCCCAGCTCCCAGGGCTCGGCCAGGGCTGGAGCACATGCGGGTGCGGAGTGGCACGGTGAGTGTCACCCATCCCCTCCAGGGACGGGCTAGAAATGAAATGAGCATGCAATCTGAGAGCCCCCAGTCCGCTCCCAGGCTGGGGCAGGGAGGATGTTGATCCTGCTTCCCTATTCTTGCACCCACCTACCGCCCTTGCCCCCGGTCCAGCAGGCAGGCTGGGACGCTCCAGTCTCTGTAGGTACGGCCATGGCCCAGGGCTGCCTCTGCGGCTGTCAAGGCTCTGCCCGCGGAGAGCTATGTGTTCTGAGTGGCACTGTCTGTGTAGAGATGTGTATAATACCCTGTATATATTTGTGTAAAAAAGAAAAAAGGAAAAAAAGGAGCTATTGTTTTTGCAGTCTTTTCTTTGTGGAGCGGGTTGGGGGCTGGGACCTGGGAGGAGAGGACCCCAGCTGCAGCAGGGATGCAGGAGTATGTGTGGTGTAAAAGGAGGGGTGGGGGGTTGTGCGCTCCCCCTGTGTGAGCACAAGCCCTGCCCTGCTCCTGGGAACCCAGCTGTGGCTCACAGGCTCTCCCAGCCCAAGTGGACTCTCCCTCCAGCTTGCAGAGGCATCAAAGGCTTTGCTGCTAAAAGCGGGTGTCTGGGGAGCTGCGTGCACTGAGGCTGGGATGGGGGAAGATGCTTTGGCAATGGTGTGGGACAGGAGGGGAGTTTTGCCGATAGCCTCGGTGGCAGGTGTCAGCCCAACCCTATGGTCCCAATAGCAATTTACATGGCCGTTCCTGCCATCTCCATCCAGGAACCAGTCTCCTAGTCTGGTCTGGGTGGGCAGCTAAAGCCTTTGGAAAAGGGTGAGGGGTGCTAGACCCCTGGAGCACAGCTTGGCTGGGAGTGCTTTCCTGCCGTATGGTGCTGTTTGTAGCTGAGCCATCCCCTAAGCACAGGGGCAGGCAGCAAGCAGCCAGCCCCCAGGACTGCTCCCTGCTGCTCTTTGGTGCGTGCTGGAGCTGGGGCGGTTCCCAGGCAGCTGCTGCATGCTCACTGATTTGTGTACAGTGGCTGTTGTTCAGAGGACGGCACAACAGAGAGGCGAGGTGTGGGGCAGGCCTCTGAAAGACGGACGAGTGACCCCAGGCTCCCAGCTCTGTTCCCACTTTGCTGTGTTCAGGCTCTGTGGCTTCATGTGCCAGTGGCGCAGTGTGAGCAGAGGACAAAAAGCTCTCCTTTCCCCTGGCAGCCCGCAGCCAAAGGACCGGGACGAGGCAACGCCTGCGCACAGACAAAGAGAACCAAAGACCAGAAGAGGAACGGTGCCCGCTGCCAAGTCCCTGCAGGCATCACTGCAAAGGGAAGCTTGAGGGAACAAGGAAATTGTGGAGGTATTTGTGCAGGTGTTTGACGGAAACTGCTCTCAAGCACAACAGCCTGCGCAACAGGATTACACAGGAGCTGTCTCCTACCGCAGGAGAGTCGGCTGTGAAAGCGGCTTTAAAGGCCACCAAGGGGTAATGAGGCAAGAGATGAACAGGAGAACGGCATCACAACAAGGATGGGCACTGTCTTGGGTGGATCTGAGTGGGCAGGGCGGGTCGGTGGTGGTCAAGGCCAGAGAAAAAGCTGGCAGAGCCGTTCAGGCACAAGCCCAAAGCAGGAACAAGCCCTGGCATTGCAGGTTTGCTTGCTCCTTGCCTGAAAGCATGCTGCTGCCTGCAGCTCGGTGCAGAGCTGGCTGGTGATGCCAGCAGGGACCCCCCCCTACCCTTCCAACCTGTGGGCAGTGATGCAGATGCCTTCTGGCTGAGGATAAGATGGAGCGGCCACCGCGACAACCCAGAGCAGGGCACCCCAAAGCCTCCTCTGCGTCAGAGTGGGCACAACAAGCTGCCTGTGGCGGGCTCTCCTAGGTGGGGATGGGGACAGGGCAGCTCCGGTGCATCCTGGCCAGGGCCGGAGCGTTCCCTTATGGGTGCAGCAGCAGGACCATGCTACAGCTGGTTTTGAATGTCCTGGTTGCCCTTCCCTCAGGCAAATGACACAGCTCCTGACCCCATGTGCAACCTGCTCCCTGCCTAGAAAGGATTTGCCTCCCTGGAGCAAGGTGGGGTGGGTTAGAAAGCAGATATTCTGTGAAGCCTGGGGGAGCAGCTGGATGCCAGCTCCTGCTGTGAGGCGGTACGGGCACAGCCTCCCCAGCTGCGACCAGGTACGTGGTGAGGAGAAGGAGCCCCGCTTGGTGACACCCTTTGGGATCACCATGTTCAGCCCCGGCACCAGAAGGATGGCAGTGCAGAGCTGCTTCTCCGGGGCTGGGGCAGGTGGGGCTGGGCCGAGCTGATCATGCCAGGCCAAGCTATGCTGTGCTGAGCCATGTTGGCCACACCAGGCTAAGCTGTGCCAGTCCATGCTGGGCCATGCCATGCCAGACAAAGCCATGTTGCACCACACTAGGCTGTGTGGTGCCGTGCCGAGCCCCGCTGTGGCCATGCCTGTTGGCAATGGCACCACCCAGCATAGCCGCACCCTGAGTCATGGAGGGCACGTGTGGGCAGCCCTGCTGCGGGAAGCCCCAGGGCAGTGCGACCTGCTTGGGATGGGCCCTGCCGGCACCCAGCAGCAAGGGGCAGCTGGTGGGGTGGGTGCCGGCCGTGACTGCCAGGGCTTGCAGGAGTGAAGTGGTGCGGGCACAGCCTCCCTAGGCATGCGGGAAGAAGGGACCCCACGGTGGGTGACGCCTGTCGGGACCACCGTGCTCAGCCCTGGCACCAGGTCAACAAGCCCTGGGGCGAGGCGCAGCACAGAGCTTCACCCAGCCAAGCTGGGGTGCCAGCAGCGTGGGGCAGTGCCATGTCACCCCCAAACCCTTTCCCAGGGGAAAGGTTTCCACGTGCACCGAGCCCCTTGCTCGGAGCAAAGGTGGAAGGAGCACACCCAGCCCAGCGGTACCCCTCCATCCCGGGGAGCTGGGAGAGGGTGACAGCAGACAGGACCGCACCAGCAGCCCCGGTAAATCCCTTCCCGGTAGCTGTGAGCGGTCGCTGCGCCTTTAATTCACCCTCCCACCTCCCTCCCGGCTTTGCTCGCACATCCTGCCCGCCGAAACCCCACCTTCCGCGGGGCCGTACCGAGCTGAGCCGGGCTGGGCTGGGCTGAAGCGGGCAGGGCGGTGGCGGCGGCAGCTTCCGTAAGTCCATCTCCCCCCTCAATCCCCATCTTCACCCTTATCCGACCCCCAGCACGGGGTTAGCACCGGGGGGGGGGCCCCGCCGCCGGGCGGGCAGGGCTCCTCCTGCGTCTGCCCCCGCGGCGGAGGAGCCCTGCCCTCCCGGCGGCGGGGCCCCCGCCCAGCCGCTTCCCCCGGGCTCTGAGCTGCTCCAGGCTTGCCTATCCCCCCAATCCCCTTTTTATCCGCGGGGATTTTTGCATTAGATAACGCAGCCGCGGAGAGCCGGAGGCTTCCCAATCAGGGCGGCGAGTAAACTGGGTACCGCAGCGATCCGGGGTGCGATGCCGACCCCAAGCCAACGCCGCATCTCGTCGAGGGGATGCGGGAACATAAAGGGGAACTTGTGGGAAATGGGGATCTTTGTCACCCGGAGGGCTGGGAAGGGCCTGAGAGCTGCTTGCGCAGCGTGGGACCCTATGGGCGGCTGTGGCTCCTTGCCCCGAGCTGAGTATGCGGCAGGATGCTGTGTCTGGGCTCCGCCTGGCTGATTTTAAGGAAGGGAACTCCCCCTTCCTTCGATCTCCAAGAGCAGCTGGCGAACCAGAGGTCTGCAGGGATTTTTGGCTGGGCTTCAGCAACGATGCTGTCCAGGTGGTTTTCAGTATGTGCTAAGGTGCACCAGGTATCAAGGACCCTGTGGGGACCAGCATGTCTTTCTGCTCCCACCTGAGAGGGATCAGAGATGCCTCCGATACTGGAAATCATCATATTGTGGTTGGATGTTGCCTGGTGTGGAAAACTGCCCTGGGGGCTTGGCTTGTCTCTGCACGCCCTTTCCTCCCCCGTGGAGGACCTGCAGTGTCCATCAGCATCAGCCTGGAGGGATGTCAGCAACTGACCCCATTGCTTAAGGCCCTGCATGGTTCCTGTCCCATCCTGGGGTCTGAAATGTTTTTCCTCGCTCTGCGCTTGCGTGACCTCCGTCTGCCACTGTGCACAACCTTCCCGAGTATTTTGAGCCGCAGAGCTAAGAATAACTCACACGGTGCCCGTGTCTGGGCTGCACACAGCTCCCCATGTCTGCAGCCGTGTCCAGTGCCTCTAGGCAGGGCAGGAGAGGGTGCAGGGAGCCTAGCAGGCGCTGCGGGCACGGGAGTCCTCTGCAGGCTGTGGTGTGACTGCTGGGGAGGTGGCGAGGTGGGAGCTGGAGGCTGTGCAGGCGGCTGTACTTGGGATTCCTCTTCCTGCAGCCTCCCTGGGCTCTGGACAGCGGCTCGGACTGGAGGAGCCATCCTGCCAGCTCTGCAGGCAACGAGTGCCTCGCCGCTGGGAGAGGCTGCCAGGGTGCTGGCTGTGGAGCAGGAGTCAGAGTGAGGAGATGATGGAAAAGGGCTGAGCTCCATAGATTTGGAGCCACTGTAGAGGAGAGAAGGGCTGGCACTGCCTTGGGGAAGGATAGTGGGTTTAGAGCATCCCAGGGCAGGCAAAGTGATGGGGAGGAATACATTTTCCTCCTGAAAAGCTTCTGGTTAGGGCAGCCCCTTGGGTTAGCAGCCAGGTTTACGTCCTATGCACATGCCAAGAGCTTGCACCCTTTTTGCTGTTGTCTGCCTTCCCTTAGCTATCACAGCACTTCAGGACAAGGAGAGCCGCCTCTCTAGAGCCAGGCTGCACCCTGCTCCCCCGGGATGGGGCGCTGCGGAGGCAGCAGGCCAGCGCTGGCATCCTAGCCCACTGCTCAGAGTGGGTTGCTGGCTCCTGGGTTATCTACCCGAGGACTGCTCTGCTGCTTTGCATGAAGAAACCTCCGGAGTATTCAGCACCAGCCCTGCCCAGCAGGAGCCGAGATGGCTGGGGAGTGGGGCAGGCTAAGCCTCAAATGCCAGTGGCCCCATGGTGGTGGCACTTGACCCTCGGCCCTGCTGCTGGTGACCCTGCTTGCATGGGGGGGTTGGACCAGACGGCCCCCAGGGGCCCCTTCCAGCCTCGGTGGTACGGTGGGCGTGAGCGCCGGCTCCTGCTGTGGGTGCCTGAGCAGGGCCGAGGGCAGCTGGGCACAGGGAGGGGAGTTGGGTCTTGCCCCACTGCAGCAGGTGCAGTGGGGCAGGGCTGCGGGACCAGGCACGCCCCGCAGCTGTGTCATGCCGGTTTGAAGCGCATGGCCATGAGCTGCTGGTTAACCCCGCCGGGAGGAAGGCCTGTGGCAAGGCCTTTGCCAGGGCGAGGAACCAGGGCGGGGGGGAGCGGCTCTGCAGGGTCTCCTGGTGCCGGGGGGCCCCGCTGCACCCCGCATCCCTTACCCGGTGCCTCCCAGCAGGCTGCTCCGCTGGCTGCCGACGAGACTTGAGTCACCCTGCCCCTGTGTGTGCCGGGAAGGGCCGTCCCGCCTCTTCCTTCCCTCATCCTCCGCTGGCCCCATAGATAGAGCTGTCTCTATCTCAAAGCCCCGCTGGGCTCCTCCCTTCCCGGCCCTATTGTGCTATTGACTCAGTGCTCAGGCAGCTGGGGCGGCTTTCGAGGGAGAGGGAGAGGCGCCCGGGGCCGGGAGAAGCAGCAGGGTGGCCACTGATGCCCTCCCGGCTGTGGCAGGCGAGGAGGAGCCAGGACGAGGGAAGGTCCCGGAGAGCTGCGCCGGGAGGAGAGGCTGTTGGGGGCGGAAAGGGCCTGAAATTCCTCAGGGCTCGGCCCTTCTGCGCCGCAGGGACGGGACAGGACGAGAGAGCCGCGGCCTGGCCGCCGGCGGGCTGCCTCCTCCCAGCCGGCCCTCAAAGCCGCTCTGCTCCTTCGATGTCCCCTGAAGACAGCAGGGCTGCGATGGCTGGGCTGGAGGCCGTGGCTCAGAACGGGGCTGCTGCCAGGGATGGGATTTGGGGAGGTCCTCCTGGCGCGTGAGCCCACCCTGGGAATGCTCTGTGCACCGGCTCAGCTCGTTGCCCCGGGGCAATGCTGACGGAGAAGGTCCCTGCTGTGGGGGTGGTGGGGAATTGGGGATCCCGCCTCCGAGCCTGGCACTGTGTGAAATGGCTGATGTCCCCAGGGGGGTGCACAGGTACCGGGCCCTGCCTCAGCCTGGCCGTGCCCGTTTTATTGCAGGGAGCGGAGCTGAAGGTAGTGCTGCCGGTGCCCAGCCATGATGCCCTTTGGCGGGATGGCTGCCCGTCTGCAGAGGGACCGCCTGAGAGCCGAGGGGGTTGGCCAACACAACAACGCCATCAAGTACCTCAGCCAGGACTATGAGGCCCTCAAACAGGAGTGCATTGAGAGCGGCACCCTCTTTAGGGACCCCCAGTTCCCAGCTGGCCCCTCTGCCCTCGGATTCAAGGAGCTGGGGCCACACTCCAGCAAGACACGGGGAGTGGAGTGGAAGCGTCCATCGGTAAGTGCTGAGCTTGCTTCTCCTCAGGCTGGGCTGGCATCCCTGCCCTGCAATGTCTGCACTGACGTGGTTTGCCAAGCTGCAGCCTGTCCCAGGCCTGCTCCTCTCTGTGCTCAAAGCCCCTCGAGTACTTCATAGCCTCCTTTCCCAAGGGCCTAGAGCAATGCCCCATGAGTGTCTGGTCAGAAAAGCATCATGTCTAGCAGGCCCTGCTTCCTCTGGGCAGCAGACCGTGGGCTTTAAAATGGGTGGGCTATGTCATTGCTTCTAGGTGTCGTGGCATGGATGTGTCACCCTTGGTGGCTGGGGCTTTTGAGGGTGTATATCCCCTGGTGCCACGAGTGCAAGGGGAGTGCCATCAGTCTATGTAGCCGTGTCCTCCCATGGCTACAGCAGAAGATCTTGCCTTGCCTTACCATGATGGCCTTGGGGTTGCAGTCAAGCAGATTTCCCTGGCAGAGGGCAGGTGGGGTGCATCTCTCGGGGACCGTATACCCTTCCTCCTGAGTCAGAGCTGCAGTGGGTGCCAGCCCCCCTAGAAGCCCAGGCCCTGCTGAGATCCAGCACCAGCATCTGATTCTCTCCTTCTCCTGCAGGAATTAGTGGATGACCCTCAGTTCATCGTTGGCGGTGCAACCCGGACAGACATCTGCCAGGGGGCTCTGGGTGAGTGCTGGAGCTCTGTCCCCGGACCTTGGCTCAGAGAGCAGTGGCTGGGGAGGGCTGGCGTGGCTGGAGAAAAGGTGTTTGTATAAGGTTGAGAGTGGACCAGTTTCATAGCACCTTTCCCCAGGCCTGTGCAGCACATTTTCATACTTGCATCTGCACAACCATCTCTGTACCAAAGGCTCCCTTCCCATTTAGTGCGGTGGAAACTGGAAGGCGGGGGACAGCCTGTGCCTCCTGGTGGCTCTAGGTTAAGGCTCCACAAAAATGGGTTGCTGTGTGCACAGCTTCACCATGCTGAGATCAGGGGAGATGTCGGGTGGATCCATGCCTGACACACGCCAACAACAATGCCAGGAGTTGCTCCAAAGAGCTCCCTGCTTTGGTAAATGGTGAGGGATGGCAGCTGGATGACAGTAACAAACTGAGGTGAGGATGTGCTGGTCATGACAAAGTGCTTGCGAAGCAACGTGGTGTGGCAGAAGGGAACTGAGAGGAGAGCTATGGAGTACAAGTGGTGATTTGTCATTTCTCTGGGGGTGTCTCCCAAGGCAAAGGCACTGAGACAAGGAGAGCAATGTTAATGGGCTGGGTAGGCTGGCAGGGCTGGCAACTGGGATTTCATGGTCATCAGAACCAGATCTGGGTACCACCAAGAGTGTTGTCCTGATCTGGATCAAGTTGGATCCCACTTGATTGGGACTATCGTGTGCACACATAGCACGCTGGTTTCAGGGCTGACCATGTTTAATGCATCCAGTAATTAGAACAAACTGGAGGTGGTAACTGGAGCATGTAACAGCCCAGAGCACTGCGGTGGTGTTCAATTGGTCATTAAAAAGTCTGAAATGCCATTTTGTCAAACCACAGCCCGGTACAGGTTATCCAGGCTCAAGGCTAAGGTGTGACAGGCTTCAAAGGGAAAGGGAAACCAAGGCAAAGAATTTAAAGCGCAGTGCTGGCCTGTAGCAGCACTTGTGGTTAAGAGCATTTGGAAGGAAAAGTGCGGTGGTGTTGCTCGTAATTTGAGAAGCTGGTGCAGCAGTATTAAACCTCTCGCTTGATAAAATGTTTTTTTAAATGCAAAGTGTAATTCTGCTGCAGAACTCGCTGTCTGAGATGTGGAGGACAGTCATACGAATGAGTCCCAGGAGGGTCTAGATAAACGGCTGCAGGAGGGGGCTGTTGGTGCTGACTGTATGTGGTGGTCTGGACACAGGCTCCAGGTCAGGGAGGATTGTTCCCTGTTGCCTTGAGCTAATACTTCTCTCCGAGGCAGGCTGAATGAGCCTGGCTTCCTGAGCTCCATTTGTCTGCTGGACCCTCTCTAGTTTCTCCACATGCTTTTTGAGCTGGGGAGCCCCAAATATTTGCAAGGAGAGCATGCCACGGGCTCCTACACATCCACTGCCTACCCCCCCAGGTAGGGAGGTGGTGGGTGCTCACACCGGCTTCCTCTCCTTCCCCAGGCGACTGCTGGCTGCTGGCTGCTATCGGCTCCCTCACGCTCAACGAGGAGCTCCTGCACCGTGTGGTGCCTCACGGGCAGAGCTTCCAGGAGGACTATGCTGGCATCTTCCACTTCCAGGTGGGCTGGGAGCTCCTGGCCTTCCATGGCTGGTGGGCTGGGGGCAGGAGGGAGGGCAGTGGGTTGAGGGCATTCCTCTGGGGTACAGATGAGCAAGTTGTGTGATGCTCCGAGCTCACCCCACTCTCTCCTGACCCCCCAGATCTGGCAGTTCGGTGAGTGGGTGGACGTGGTGGTGGATGACCAGCTGCCCACCAAGGACGGGGAACTCCTGTTCGTGCACTCGGCAGAGTGCACCGAGTTCTGGAGTGCTCTGCTGGAGAAGGCCTATGCCAAGTGGGTATCCCCGTGGGAGGCATGTGGGCGGGTAGGGAACAGGACACCCCACTGTGCAGAGTGGAGGGAGTCTCTTCTATCCCTGTCCCTGCTTGTGCTGGGTGCCTGGGGAGCAGCAGTGTGCTATGTCCTTGTCACCTCACGCACCCCTCTTGCCGGCTGGTGCTCAGGCTGAATGGCTGCTACGAGGCGCTTTCAGGGGGCAGCACCACCGAGGGCTTCGAGGACTTCACCGGTGGCGTGGCAGAGATGTACGACCTCAAACGGCCGCCGCGCAACATGGGCCACATCATCCGCAAGGCACTGGAGAGGGGATCCCTGCTGGGCTGCTCCATTGACGTAAGTGGTGTGCCGGGACAAGCCCGGGGCTCTGCCCCAGCGATGGCCAAAGCAAGGCCTCACAGCCTGAGACCATGTCAGCACTCCCCTTGCTGGGACACCGGGCAGGAGGTTACTTCTTTCCCCTCTTATCAGAGCACCCTTTCCAGAGCCAGTGTGGCAGCCTCGGGGCACAGCAAGTGGGGCTGCAGCCCAGCTGCTGGGAAGAAGCTCCTTTGGATGGAGTGTGAATATCCACCTCAAGCGTGGGCTGTTGAACAAGGGTCTGCCTATAGCTCTGGCCATGTCTTACATCAGCATCTGAGAATTATCTGGAGTGGGGTTTTCCATCCGTTCCATCTCATGAAATAATTTTCTTGCTTTTTGAAGTTTGGGTGGTCCCCTGATGGGTCTTCAGGGTCTTCTGGCTGGGAAACTGTCTTTACATTGTCCTCAGCCAGCAGCCTTTGAGCAGAGGGTGCTGGTACCTGCTGCTTCTCTTGGCTGGAGCAGTGCAAAGCAAGGGGAATTCTCCACACGGTGGAGGGAAGGAGTAGGGATAGGACTACATGAATTTAATCATATTCACTTGAGCTTTGCACATTCTCCTCAGATCACAAGTGCCTTTGATATGGAAGCGGTGACCTTCAAGAAGCTGGTGAAGGGCCATGCCTATTCTGTCACAGCCTTCAGAGACGTGAGTGGGCTATGTGAGACTTTAATAGCAATAAAATAGCCTGGCCAGTGGCATGGGCTCAACCTCCTGTGTCTGGTGGCCGGCAGGTGAACTACCGGGGTCAGCAGGAACAGCTCATCCGCGTCAGGAACCCCTGGGGTCAGGTGGAGTGGACCGGAGCCTGGAGCGATGGGTGAGTTGGACAGATGGGACTTCAGTCCCACTGCTGGCAGGCCAGCAGGCACTGCACACAGAGCAATCGAGTGCATGGCACTGCCGAGGGGAACTTCGCAGCATGCAGTGCCCTTCGCATCGGCGAGGGGGGCTGTTGAGGGCCACCTCTGAAGTGCTCTCAATTCACCTTGAGTAGTCCTCATCTAATTGTCTCTCTCCTGCTACTCCAGCTCCTCCGAGTGGGACAACATTGACCCCGGCGACAGGGAAGAGCTGCAGCTGAAGATGGAGGATGGAGAGTTCTGGTGAGTGCCAGAGCAAACTGCTGCTCTTTCTTCAGCAGCCAGCCTGGGAAGGAGCAGAGGAGCTGGGGAGAGATCCCGTGGTCCTGCTCCACCTGAAACACCTGACCTGCCTTTATGAGCTGGTTTTCCAGCACTGGAGAGCCTGCTAGTGTTTTCTCATCTGGTCTAGTTAATAATTTTCCTCTCTTCAAGGAAATTCTGCCCAACTAAATGCAAAATAAACATCTAGGAAGGGTAAACATCCCTTCTTCCCCAAACCCAGCAGCGGGCTTTAAATGAGCTATAACTGCTCAGGGTAAAAGATCTTGCTGTCACTTAATTCTCCCAAAACATTGGCTGGGTCCAGAGATGCTTGTGCTCTCCTCCCTCCCCCTCCAGCGGTGCCCTGGCCTCAGCCTCTGCCTGCCTCCTGCAGGATGTCTTTCCGAGACTTCATGAGGGAGTTCTCCAGGCTGGAGATCTGCAACCTCACCCCCGATGCCCTTACCAAGGACGAGCTCAGCAGGTGGCACACGCAGGTGTTCGAGGGCACGTGGCGCCGGGGGAGCAGTGCCGGGGGCTGCAGGAATCACCCAGGTACCTCTCCCCCCGACATCTCTACTCTTGGCAGCGCGATTGAGCTGGGTGTCTCATCCACGTGTCCTCTTCCTCCCAGCCACATTCTGGATCAACCCCCAGTTTAAGATCAAGCTGCTGGAAGAGGATGATGACCCCGGGGATGATGAGATGGCCTGCAGCTTCCTGGTGGCTCTGATGCAGAAGCACCGTCGGCGGGAGCGGCGGGTGGGGGGCGACATGCACACCATTGGCTTCGCTGTCTACGAGGTAACCCCTGCCTGCCCTGATGCTGCTTCCTTGGGACTGGCTCAACCCTGCCAGTCCTGCCTGGACCTGGCACCCTAGTCCTCAAGGAAACCTTTCCCTTTGAGGAAAGGTCCTGCTTTGGACGGTCTGTGGGTTAATGTCCCCTGTCCCGTGCTCCCTGTGCTGTAGGGGATGGGGGCAGATACTGGGGTTCTGATTTTTTTTCCCTTTTCTCTCTTCCCTGCAGGTTCCTGAGGAGGTACGTCCTGAGCCGCCGGAGCCTACACCCTCCTGGAGGGAAGCGCAAGAGTGGGCAGGAATGGGTTAATGCACATGCATGCACGCATGTGCACCCAGGGGCATGGGAGCTCCCACCACGCTGGCAGTGGCTAGGGTGCTAATGGGTGCTGGGCATCTCCGTGAGGGAGGGATGGCTCCTGCTGGGATGGGCAGGGCAGGGATGTCCTGCCCAACGGGGCTTGCTTTGGTCCCACTGCTCCCCGTGGGTCCCCGCCGTTGCAGGGCTGTGGTCCACTAGCACATTCATTCCCCCAGGCCCAGGGCAGCCAGAACGTGCACTTGAAGAAGGACTTCTTCTTGCGAAACCAGTCGCGGGCACGGTCTGAGACCTTCATCAACCTGCGGGAGGTGAGCAACCAGATCCGGCTGCCCCCCGGTGAGTACATCGTTGTGCCCTCCACCTTCGAGCCGCACAAGGAGGCCGACTTCGTCCTGCGGGTCTTCACCGAGAAGCAGTCGGACACGGCGTGAGTCTCTGCCTGGCCAGGGGACGCCCTGTGTCTGTGAGTGGTGGGACATTTCCCCACCACAGGCAGCCTGCTGGCTGGGGACCCTGCTCATCACTTTGGTTTCCTCCTTTCTGCCCCCAGGGAGCTGGACGAGGAGATCTCGGCAGATCTAGCAGATGAGGTAGGAGCTGCCGCTTTGGTTCGGTTGGTGCTGAGGCTGTAGGGCTTGGGAGGCGGAGTTGCAGGCAGGAGGTGGCTGCCTGGGTTTGGGGTGTCAGTGTGGCTGGAGAAGGGCTGGCAGGGTCGAGGTGATGGGGATGTGGGAAGTAACAAAGATGAGAAGAACAAAGAAGAGCTTCCCTTCCAGTTTGGGTTTCCTGAGCCTGGGTGGCAGGGCAGAGCCCGTGTTTGACCACTAACCTCTTCTTTCTGGCCTGCGTCACCCCAGGAGGAAATAACTGAGGATGACATAGAGGATGGCTTCAAGAACATGTTCCAGCAGCTGGCAGGGGAGGTGGGTACGGCTGCGCCAAGCTCTGGAGGGCCCTGGCCTGGGGAGGGTATGGGACGGGACCCCTGGCCGTGAGAGCTCCAGCCCACCCCACGCTCGCTCAGTCCCATCCTGCAGACAAGTCCATCTCTGCCACGGCTCAGCCCAGCTGCCCCCAGGGGTGGTGTGACGGGAGCAGATTTGGGGAAGGGGCATCCAGCTGTGGCCCAAACTCTTCTGGGCATGTAGGAAATGCAATGACACCCTGATGTTTTGTGACTAAGGCAGAGACGTTTAGGCAGGAGGGGGGGAATGGCCACAAGTCGGGTAGAGAGCAGGCAAGGGATGCTGCTAACTCTCCTCCTGCTGCAGGATATGGAAATCAGCGTCTTCGAGCTCCGGACTATTCTGAACAGAGTCATTGCTAGACGTAAGCGCTGCCCTTCCCACCCCTTGCTCCCCGCGGCCCAGGCCTGCTCAGCAGGTTGGGTTTTGGTGCGCGTGCTCAACCTCCTCCTTCCTCCTCAGACAAAGATCTGAAGACGGATGGGTTCAGCCTGGACTCCTGCCGCAACATGGTCAACCTGATGGATGTATCCTCTTGGCACTGCGGGCAGGGGCCAGCTTCCCTGGTGCTCAGCCTGCCAGCAGCAAGACTTCTGCGGGAGCCGGGGCTTGGCTCTCCGGCCATGCCGAGGCTGTTCAAGCAGGGGAGGGAAGGAAGGAAGGGGTCCTTGTGGCTTCAGGGCCACCTGCCCTACACCCCTGGGCTTTAGCAGCAGCTTTTTTTGAAAGGTCTGTCAGTTCCCCTGCTTGCTTTGGGCCCTGGCTCTGCTGCCAGAAGCCCAGCCCAGCCCTACTCTCGCCTTTAACCTTTCCCTCCAGGAGGAAGCGCCCTGTGCTTCCCTTCGCCACAGGCTCCCCAGCCTGACATGCCATGATGCCACCCAGCCTTCGAGGCACTCCTGGAAGGGAAGAAGCGCTGTTGGGCTTCTTTCCCCCCAAACCATTGTGTCCAGCAGTTGAGGATGAGAGGTGTAAAGCGACAGGAGTCATGGCCTGTGTTCCTGCTTGCACAAGGACATGCAGCTGAGGGGTCAGACGAGGGTAGAGGAGCAGCTCCGAGCCCTTCTCCAGCCTGGGCCTGCAGCATCCCCTTTTGCTGCAGGCTAGCCCAGTTTTTCTCCGAGGACACCACAGCGGTGCGCTTCCTACAGCAGCAACACTGCTGCTCCCGGGGAGTGGAGCAGCAGCTAGTTTAAGCATTGCACTTTTCCCGCTGGGTTGCAGGCTCTGATCTTGCTGATGCTGCAGGACAGAGAGGGGAAGTTGGGGGGGAAAACTGGGCAGGCCAAGGGTGGCCAGGCTTTTCTTGCCTCAGGTGTCTGGGATCTGATGGCTTTGCCTCTACGCCACCCCCTTCTCTGGCTGCTTTCTCCTTGACCCTCTGCTCCCCAGAAAGATGGCAGTGCCCGCCTTGGGCTGGTGGAGTTCCAGATCCTGTGGAACAAGATCCGGAGCTGGCTGGTGAGGAGGAGCAGGGGGCATGGCGCACTGCACAGGGGTAGTACCCCTTCTGGGGCAGCAGGGTGAGGGGACAGCCAGACTGGAGGCCGCAGGAGAGCCTGCCCTTCACATCCTCCATGACGTTTTTGCAGACGATCTTCCGCCAGCATGACCTGGATAAGTCGGGCACCATGAGCTCCTACGAGATGCGCATGGCTCTAGAGTCAGCCGGTAGGTCTGGAGAAGGATGGGGCTGGGCTGGGGGCTGGGGAGGGGGCTCCTGCTGTTGGAGCCCTGTCCCAGGTAGCTGGAGCAGAGTGAAACTAGCCTATATTGCATGCTTGGAGCCAACCTGTTGTGGTAGTGAGATGTGGCCCGTGTCTGCGCTGGGCTCTCTCCATCCCAGCTGTGCCAAGTGCTGGAGCCTCGGGGTTAGGGATGCACACAAGGTGGTCCCAGCCTCTGTCCTCCTCTGACCTGCAGGGTCCCATCCTGGCGCAGCAGAGGCCTGGAGTGGGTCAGTGAGCTAACTAGTCATATGGCTCCAGGGAGAGCATCCCCTCTTCCTGCTGAGACTGGAGTCGGTGCCCTTCCTTGAGTGGGTTGGTGGCCCCTTTGGGTGGGGGCATGGACTTTCATAGTTACATCCTCCTCTCCTGCCCCCCTGGCGTGCTGACTGCTTTCTGCCTTGCAGGTTTCAAGCTGAACAACAAGCTGCATCAGGTGGTGGTGGCCCGCTATGCAGATGCTGACATGGGTGTGGACTTTGACAACTTTGTCTGCTGCCTCGTTAAGCTGGAGGCCATGTTCAGTGAGTGCCGGCCCCAGGGCAGGGAGGGCAGGGACAGAGGGATGAGTTGCTCACCTTGCTCTTGTGCCCCTGCAGGATTCTTCCACAGCATGGACCCTGAAGGCACCGGCACTGCTGTCATGAACCTCTCTGAGGTGAGAGCTCAGCCCAGTGGTGAGGTGGGCCCAGAGATGGGGTGGGAGACAAGGGGACAAGGCACTAAGGTGAATGGGGCACCTGGGGTTGGTGGTAGAAGCCCTCCAGCCCCTTGAGTAGGGAAAGAACCTGTAAAAGATCAAGATGAGAAAACGGGATTGCTTCAGGCTCCATGTTTCTTGGAGGGCTGTCAAAGTTGACACATGAGGGCATGTCAAAAATGCACCAGCCCCTGCTCATCCCTTCTCCCTCTCCTTCCCAGTGGCTGCTGCTGACGATGTGCGGCTAGGAGCCACGACAGATCCGCTGTGTCTGGGACACCCCAGCGGGCCAGGCCCACTCCAAGTGCCTCCCCTTGGATCTGTGGACACAGGATACTCTTCCCCCCTTGCTCCATCCCATGCTGAGCCACCAGCCCTGCCTCCCGGCAAGCCTCACGCCACCCTCTCCGGTGGACCAGGGGTCAAGGCAGGCAGGGGATGCCCTTCTCCTCTTCTGGGCTGGGCTTCTTTCCACTCCCCCCCTCCTCTCTCCCCACCCCAGAACAGGAGCAGAGCAAGAAGCATGGGGTACCTGTGCATCCCTGCACCGAGCTTGGCGGGAGTGAAGGAGCAGGCTGGGGACTGACTGCGGAGCAGGGAGAGGCAGGAGCTGCAGGGGGAAGAGAGGGAGGGACTCGTATTGCTTGCTCTAGTGCTGCCCCATCCCTGCTGGTACGTGTTGCCTGTCTCTGCACCCACGCCTGGGAGCATCAGCAGGTACTGCCTTGCTCAGGCAGAGGCAGCGGGTTCCCCGGGAGCCGGAGTGGACTTCTGGGAGGAGGAAGGGCCATACTCTTCTTCTTGAAGCCCTTGCACTGCACTTACCACCACTAAGCACGACCAAAGCATGGAGCCCACTGGCTCTTTCTGCGTGGCCTTCAACACATCCCTCCCACTTCCACGCCCCTGCCTTTGCCCCACCACTGGATCAAGCCCTCCAACTTAAGCACTGAATGTTTGGGGGCTTCCCTGCCACGTGAACACGTGCCACCCTGTAGTGCAGCAGAAGCTCCTCTCTTCTGCATGGGCACAGCAATGCCACCACTGTTACAGCGGCTTGACCTCCCCTCCCATCCCTGGGAGCTCCTGGGGCATCCGCTGCCCCTGCTTATGGCCCACAGCAGGGCTGGGGGGGGCCAGCACCCAAGAGGCAATGCCTTCCCCCAGAGAGGAGGGGGGGTGGTTTGGGGGGGTGTTCTCCTGCACACAGGTTTTTTTTTTCCCCCCCTGTCCCTCACCCTCCCACACTGTTACACTTTCCTCTTTCCTTGGGCTCCTTCGCCCAATGCATATGGGCTCCAGTGCCAACATATTTGCACTTCTCTTTGCTCCTCCACTCCCCTCACCTTCTTCTGGGGTAATGGGGTGGCTCCAGCTTGGCGGTCCCGTCCTTTGCCCTGTAGAGGCAGGCAGGCAGGCAGTTAGCTTCCCACAGACCCCTGTCGTCGCTGGAGGATGCGCCTGCAGCAATAACCACTGCTGCCCACCCGGCAGCTCCGCTTCCTCACCCCGCTCACTGTGTACTCTGGGAATAAACCAAGATCTGTTGGACGTGTGGCCCGGGCAGTGACTTGGGGGTCGCGTCCTCCCTCCGCTTGCCGTGGCCTGGGCTGGGGGGGATGAGACGCAGAGCCAAGCTCAAGGCACCCTGCTTGCCCAGCCTGGGCCATGGGTGGAGGAGCATCACCAGGTGCAGGTCTTGCCATGAGGATGCGGGGAGTCCATATCCCCTAGGATTTTATAAAACTCGTCTCTTTCTTTGCAGGGGGGTCTTAGCGCCAAAACACAGGGGCAGCATCATGTGAGAGAGCTGTAAGGGAGCACTGCTCTTCAAAGTGAGACCAAGCAGCATGCTGTTAGCAGGGCTGTTCGGTTATCCCAGGGATTTTTCAAGTGGAGGAAAAGCCGGTGCTTGCTCCCTGGTGTTGGTGGGAGGAAGAGTGTGTTAGTGCCGGGCTGGGATGGGGGGCCGGGCAACTTCACCCGAGCCGTGCCCCAGGGATGTGGGTGCAGCCGTGCTCCCGCTCAGCTAGGGGAGACCTGGGTCTGGCCACAGTGTCCCAAAGGCGTCCCCAGGGCACCACTGGGTGCCTCTGCCATGCAAGCAGCTGGAGCAGTTTAAACTCACCATCCCCCTGCCTTACCAGCGGCCCGGCAGCAGCTGAAGACAGCCAGCGAGGCTGGGTTTGGCCCAGCAGACTTTGCACTGGGGTGGATTAATGTTGGTCACGGTTTGCTGCCCTGGCCAGCCCCTTGCCAAAGTCTCCTCTGCTGGTGGCAGAGCTGGGGTCTGCTCTTAAAGAAAGGTGTCTTGGGGAGGTTAGGGAGGGGAAGGAGGGTCCGCTTGGATAGGATGGAGTTAACCGTGGAGCGGGTGGGAGTGGAGGGCAGCCTGGAGCTCCGGACCCTGGAAAGGGACCACATGAGGTATGTGACCCTGGGTAGGGGCCATGGGAGGCTGGTGTTTTCCCTGCTTCCTTTGAAGCCGTGCAGGTTACAGCTGGAGGCAAAATCCTTCCAGGAAGACGACAGTGGAGGGCCGGATGGTGGGGCTTTTCGCTGCGTGGTTCAGAGCAGGACTCGCTGTCAGCGTGTGCCTCCTGCCCCTTGCTGACACCCCAGAGGGGCACCACAGCCCAGCCGGCTCCAGGGGTGCTCAGCGTTTGGAAAAGGAGTATCTGCACGCACCTTATGCTCCTGGCATCTCAGTATCCCTCATGTGGGTGCCCTTTGTGCCAGCCCAGCTCTCTGGGACCGCTCTCCCCACGGTGGGGCAGCACCCAGCTCTGGGGCAACCCAACCTGGCTCAGAGCACAGAGGGGAGCTGAGGTGCGAGGGCGGCTCCAGCAGGAGGGAGCATCCCCCCAGCTGCCTCCCCAGGCTGCCCTCTCCTCTGGAGGCTCCCCAGGGCTGGATGAACATGGGCTGCTTGCACTTGGCTGGTGGCTACCTGTGAGCTGAGCTGCCCCCTGTGGGGTGGGGGTACCTCAGGGCTTGGCAGTCTGGGCTCCCCCGTGCAACCCCAAAGCCCCTGAGAAACAAGGGCTCGAGGTGGGGGGGGCGGGACGCAGGGGCAAGCATGCAGAGCTGTCATTGCTGTCCCAGCTGCGGGGCCTTGTCACGCGCACACAGGCCCAATTGTAAGGCACGGTGAAGCCCTGGCTTTGGGATGACAGGTGCCCCCAGCGTAGCCTTACCAGAAGCCCCCTCCCTCCCCCCCTCCAGGCACCAGCTGGCAGATCCCTGCCCTTGTCGGCCCCGGCAGCTGGCAGGCCAGTATCGGCAGGGAGTCGGCAGGCGGGGGGTCCCCAGCTGCCAGCTAATGCCACGAAGAGTAGCTTGGCTTGTCCTCCTCCTTGCAAAGGGGGACAAGGAAGCCCAGCGTCCTTAAATGCTGGTGTATGGTGTAATGTGAGGAGCAAGAGCGGCTGGGGGCCAGATGTGGCCAAAACTGCTCTCAGCGTAGGGTTTGTCTTGCCATGGGCGCTAGCCAGTGAGAGCCAGCCCGCTCCCGCCTTTCCCACACCCACCCCACAGGTCTGCGTTGGGTGGGAGTGCACAAGGTGGGCAGGCAGCACCCGTGGATGCACGGCACCGCTGCTGCTGCTCCCCAGTACCACAGCATCCCCTCCTGCACCCCATGCCCTGTGCCCCTGCCTCCCGCAGCCTGGAGCCGCCTGCTCGCCCCGGGGGTCCCCCCTCTCCCACCAGCTGCTCATGTCCATCCTCCAGGCACAGGAGGGGGGCAGGACCACAGCCCATCCCCACCTGGCCCCACCAGCTGCCCCAGCAGCCGGGCTCTGGCCCCATCTCCCCCTCAGCTGCTCTTCACTCTGCCCCGGGGCCCACCGCCACAGGAATGTCAGTCCCGTGGGCACAAGGGGCCTTTGTGTGAGTGGAGCCGGCGGGTGGGGGGCCGTGGCCCAGCCCAGCAGCCCGAGCCGGGGCTGGGGAGAGCCACAGCTGAGGGCACGTGCGTGGGCAGCAGCTGCCCCCAGCACGGCCTCTCAGCTCCCAGCCGGGCTCAGCGGTGTCCCCACTGCTGCAAGGGCTGTCAGGGAGGAAAGCCCCCTCCCCATCCTCCTTGCCCCTCCGGCACCAGCAGCTGAGTGGCGGGAGCATCCTGCAGCCACTGCCGGCCCAGGGAGCAGTGCCAACACCAGCACAGAGCTGGCACCTCCTTGGCGAGCCTCGGCGCCCGTGCCAAGGGATGCCATGGGCTCAGCCACCCTGCGAGGGGAGCGGGAGGGCTGGGGGCGCAGGGTGGGGACTGAGAGCACCGGGCAGCAGCTGCTGAATTCGGCCTTTTTCAACAGCTGCCGTCTCAGTGCCAGCAAATGGGGAATGTGCATGGGCCGGGGCTTTCCAGGGCCTGGCCGCGGTGTGTTAAACAAACTATTTATAGCACTTGTGTCCCTCCCCGGCAGGAATGGCCTGTATTCCTCCCACGTGGGGCCGGGCGCTCGGGTGCCACTGGTGTCCCCACCACCAACACCCTCTCGGGTCCCCGCCAGAAGGTTGAGGTCTCCTCAAAGAAAGGACTCTTGGCTGACTCTTATCTTCCTCCCCTCCATTTCTGTTAGCTCCCAGTGCTATGCCCAGAGCAAGATTTGCAGCAAACCTTGCACACCTTGTGAAGAGAAGCCTGAGGGCCGTGCCCTTCTTCCCAGCACCCCTGCTCCCTGATAAATCCTCTGGAGCCTTAACCATGCAACAGCATTGGCAGGTGCCGACAGTTGCTCTGTCCCCTGCACCTGCCCCTGAGGTGGCACAAGGGTCTCGCCTTCCCGCAAAGCAGAGATGCGGTCCTGAGAGCAGGCTGGGTGCTGGCAGGTCGCTCATGGGGCAAAGGACAGGGATCTGGCCCCCTCTTAAAGCCCATGCCAGCTTTGCCTGTCAGCTGACGGGACACAGAGCTGCTCAGCTGGCCTTCCCTCCGCTGACGGGCAGCAGCAACCAAGAGGGGTCGTGCCAGGAGGTAGCACAGCTGTGTCCTGCCCAAAGGCTGGTGCGTCCCACACCCCTGACCCTCCAACCATGCCTCCTCCGAGGTGGCCGCCCAGCGGGTCGTCCTCTCCCAGAGGAGATGGAGACGGAGGCGCCGGCTGGCTCCAGCCCTGGGATCTGCCCAGAAGACACGTGGGCTGTGAGCTCACCCCTGCTCAGCAGCAAGAAGGAAGGGGCTGGGCTTTGGGCAAGCCGAATCCCCAGGGCTTTGGGATGGCACAGCGGAGAAGACAAGAGGACAGCTCTGCGCAGTCCTGCCACCACCCTGAGGACAGCCCCTGCAGCTAGGCTGCTTCCAGCCCTGCTCTCCCGTCACAAGCGGTGCTCTGTCCGCAGGCTTCCCGGGACCTCGTGCCTGCCTTGCGCCACCCAGGGGCATCTCCTGCTCCTTGTTTGCTGATGTCCAGCTGCTAACTGACCACCTGAGAGAAATAAGTGCTACGGAGGGGTACACGGTCTCTGTTTGGGCTCAGGAAGTGGATCCCAGCCCTCCCTGGCAATTAAATAGGGGATACTTGGTTGTGCAATTGGTAAGATAAAGAAAATGGATGCCTGAAAGGAAGCAGCCTTGATATGTACCCGACAAAAAAGGAGCCAGCCAACTGGTGAGGGATTTTGAGCCCCTTGGTGAAGAGGGATGAAGGATAGACAAGAAAAATGGTTGAGAGACAGAGCAGTGACTGCAGGAGCAGAAAGTCCTCCATGGATCAGAGAGATTACAGCAAGGCTCTACATGCCTTGGCCCGGGAAATACACGGGCACAGGACTCCAGTGCCCTAAACCTTGTGTTTGGAAGTAGATACTGATGGGATTTCATTTTCTTTTGAGGTTGCATTCTCTTCCCAGCTCTGTGCCTGACTCACCAGAGCAGCAGGGTTAAGTCCCTCCACCTCCCTGGGCTGTACTTTTGCCCAACTGTGAAAGAAGGCTAAAGCCCCTGACCTTCCAGATGGGGAAAGGGGCTCGGCAACGTCTCTGCATTTTTGACAGAGACAAAAATCTGCCTCTTTACGAATCCCAAGGGCTTGGCAAACAAGCCCTGCCCCACTTTCCGCCCAGTGCTGGGATGTTGCAAGCATCTGGCTCTCACAGCAGGATAACCCCTCCTGCCCTTACCTGCGCTTGCTCCCTGGGAAGGAACAGGTTTCTGCAGAGGCCACACACTGACGCTTCTTTGTTCCCAAGGGATTTTCCATCCCCCCTTTGTGTATCTCTGCCACTTGATGCTCAGGCACAATGCCCCCAAGAACGTGCTGCAACACTTCTGCTGCAACACCTCTGCACCTGGCCAGCACCTCCCTTTCCCCATGGGACCAGAGGACAGGCTTTCCCCCACAGGCATGGTAGGATAGGCAGGCAGGGCTTTTCCTAGGAACAGGTAAGGCTCCCTAGGGAATAAGATCTCTGCTCTCCTCCATCACTGCGGTCACTACCTTTCTTCTGCACTTTTCATCCCAGTGGTCCCCAGCCCGCTTAGAGGTGGGACACTGCAAGGGCCCTCTGCACAGGGAGGGGATATTCCCACTGGGCCTGTACTGCTGGGGAAATCGAGGCACCGAGTGAGGCAGCAACTTATGCGGGGTCAGCCGCAGCACAGTGAACCCAGGAGTCTCAAGAGCAGGCCAAGTGCCATACCTGCTGCCTCCCTGATAAAAAGGGGAGAAGCTCCCTCCCAGGGAAGCGTAAACCCTGACACAGCTGCAGCAAAGCTTTGGCTCCTGTTTCCTTCGCCCAGGCTCTTCCCACTCCTCATAACACTGCCGGCACAGGGCCAGCAGCAGCATGCACCGGAGCGGTGAGCCTGCACCAGAGCCCTCTAACCGCAGCAGACCCGGAGCCTGGGAGGCTCCGGGAGCCTCCGGGAGGCCAGTCCCAAGGGGCTGACGTCAGCCCCGGTCCTTGCAGCTCCCGGGCCTGGAGCTGAGCCGTCAGGGAGCTGTTTCTGGTTTCGGCACATGGTGTCTCTGTGCTGAGGCACGGCCAGCCGGCTTTCCTCATCTCAGCCATGGCTGGCTCCCCGAGAGGAATCCGTGGGGCTGGGAAAGGTCACCCTGGCTGAACTAACCACCCTTGGATGGGACTCACTGGGCAAGGGACAGCTTGCATCAGGCAGGCTAGGAGACAGAGCAGTAGCTTTCGGTCCCTCGTGTCTGTTCATTCTCCTAAATTCTGCTTGAGCAGGAGCCAGGAGTAGGGCCTTGGCAGGGTTTTTGAAGGGAACAACGAGGGGAGGAAATGAAGCCAGCCAGCCAGCAGGAACAAAACAAAGGTTAGGCGCAGGAGGGAAGCGGAAGGGCACAGATGTGAGACATGCACCTTCCTGCCTGCGCCCTCACCCTGGCTAGCTTGTGCTCCCCTGGTCTGCAGGGCCCTGGCTGCTTGCCCCAAGCGGGCTCAGCTTGGGAGCACAGCTGGAAAGCATGGGACACTGGTTACCAGCCTGCTCTGGAGCCCCGCGTGGAGCCAGATCACAGCTCTTCCCCAGGGGAGTGCCCATCTGCTCCTCAGAGCTTCGTGCCTTGGGGCATCCCTTGCCTGCCCTCCTTGGCGGTTCGCCTGGTCTGCATTCCTGGCCCTTGTGGGAGCAGGGTGGCAATTGCTGGCGCTGGCAGAGAATGACAGGCAAGCATATTTTGGACCCAGCTGCCTGCTCAGGGGCTTTGGCGAAGCCTTGTAGTGAAATGAGACCCCATCCTGCCAGTCCACATTTCTGTGGTGGGCAGATGTTGTTCCTCCCTCGCCCCCCTTCTTCCCCCAGCGCTGCCACCCTGACAAATGGGGTCCTGGGTTCAGGAGCAGTATCACTTACAGGGAACATGTGTCTGGCCTGGGAGGAGGGGGCATTTAAATGGGCAGCTGGGTTTTTTGTTGTCCCTTGCTGTGGAGGCATTCCTGCCATTTGGGCTGGTAGCAGGTCCACGTGGGGGGAGCTGAGCAGTACAGGCTCCCCTGGGAGAAAGGGCAGAGCGGTGTCCCGGAGCAGGAAGGATCCCAAGGAGGGTAAGAGTGACCAGGGGAAGAGGTGGGGAGGAGAGCTCCCTCCAGTGCTTCTCCCCCGAGCCTCCCCCAAGCAGCCCCCCGCTCCCAGGTGCGGACCCCCGAGCACCGCGCTCGGGCTCCCGCATTCCACTCGGGTCGGAAGGTCCGAAGCGTGGGGAGCTCCTGGGCACCCCCCGATCCGCCAAGGCACCTCGAGGGGCGGAGGGCTCCGGGGGCTGACAGTGCGCCCGCAGGCTCGGGGGGCAGCATGCCCGCCCCGCCGCTGGCCGCCCCGCTGCTGCGCGCCCTGCTCGCCCGCCTGCTGCCGCTGGCCCGCAAGCGCCTCCTGCCGCCGCTCCGCCGCCTGGGGCGTCGGCTGCGCTCCCGGGAGAGCCGCCAGGCCCTGCTCACCTGCCTGCTCTGCCTCCTCAACCTGCGCAAGAAGGTGGACGACTGAAGCCGGCCGGGGAAGGGAAGGGAAGGAAGGGAAGGGTAGGGCAGGGCAGGGCGCGGCGGCTCTCCCCCGCCTCCCCTGCCCGCCGCGGGAGGAGGGACCCGGGCAGGGGAGGGGACGCGCCCCGGCGGGGGCGGAGGGTCCGCCCAGGCAGCCGAGGCCGGACGGCCGCCCGCGCCTTGCCGCTCCGGCCATGGGAGCCGGGCCGCCCCCCGCCCCGCTGCCCCCCGCCGCGGGGCCGCCCCGCTGAGCGCCCCCGCGGGAAGGGGCGGCCCCGCCGCCGCCCGCCCCGGGGAAGGAGCCGGCGCCGCCCGGGCGGTCTCCATCACCGGCGCTCCCGGGCAGCGGGGGCCCCGCGCTGCTGCTTAGCCCCACGGTGCCCGGGCCGGGCCCCCCGGCTGCCCCCCTGCCCGCCGGCGGCGGCGGGGAGGGCGAGGATGTCCGGCAGCACGGCGAGGAAGGTGCAGCCCTTCACCATCAGCACCAAGCTCTCGCTGCCCAAGTGTGCCGCCGACTTCCCCGGGGACGCCTGCCCCGGCATCGCCCTCGCCTCCGCTCTGGACAGCCACCGCGGCCTCCGCCGCAGCCTCAACGAGCGCATCTCCCTCTACCTGGCCCAAGCCCGGGCCAGCCCGGCCGCCCCCGAGGGCCAGCCCCGCAGCCCCAGCCCCGGCGAGGAAGGGGGGACCGACGAGGAGCGGCTGAACCGCAACTCCCTCGCCCGCTCCATTAAGAAGATCACGCTGTCCAACTGGCATGGGGAGGCTGGCGCGGGGGACGCAGGGGGACCCGGGGACCCTGCCCGGACCGGCGGCGAGAGGAACCACAACAACAACAACAGCAGGCCAGGGAAAGCTCAGTTCAAGGTAAGCGCTCCCCGTACCCTGCGCCCTGCTCTCTCCCCGTCTTCCCTGCGGTTCCCCGTTCCTGGCTGCCAAGGGACGGGTAGGTCCTGGGGAGGCTGCGCCCCGGCAGGGGATCCCTGCTGCCTTGTCCCCATGCCCTCCAGGCAGCACTCGCTACAGGGCTCCTGGGGTAGTCACTTTTCCTCCCGCCTCCCCCCCCCCGCGCACTTCTCTGTACCGTCAGGCTGGAGGGCAGGAGGTCTTTGTGGGTGAGCTGGAGACGAGGTTTCCCCTAGGGCTAAGATGAACCAGAAAAGCTCTGCCCCAGAGCCCGAGCTATGGAGGGCTCAGCTCTTGGGATGCCCGTGACGATGCAGTTGTGTGTGGGGAGCTGGGAACTCGCTCTCCCGTTTACCGGGGGGGAAACCAAGGCTGGGAGAAGGGAAGTGACTCATGAAGGGCCACACAGCCAGGCAGAGCTGGAACAAGGCTAGGAGCAGGACCCAAGGCTCCCGGCACCCCGCCCTCTGAGTTTGAGTGCTAGCAGGCGTGGAGGTCCGAATCCGTCAGTGCCGGAGCCCGGGAGACCCCCTGCGTGGCTGGGATGGGGCGGAAGGCAGCTTGGAGACCTCGCCGGCGCTGGCAAGAGCAGGCAGGAACTCCTTGGGATTTAACCCTGACCCGCAACAGCTGGTTTCCCGGCGGGATAGCGCTAGGGAGAGCCACGCAGCCCACTGCCAAAACCCTTGTCTTCATTGCCAATAAAGGCCAGGCACGGCCTCGCAAGAGCTGCCACTTCCTCCGGCATGCAGGCAGCTCCTTGCTGGGCAGCCGGAGTCTGCGCAGCCCAAGGGGCATCGGCATGAGGGCTCCCCTCTTTCATATAAGGTAGGGACACATGCTCGGCACGGTGGTGTGGTGCGGGACTCTCGGGAGGCTGCCAGGATCGGCCCCTCCTGCCTGTCTGGCCTGGGGGGGTGGAGCTGGAAGGGGGGGGCAGGCTGCAAGATGGAGCCTTGGGAGGGAGAGGGAGAGCCAGGGCACAGGGGAAAGTGTGTGTTAGGCGGGATGGCAGCTGGGGGAGAGAAGGGAACGCTGTCCCCTGGGCAGGGCACGGCCCCTGGCTCTGTGCCTCGTTCCTGCCCTGTAGGAATGGGGGACCCCTCCAGGATGAGCACAGTGCAGCCCAGGAGGGTTTGGCCCTGCTCATCTTGCTTGTGGGAAATCACTGACACCTACCCTTCTACGGGAATGCGGCGAGCATATGTGCTGCGTTAATTTTGCTTTTAATGAGGGAAAAAAGCATTCGCAGAGGAGGCAGCTGAGGCCGCTGCGCTCGTTTCATGTGTGGCTTTGCTCATGTTGTGAAGCCTGGGGTCCTGCTGGGGAGTGGTTAGCACAGCACCTCATGGATGCTGAGGAAGGCACGGCTCCTTCTCCCAGCCTTGGTTTGCTGCAAAAGTGTTGTTTTGCTGGAGTGAGGACCCAGCTCTGGCCAGAGGGACGGGGGGGGGGGAGTCCCGGTGGAGCAGCTCTGCGGGAAGGATGAAGTCATCCTTGTGCCGGCAGCCCTGTTTTCCTGCGGCTGACGGATCACGAGACGAGGACTTTAAATAAAGCTCCCGTGTCACCTGCAGGCTTGTCTCCCACGGCTGAGCCCTGGGGGGGGGCTCATGGGCTGCAGCCAGCATGGGACAATGCTGCCTGGGAGAGGGGCTTCCTAGGGTCTTACGCCCTGTGAGCACTTCATGTTTAGCTCCCTGGCATTCCCTAAACAGGCATCCAAACATCTCGGCCCTGCGGTTGGGCGGGAGGGTGCCTTCTCCTTCAGAGCTGCGCTTCCCGCAGCTGCTGGCACCCTCCTGCCAGACGCACTGAGCTCTTGCTGCGCCTGCCGGACCGTGACTCAGCCTCACTCCCTGCCCGCTCTTCCTGCTCGGGATGGGATGCTGTGGCGTGGTGTGGTGGTCTGTCCTCTGCAGCCACCAGCCGGGCTCTGCAGCCCCCTGGAAAGATCTGGTGGTGCTGGTCTCCCAGGGGTTAGAGAGTTGTTGGGCTGTTTATGGGGCTCCGAGCCTTTCTGGTGGCAGCAGCTCTAGAGCTGGGGCATACCATCCATGTTGGGACTCTTCTTTAGTCCTGCAGAGATGGTGGGAAGCCACTTTCTGTGCAGGGAGGGAGTCCTGCTTCGCCTGGGTTGGTTCCCCTTGGACACTGTCCCCAGTCTGGAGTGGTCTGAGCGGTGGTGGGCTGGGTCCAGCTCTGGCCGATCCATCACCCCATTTTCTGTGGCCTCAGAGGAGATCAGGGAGGGGGTGTGGGGGCAGCATACGTTGTCCACCACCTCGTGCTGTCCTGTGCACACTTCGATGGCTGTTACAGAGACAGCAAGTTGGCCCTGGGGAGGGAGTGGAAGGAGGTCCCTAAATTGGCCTGCTACATCCGACGGCCCAAGAAAAGATCCATCCATAGAGGATGAGAGTGACTGCCCTTGTGCATGATCCAAGCAATCCCACGCACCTCTCCTCCTGGGGCTGAGCTCTGTTAAGGATAAGGTAATGTGGAGTTCATCCTGGACCTCCTCTCTGTGCCTGGCTGTGGCTCCTGGACTTCCTTCCTCCTGCCTCTCCTGCTCCCACCCTCGCCTCTGTCCCACGGGAGCCCTTCCCTGCGAGTCAGCTGCCCCCTTAACTCTTGCCTCCCGGACAGGCCAAGGTCAGGGATCAGCAGCTGAGAGGATTCGGCTTCGTGCTGGTGGGGTTATTGTCCTCCTGTGCCCTCGTGCCTCTGCCCTGCTGTCCTGGAGATGGGCAGGGGGGTCTGACTCTGAGCATCTTAGATGACCAGGGGCCAGTGGTGACCACTGAATGGGTTTCTGCTGGCTTTGGAGTCAATTCAAGGGGAAAAAGGATGTGTGTGTGTGAGCTAAAATGGAGAAGGCACTGAGCAAAGCAAGCTTAGGAGCTCTTGCCACTTGCTGAATGTGTGGCAGCAGCTGCGGATGCTGCCTGGAGGAGCCTGGCCTGAATGCGTAAGGAGGGACGGGCAAGGTGTCTGGGTACTGCTGGCAGCCTCCTCTGGCCCAGGGCAGGGGGAGGCAGGTGCACGTTCCTCCGTCCCCTCAGCTGTTAGGACAGTCGAGCACTTCCAGGCTCACGGCTGCACCTTCCCATCTCTAGGTCTTCCTCAGGAAGGACGTGGATGCGGAGGACGAGCAGCAGGAGGCCAGGAGTCCCCGGGCTGGTGGTTTCTGCTCTCCGGTGGACAGAGGTTCCCCCTTCTATGCGGTACGTCCCCCTGCCCTCGCTGTTTAGAGGGTCTGACCCAGGGGTGCAGCTTGGGGCTGAGCAAGCGAGGGCGGCCACTGGTGGTCTGCCCGGGCATGGGTGTGGATGGAGCCTCACTGCTTTAAATGAGTGAGGGGACAAGCTGGGCATGATGGGGCGAGGGGATAGCCCCCAGGCCAACACCCAGAGGTTTTATCGCTTCCAAGGGAGCTGGATTACAGGCTCCTCCAGCCCTGGCTGTGTCAAGAGACTGAAGATCCTGGAGTCGCAGGAGGGCCTGAGAATCTGTGTTGCTATTTTAAAAAAAAAAAAAAAAAAAAAAAAAAAGACAGAGGATTTCTCTAGTTCTTGTGGTTAGGCAGAAAGGCTTTGAAAGCGACTTCCATGCCGTCAGCGGGGCAGCGCATGCCAGAGTGCTTAGAGAGCCTGATTCAGTTGCCCAAACTCCACTGCCCCACAGGCTCCTAGGAGATTGCACCCTGGTGGGCTTGGGGGCAGCTGGGACCCCACGGGGCAGCTCGCAGCCGGCCCCCTCGGGGAGGGAGGGAGGGCTGCTCCAGGCTGGCCCTGGGAGCAATTTCTGCCTGGTGAGAGGAGGCAGCGAGCCCTGCACCTTCAGGTTTCTCCTGAAGATGCCCAGGCTCCTGTTTGCTGCTGGTTAGGGTGCGGTCAGGTCCCCGTCCCTGGGCAGTGGGGTGGGAAGCGGGTGCCCAGGCGGCTGTGCCATCTCCTGGGCTGCATGCAGCTGGGCCTGGGGCTGAGCTTGGAGGGGGGCCAGTGCTTTCACTGGCTGACCTTCATCATCACCCCCGGCGGAGCTGGAGCCCTGAAAGAGCATTTCGTCAGCACCGGCCGCCCGCGAAGCCAAGCCCCGGGGGAGATGCTGTGCTTCCTGCCCTCTGCCACCACTCACTTGGGGTGGGGGTCTCCGGGTGCCCCTGAAGGAGTGGCGGACTGAGCTCGTCAGGGACCTGCCCCATGGCCTCCCCATTCCATCCCCTGGCAGTGTCCCCTGGGGTGACACCAAATGGATGCCGCAGACAAGAATGCTCCTTGCAGGGATGCACAGCCTCAGGCTGGAGGGGCAGCAAGCGCCACATCCGCCTCCAAAGTGGGCACAGTGCTGGGTGCCAGCCTGCCAGCTGGCAGTGACCCAGGGCTGAGGGACAGCCTGGCAACCCTCTGCCAGGGCTGTGAAAGCCACTGGTGCAGCCCTGGGAGAGGGGAGCTGTGCCTCGGGGTGCTGGGAGAGAACCCCAAATATGTCAGTGAATCAGTGGGATCGGGGATGAGGCAGGCTGACATACTTTACTTGGGCTTCCGAAAAGCTCCTGGGAGGTGATGGGGAGGGCTCCCTGGGGCAGCGTGCTGACCCCCCCCACCTCTGCCCACCCTAGCTGGCAGGACCGCCGGCGTCATCGCCCCGGAAAGAGAGCCCCAAGGGCAAGGAGCCCACAGTGGCACTGAGATGTGGTGGGCAAAGCAGCGCGGGAGCGTCCCCCCTCCTCAACCTGAGCCCTCTGGTAGCCCAGTTCAACAGGGAGATGCTGCAGGTGAGGCCAGCTGGGGCGCCTGCCAAAGGGCCTGCGTGTGGAGGGGGCAGGGGGGCCACCGGCAGCCTTTCATGTGAGCTGTGGGGTGGGGTGCACAGCGGGGAGGGCTGAACTCCCGGCCCTGAGCGAAGCCATGGTTGTGGCATGAGATCATGTTTGGCCGCCTCTCCCTGGCTCCCGGCCCCGGGGAGAGGGGGTCAGCCCGCACCAGGGCCCTGCTTCCTCCCCATGTGCGCATGCTCCTCCCGTCCCCCATCCTCCTCCTCCCAGCCCCTGTCCCTCCCCAGCACCGTGGGAATGGGGATGGTGTGGGGGGGGCTGCTTCCACACCGTGCTGGGGAGGGCGCATGGGTGCTTGCACAGGGGAGCCGAGCACGGGGAGAGGAGATGCTTCATGCAGGGGTGTCCCACGCAGAGACCCCCAGTCTGGCCTGCCTGGGGGGCCCCAGCTTTTCCTGCTGGGCTGGGGCAGGCAGATGCTGGAAAGAAGCGAGATGCTGCTCGCCTTTCTGCCCCCATTGCTGCTGTCGCCATTCTGACGCCCTTTGCTGGCCTGTTCTCGCTCAGAGCAAACAGGTTGTCAGCCGAAAGGGTGCCCTCTGGTCCCTGTTGTGGCTTTGAGGGGGTTTGGGCTTGGGTCCTCGAAGCCACATCCTCAGGGCTCTGGAAGAGGCACCTGGCCACGTGGCTCTTGCCACCTTGCAGGCAGAGGGCTGGGTGCGAGGCAAGTTGCGGGACCTGAAGGATGGCTGCGACCTCCAGGACTGGGAGGAGGTGACTCAGACCCTGCAGCGGGACATGAAGGATTTCGAGAACACGCTGATAAAGCTCAACCAGGTGAGGCTGGGCAGCAGCACGTCTCCCATTCCCTGCAGCACCCGTGTCCCCGGGCTCTCCACAGTGGGGGGTCCCTGGGAGCCCCTGACGCTGAGCGGGTCTCTTGGCCCCACAGATGGGTGAGCAGCTGATGTGTCGGGTGAGCCCCAGCGCCGAGGGGGTGCGGAGGCAGCTGCTGGCCCTGCGGGACCAGTGGCAGCTCCTGAAGCAGACGGCCGCCAGCCAGAGCAAAGCCCTGGGGGTGCTGCGGAGCCTGCAGGACTTCAACAGGAAAGCCGAGCAGCTGGAGGCATGGATCAGGCACAAGGTGTGGGGTGCGGGGAGTGCGGTCCGGGGAGGGGCACAGCCTGGCTGCCCCCCCACCTTCTCATACCCTCCCCTGGTCCAGGAGGAGAAGCCCTCCCTGGCAGCCCTCCTGCAGGAAAGCCCAGACAAGATCCAGCTCACCCGCCGCATCCTTGACTTGAAGCAGGTAAGAGGTTGCTGGGGCACTGCTGGCGTGCCAGTAACCCTGAACCCCACCAGCCCTGGGGTCCCAAGGCTGGGGCATGGCGCAGGTCCCTGAGAGGGGGGCAGGAGGGATGGCCAGGGGATGCTGACGTCCGGCTCTCTGCTTGGGCCAGGAGGAGCAGCAGTTCCAGAGTCTGCACGAGGAGCTGAACAGCCTGGCCCAGAAGCTGGAGAAACAAGGCAAAAGTGAGAGCAGGAGCATCTCAGCCCGGCGCAAGCACCTCAACAAAACGTGAGTGGAGGACACATGGGCTGAGCAGGGGCGAGCCAGGCGCAGGGAGCTGACAGGCTAGGAAGCAGGACCCCCCGAACCTCCCGCCTGCTTCCCCTCGCCCCACCTCTGCACGGCTCCCTAGGGGGGCACAGGCTGCCCTTCACCTCTCCCCTTCCACCCACGCAGGTGGCTGCGGCTGCAGGGGACCCTTAAGGAGCACCACGAGGCTCTGCAGCTGGCCCTGGAGGTAGCTGCCTTCCTCCAGCAAGCGGATACCCTGCTCGGGGCCATCCACGCCAAGGTACCTGCACTGCAGCCAGGGTCAGCCTGGTGCGGGGCTGTCGCATGGCTAGAGTGAAACTAGGTGGGCAGCACCTCGCTCTCGTCCCCTGCATGGGGGCTGCTGTGGTCCCAGCACCCTCAGCCTGCGGCTCGGGGAGAGAGCTGGGGGACAGAGCCTGATGTAAGATGAGGAGCCAGAGCAGCAAGCTCAGCTTTGCGGCGTCCCTTTCTGCTGGAGCTGAGGGCAGGGCCCCGTCCTCCTCCTGCCACTGAATGCAGCTTCTTCTTACAGCAGAGGAGCATCTGCGGTATGGGGAAGCCAGGAGAGGGCGAGCCAGGCCAGGATCGGGACGTCAGGGACATAGCCAGCCAGGTGATGGTAAGTGCAAGGCTCTGCCTCGTTCTCTGAGCCCCGGGGAGCATCCTGGCAGAGGGGGGCTTGTGTGCCTTCCCAGGTCAGCACTGGCACCAGCAGGGCTGGGGGCTCGGTGGGCACCCCACAGCCATGTGGGGTGGCCGGGGCTGTGTGATGGACAGGGGAGCCTCCCCAGGGGCTGCAGGGGACCGGGCTTGGCACCCACCACCTTTCCTGCTCCCGCAGAGCTGGTGGTGGGTTGCCATCACGCACTCGCACCACGGCTGTAGTGGCTCGTTCCTCGCCAGCCCTGTCATTGCTCCCTGGCTGCTCTCTCTCCTCCAGATGCTGGATGTGACTGTGTCCCAGCTCCTCAGCCTGCAGCCCAGCCTGGCAGCCCGAGTTACCCCCAAGCACCGAGATGTCAAGGAGAGCTGGGCACAGCTCCAGCAGGTGCTGAGGTAGGGCACAGCCCAGCAGGAGCCCCAGGGCCCCAACCCTGACCCCCCAGCACTGGAGCCAGAAGTCTGGGAAAAGGCCTGGTTAGACAACCTGGCAGGCTGTCTCTGGGGCACCAGCTCTTAAGGTCTCTCTTCATCCTCTGCTCCCCTGGGCCTCCCTCGCACCCCCTTCCCAGGACAGAGAAGGCTCCGGTGCTGGCGAGCGGTTCCCCAGGGGGCGAAGCTGCAGCTCCAAGCACTGAGCCCCGAGGAGACGATAGCAGCCGTGGGGCTGTGGGGAAGGAAGCAGGAGACAAATGGACAAGAGGCCCCAGGAGCATGGTGAGCACAGGTGTCTGCCTTCCTCCAGGCATCTCCAGCGCCTCTGCCTTGGGAAGATGGGGGAGCTTGTGGGAAAGGGGTTCGGGTGTTGGGCGAAGCCCAAGCTGAGCACACCTGTGACCTGGCCCCACTGCTTATGGGAGGTGATAAGTGCCAGGCCCGGGGCAAAGCGACGCACACTTTGGCTGGCAAAGGAGGAATGGGAGCCTTTGTGCCGTAGGTGCCAAAGGATGTGCCAGGGAAGATGGCGGAGCACGAGAGAGGGGAGGAGAGCAGCCCTGGCTCCCCAGCGGCGGGGCAGCCCCCTCATGGCAGGGACAGCAAAAGGTACTGGCTTGTGGAGGTGGCTGTGGGGAGTGGGATGGAGTCAGAGGGGACAGGGATGGGAGTTCCCTGTGCAAGGGGGGACCTTGCAGTCCTGACTGTCCCCCTCCCTGCAGGAGGAGGAGAGAGGCAGAGGCTGAGTGGGGGATGCAGCAGCTGGAGGCCCAGGTGCAGGACGTCTATCAGGCAGTGAATGCAGTAATGTCTCCCCAAGACCCCCCTTTGCTCCCAGCCCAGCCAGAGGAGCCAGTGTCAAGGGGGACCCTTTCCCTGACCCCCTCCTGCTGCTCGTGGGCATGCACACTTGTGCACTCACACCTGTCCCTGGTCTAATGGGCACTAATGCACCATGTCTCCCTGCTCCTTGGCAGACTGTGTCCCCACACAAGGAGAGTGGGGGTCCTGGAGTCCCCCCATGTCTGGTGGGGGACGTGGAGAGCCTGGAGGCAGCACGGATACAGTGGGAGCCCCTGGACGCCAGCTCCAGTGCCAGGGCTGTGCTCCTGGTGAGCCCCCTGGGGTGTGGGGTGGGGTCTACACCAGGCAGGGCCTGTCTTAACTGCCCTCCCTGCCTTCCAGGAGGGGCTGGTGCCAGGGGGACCCCTGAGGAGCCCGCAGGTGGAGGCCATGCTGCGGGAGCTGGGGGAGCTGTGGGAGGACCTGCAGAGGAAGCACCAGGAGAACGGCGCCGTGCTGCGGGAAATCGATAAGGTATGTGGAGGCAGGGCTGGGGTGGACACAGGGGCACGCCCCAGCTTGCTGGGGATCAGCAAGCAAGGCTGGTGCCCATAGGGATGGGAGCTGCAGCGTTGGCACTGACATCTCCAGCTGGCCTCGCAGCCCACGCGCTGCTCCAACTGTGCTGCCCAAGCTGCCGGTGCCCTAGGTACCCACAGTGGGGTGGCAGCGTGGCTCCTGCCTCCCCTGGGTGGCTCAGAGCCAGGCTTATGGGCTCCGTGCTCTCCCTGCAGGCACTGAGGCTGGTGGGGGAGCTGGACGAGGCCGAGCGGTGGCTGCAAGCTGTGGCCGGGTCACTCTCAGAGCCAGCCACTATGAGAAGCCCAGCGGAGCTGCGTCGGGACCTGGAGGAGACGGGACAGCTGGAGAGGCAGCTCCTGCTGTGCGGCCTCAAGCTTCAGGCACTGCGGGAGGAGGCGGCGGGCGAGACACCCGCTGAGCATGAGGGGGCGAGGAAGATGCAGAGGAAGGTGGAGATGGTGGAGGAGAAGTGAGTCGTGGGGGAAGGTTCCTCCTCTCTGGTCCCCCGGGGTGGGCAGGGAGGAGGATTCTTGCCCTGAGGAGGTGCGAGGAGGCACCCGAGGAGGTGCAAGGAGGAGGATGCTCGCCTCGAGGAGGTGTGGAGGGTGCTGGCACCTGTCCCCACAGGTTGGCACATGTGCAGGCAGCCCTGCGGCGCCGGGCAGCAGACCTGCGTGACTCCCTGGTGTTGTCTGAGTTCCTGCAGGACCTGCAAGAGGAGGACGCGCGGAGCCGGCAGGGACCTGCAGCGGTGAGCAGTGGAGCTAGGCGTCCCTCGGGATTGCCCAGCACCTGGGACTGGCCCAAGGGTTGGTCTGTGGCTGGCAGGGGGACCCTGTGGGTGCCCCCCTCTGGCCCAGCTGCCTGGGGGGACGCTCCCCATCTCCCTCATGCCTGGTGTTTCTGTTGGCTTCAGCCAGGGAGTGGGCATTGTGGCTTGCAGGGGTCTTTTCCCCTGCTCTCGGCCCAGGCCGGGCAGCTGCCAAGCAGCAAGGACATGAGCTGCCCCTTGGGAGAGCTGCAGGAGGCTGTGGAGATGCTGAACGATGCAGCGAAGGAGCGGGAGCGGGTCATGGAGGTGGCAGCAGAGACGGAGAGCCTGGAGCGCCTGGTAGGGGATGGAGGCGGGGGGTCTGGGGATGTAGCCGGGTGGTCCACCTGCAGCTGGGCATGCCAGCTAGTTGGGACAGGGCATGCGCATTGGCTGGTCCCAGTGGGACACAAGGGCGTTGGGATACATGGGGACTGCTCTGTGCGAGGCTGGTATCCCTGTCCCTCCCGTGGCTGGTGCTCCCTGCCCTTTTGCAGGCGCATGGCAGGGTGCCCCCAAGCTGGAGTGGGCTGGGGCCGTGTGGCAAGTGGTGGCACAGGGGGTCCCACGCCGGGGCTCATCTCTCTTCCCCCCACCCCCACCCATCCAGGTGGCAGAGGTGTCCCCGCGCCTGGAGGCCCTTCGCTGCAGAGCCGAGGCACTGGCTCGCGACACTGCTCAAGCAGAGAGCAGCTTCACCACGGTGAAGAGCGAGAAGGACCTCCAGGGGCTGCAGGGCTTGCTGAGCCGGCAGCAGGAGATGGAGGTGAGACCTGGGGAGCACTGTGGCTGGCCATGCCCGTGGCGGGGAGGTGTCCCGGCTGACTGGGGCCATCCCAGGGAGGTGCTGGCCCCCGGGGGCCCAGGTGTTGTAAGCCTTGGCACGCCGCAGCGGGCCGGACTGGAATTTTCCAGCGGAGCTGAGCCCTGCCCCGCTCCGCTCCCCTCTGCCAGCACGGGCCAGGCGCACGGGGAGAGCTTGCGTCAGCTCCTGTGTGCCAGCACCCGGCTGCCAGCACCTCGCTCATCTTCCCGACGGTGGGGAGGTGACTCACGCAAGCAGAGTGGGGAAACCAGGCAGCCCTCTGCTCTGCCCATCCTCCCCACCAAGGGTGGCTCTGCCCGCTCCCTGCAGCCCCTGTGCATCCTCCCCTCCATCTCTGCATCCTCCCCTCCATCTCTGCATCCTCCCCTCCATCTCTGCATCCTCCCCTCCATCTCTGCATCCCAGAACGCAGGGGAGTCCAGCCTGGGCGCAGAGGGGTTGGATGCATCCTGAACCTTTTCTGCCTTGTGACCTTTAGTGTGCAGTGTCGGAGACCCTGCAGGGGCAGCTGGAGGAGCTGGAGAGGGCAGCTGCCCGCTTGCAAGAGCTCTGCCCTGCTCGGCTGTGCCCTGTCAGCCGGGAGGTGCAGGGGACGCTGTGTGCCTGGGCAGGGCTGCGGGAGCTGCTGCGAGAGACCCGGGCCCGTGTGCAGCAGGCTGGCCGGCTGTGGCATTTCTTCAAGGATTATTTAGCGATGATGTAAGTGGTGATGAGCCATCAGGGTTGCCTCTGTGGTGGTTGCGGGGGAGCTGATGAGAGCATGGCATTGCCGGAGCATGGGCTGCTGGCGAGTACGTGGGCAGTGCTGGAGCTGCAGCCAGGCAAGACCATGGGGAGCCTGGAATGAAGGGCTGCGCCAGGGCTGCCTGCTGTGGGGCAGCTCCATGGCATCTTGTGCTGCCCTGCCAGGCTTGCTGCTACCCCAGCGAGCTGCTTCCAGCCATCCCTGAGCATGGGAATGGCTTCCCTGGGGCCTGCAGGGCTGAGGAGGGGTTGGATCGTTCCTCAGGCCCCTCAGCCCATCTTTCATGTGCCCACAGCTCCTGGACGGAGGACACACGGGCTCAGATCTTCTCTGAAAGCCCAAGCAGCCATGGCCTCCCGGAGACTCCATGTGAGGAGCTGGAGAGGAGGATTGAAGGGAAGCTCAAGGAGTTTGAGGCGCTGGCGGTGGTGGGGCAGCAGCTGGTGTCTGAGGAGCACTACCTGAGTGCAACAGTAAGGATGGGGGGAATGGGGTCGGGGAAACCCTCAGCACCCCCTGAAATCCTCTGGGGACAATCCCTGGAGGAGAGAGCAAGGTGCGGGTGCTGAACCCCAGCAAGTGGTACAGGGCCAGCCATGCATCCCTGGGGCTGCTCAGGACAGGAAGGGGTTTCACTCGGCAATGGATGCTGAGACCTGAGGTGATGTGACTGACTGTATCCCGGTCCCAAAAACCTCCTAAACTGCTCCCTAGTGAGGTGTCCTGGTAGGGCCAGTGTCCATGGGCCAGGAGTCCTTGTAGGCTGCCCAGCATCTCTCCTCCCCTCAGATAAAGGAGCGCTTGGAGGAGCTGCAGAGCATGCTGGGCTGGGTGCTGGTGCGCTGGCGAGCACAGAGGCACCAGCGGGACCCAGGGAGCAAGCAGGAGGACAGAAGGGACCCAGAGAGCCCCTCGGGCACGTCCCCCACCAGCCAAGTGAGTACCCAGCCACGTTGAGACTGTTGGGGAACAGGACTGGCCTCAAGGCTGAGGGTAGCAGAGGCACTGGATGGAGTGGGTGGTGCAGAAGTAGGGGAGGGATGTGTGCCAATACCTCTGCGACTCTCTGGCATTCAGGCAGGGCAAAGGGAAGATTGTCCTGAGAAAGTGCCTGGCCCTGGCAGTCCTTCCTCCACGTTCCCTCTCTTGCCTCGCTCCCCAGGAGCAGCATGCCCTGTGTGCTCAGCCCCAGCTGGAGAGCATCCACAGCCCAGTGGAGTTCACACCCTGCTCCCTCCTCCAGCCTGTGCAAAGATCAGAGCCACAGCTGCTAGCAGGAACGGCCATCTCCCCACTGGCATCGCCCCTCTCAGATGCCCCATCAGGAGTGGAGCGGAGCTGGGAGGAGCCCAGCAGCTCAACACCCCACGGTGCAGGACCCCCCGAGGAGGCTGTCATCTGGGATCCCGCTGAGACCTCCACACTGCTGCTGCCGCCACGGGGCCCCAGCGGGCTGGGGGGGACGGTCAACCTCATCCTCAGCATTGGCAAGAAGGGCGAGAAGAAGAAGGCACAGCCGGTGGCCGGCAGCGAGCGGCCAGGGGAGGAGGCGCTGCGGACGGTATGTGGGGGACGGTAGGCGGCTTCGGCAGAGCCATGGGTGAGCACCCAGTGCCTGTCCCAGGGCCGGCCACTGCCGTGCAGCCAGGGCAGTTCCCTGGAGCTGTGCCCCCATGCAGACTGGGAGGCTTTGAGGGCTGCGGGGTAGTCCCCATGCTGGGACTCCCCCAGGCCATTTCGAAGCGAACTTTTGGGGCCGTGTCAGTCTCAGGAGAGGGATCTTTGGCTGTGCTGATGCCAAGCAATGCCTGAGGGCTGAGGACCAGCTTGCGCCACCTCCTTTGCCTGCGCTCTCCTGCTGTGGCTCCTCGCCCACTCTGCCCTCAACTCTTTCTGTGTCTCTCTCTCCCCCCGCTCAGCTCCCTGCCACTAAACCCTCAGGCTGTAAAACCTTTTGGAAGCGTTGCCAGGGGCTTTTAGGAAACACTTGGGGTAGTTTAAAGAGAAAGAGAAAGCCGCCTCGCCAGCCGGTGGAAGAGGTAACGTCCCCGGGGGAGGCTGCATGCCGGGCAGAGTGGCTGCATGGCGTGAACCCGCCTGCTACTGACCCACCTGGCCGTGCCGCCGTTGCCCTGCCAGTGGTGGTCCCCCGGGGGAGAGGGGAAACTCCCCCAGTGCCATGGGCTCCAGAGTGTGGGTGCTGGGGCGTGCGAGGAGGGGGCTCGGATGGGGCTGGCCGCAGTTTGGCCCCCCGGGTAAGTGGTTTTGGTGGCCGCGGGAGGCACAGCGAGCTGTTGCTGGGGGGCAGCAGCAGTCCCTCATGCAGCTGACTGAAGGGGGAAGAGCTGGATGGGGCTGTGTGAGGGTGCATGTGTTGGGGGGGCATGCTTGGGGGTGCATGGCTTCTAACCCCAGGGCTAGGGGCTCAGCGTTTTGCTGGGGCTTCCATCCATTCATTGCTCCAGGCCCGGCACAAAAGGCTGTGTGCAAGGAGCCCCAAGGGCAGCCATGGCCAGGCCCCCTGCGGTGCGGCCCAAGGGAGAGGGCAGGGGGCCGGAGAGGCTGGAATGCATCGATGCAGGGCGAGGGGCTGCCAGGCTGCCAGGACAGTTGTGGGTTGCAGGCCCTCTCTAGCCTAAGGGGTACAGGGAGACGCTCCTCTGACTCCTGCAGACAAAGCCCTTCGCATTCATCCTTGTGACCCCAGAAACCCAGCAGCGGGGCTGCGGCTGGGCTGGAGAGGATGTCTGCGGGAGGGGAAGGGGCCTTGCATTCGTCTGCTCTGCCGTCTGGGGTCATGCAGGGGTGGCAGGGACAGGCAGCAGTGACTGCTGTCTCCATAGCCACTCAAAAGTGGTAGTTTGGAGGGCAGCGGTGGGGGGTGAGAGCTGTATGGCACAGGCAGCCCCCGCTGCACTGCACCTGGGGGACTCCATCATGGGCAGAGGTTCCCCTGCCTGCCTCTTCCCTGCCTGCGCCAAGGTGGGAGCAGCCCTTGGGCAGCTGAGGTGAAGCCATGCCGCTCCCAGCTCTGCACGTGCCGCTGGTGAGCGTTTTCGGCTACCTGCCCCCCCCCCTCCCCCCCAGCTCCCTGCTTGCCTAGGCGCAGCATGGAGAGAGGGCGGTCGGTGTGGGGTGGCAGAAGCTCTGGCCATGGGGATCACCGCTTTCTCCTTCTCTGTGTCCCCAGGCGCAGATGGATGCCGGGAAAACCTCCAGCGCAAAGCGGCCACCTGCCATTGCCCGTCGCCCTCCGTCATCCAGCGGCGGGACGCCGGCCACCTCGCACACTCTGCCCAAGGCCGGGGCTGGCTCCCTCTTCAACAGCCTGCAGCGGCGGGAGCGGGCGAGGGCTGAGCAGGCCCGGCTGCTGACGCTGCAGGGCATCATGGGTGCCAGCTCCCTGCAGCCCGCGCCCGAGGAGCGCCACGGCCCCAGCAACACGTGGCCTCAGAAGTGCGGCCGAAGGAAGGGGGGGCCAGGGGCGGCCACCGCTGGACCCCCGCTTGGAGAGCTGCTGCTCTACGTCAGGAACCCGCTGGTGCGGGACATCGACGCTGAGTGCGGGGCGGCCCCCCGGAACCCCTGCCTCCCCGACCCAAAAACCACGTGCCCCCACCTTTCCCTGGGCTCCGTGCTCAGCCTGGAGCTGCCCCGGGACGCAGCGGTCCTGGGGCGCCACCAAGGGCCCGCGGCGCAGCAGGAGGAGGCAGAGAGGCAGGAACAGAGGCAGGGCAGGGGGGTGAGGCCATGGGAGCCCACAGGCCCGCATGGGGCTGGCTGGCAGGAGGAGGTAGATGTGGATGGGCACAGTCCCCAGGGTCCCAGTGAGGGGCTGGAGATGTACCCCAAGAGCGAGCGAGGAACGTGGTTCGAGGAGGTGAGCTTCAACCCCAGCTACAGCCAGCAAAGGGCACACCGCACCGGGGAGGAGCGCTGGAGCCCACGGCACCCCAGCAGCGCCAGTGAAGACCTCCTGGACTTCAGGCCAAGCCAGCTGTCCCACGTTGGTGTGCCACACGAGCGGGTCGGCTGGGAGGGGGATGAGCTGGCCTCCCGGCTGGGCCAGGGTGGCAGCCCCGGTGCCACCGGCAGGGCCAGGCATTGCAAAGCCACTCGGCTGGAGCTCGGGCCATCCCCAGCCAGCATCCCAGGCAGGGCAGGAGCTGTCCCCGGCACTGCCTGCACACAGCAGCCAGCTGGCAGCAGCCGGCCCGGTGCGTCCCCAGCTTCCCCCACCGCCCCCACCCAGCTCTCTGTCTTCGAGTGGGCGCTGGGGTCCCCACAACGCCACAGCCCTGTGCCGGGCGCCAGGGAGGTTTGCCATCCTGTCCACGGGCAGTTTGAGGAAGAGGAGGAGGAGCTGCAGGCCATCTGGGACGGGGTGGGCGAGCGGCAGGCACCCAGCCCGCCGGCCGGCAGCCATGCCTGCCATGGGCCAGGGAGCGGAGCGGGCAGCCTACCCAGTCCCGATGCCACCGCCGGTGGGCCCCTCATCCTCTCAGCGGCCAACAACGTGCTGGTGGCCAAATTCACCCTTCCCACTGCCGCCCGGCTCCTCCACAGCCCAGCAGGAGAGAAGAGCCCCAGTGTGGGGCACAGCGACGGTGGCAGCCCTAGCGGGCACAGGGTGTCCCCCCGCACAGAGGAGCCAGTGTCCGCAGCCCCTTTGGATGGCCTGGGCGCCTGGGATCGGTGGAGGCATGGGGAAGAGGAAAGAGAGGGCAGCAAGGTGAGAGCTGCGGGCTGGGGCCTTTCCCTTAGGGTCAGGCAGGGGGTTGGGGGACACCCCAGGCAGCAGCTGGGTTACCCGCTCCAGCAAATGTGACCTGTGTTTGGGGACTCCTCGACTCGGGTGGCCCCTTTGCTCCAGCTGGGAGGGGTGGGGAAGAGCTAGGTGCTGAATGGCAATTTCCCACCAGCCCTCAGCCTTAACAAGGCAGCACTTCACCCCAAAAGCCGACAAACAGCCCAGTCCCTGCCCAGGCCAGAAAATTGTTCCTGTTGTCCCATTCCCACCTTGGCATCACCCGCCAGGGATGGGTCAGATGGACCCTGCGTGCCCCGGGGCTGAGCTGGCACCACTGGCCCCAGTGCTGCTTCACTCACCTCCTGTCCCCTTGCAGGCCCCCCCTGGTAAAACGGAGTTTCAGATGATGGAGGGGACGCTGGAGAGGAAGCACGTGTTGCAGACAGGAGGGAGGAAGGTACGGGCATGGCTGCGGGGCTCCTTTGGGACTGGGGTGCTGGGACATGGGGGCAGGTCCAGGTTTCAGGGCAGAAGCGAAGCCAGGGATGCTCCTGGCACAACCGTGGCAGTGCTGCTGGCCATGCTGAGAGGGCAGAGCCCACTGGGTCTGGGGGACATTTTGAGTTGCAGGGGACCGCTTGTCTTCTCCCAAACCCATTGGCATCACAGCTGTCCCCTGCTTGCATCCCACAGGCCAACTGCCGTGCCTGGGGCCTCTTCCACGCCGTGCTGATGAGGCAGACGCTGTGCTTCTACCAGGACCGCAGGGACAGCATCAAGGTGCAGTGGGGGAGAGCAGGGTGGCACAGCACCACGGGAGAAGGGGGAGCACTAGAGGGGGCTGGCAGCAGGGTGGGGGGCTGGAAGTGGGGTGTCCTCGCCCCCGCGGCAGGGGAGGGCAGCGCCTGCCAACCCCACTGTTGCTCTTGCTGTTCCCTGTGCTACAGAGCTCCGTGGTGGCCCTTCCCCTGAACCTCTCTGGGGCGGTCTGCACCCCGGACACCGAGTACACCAAGAAGACCAACTGCTTCAGGCTACAGTGAGTCACCCCTCATAGCCACAGCCCTCCCTAATGTGTCCCTGCACACCAACACCTCCAGCCAGGGCCAGCTTGGTCCGATTCCTAGATAAGGATTTCTTCCTTTCTTTCTCACCTGCTTCCCTTCTTTCTCAGGCTGGTGGGGGCTGTGATATCTGCACCCCACGTCTGTCTTGTTGCTGACTTGTTCTCCTCCCTCCCAGGCTGCGGGATGGCTCCGAGTACCTCCTGAGGGCCCCCTCCCAGCCCCTCATGAATGAATGGGTCTCCAAGCTGCAGCAAAACTCAGGTGAGCAGCCCTTGCTGGCAGAACAGGGGCCCGGCTATATGCAGCTACCACTGGCGTGCAGCCCCCACCGAGCCCTCTGATACACAGGGGGGTCAGAAGAGAAGCAGCATAGTGTTGTCTCTGATTTATGCATCCTCCTAACCTGCCTCGGGAATGGCAGTTCTCTGCCAGGCAGGATTTGGAGGCTTTGTTTTCACACCACATACACAGTTATAAATCAGGAATAGCACGACTGACGTCAGTGGAGCCTCAGCAGCAAAAAGCCAGTGTCAGGAAAATTATAATTACACCTCGGTCTTTCTCCATCTCCTCTGCGGGGCCTAGAAACCCCTTGCCAGCCCTCCAGGCAAGGAGATCTGTAACACTGAGGTCTTCCCGCTGCTGTACCCATACCCGAGGGGGCTGTCCTGGTTTCGGTAGGGATAGAGTTAATTTCCTTCCTAGTAGCTGGTACAGTGCTGCCATGAAATCCTAGGCTGGTTGGCAGGACCAAGAGCAGGCGCTACAGCAGGAGGTCAGAGGGGCCAGCCCTGAAGCACGGGCATCCGGGCGGCTTGGCCAGCCAGAGCTGCGGCTGGCTTCACGGGACAGGCCTGTGTGCCTAGAGCACCCAGCAGGATGTTTGCTGTGCCCCCAGGTTTCCCTGAAGTGGATTACTTCCAAGCAGCAGCACAACGTGTCGAGGGCACTGGCGGTGCTGGGGGGTGAGTAGCCAGGAGCTGGGTCTCATTATTACAACTCTCTCCCATGCTTGCTGGTGTGCCCTGCTCCAGCAGGGCATCAGTGGGCCAGTCTAGTTCATTAAATCTCTGCTATTTTCCAGTTTCAGCAAGGTCCCCAGCCCTGGGAGCTCCCACCTCCAGGGACATCATCAGGTCACAACTGCCAAGAGCCAGGAGATCATGGTGCTACCCCGCCCAAATGCCCGGCCGCAGCAGCCTCTGGGCAGCCAGGATGGCCCAGCCGATGGGGCTGTGGCAGCAGCAGGTGACTTTCTTGCCTGGCTGGGCTCCTGCTGTCCCCGGAGTCCTCTCCCCAGCCCAGAGAGGTGCAAGGGAGCTGACTGGGGGAAGCTGGAGGCTGTCAGTCAGTCTTGAACTCGGGGGGGACTGGGCCAGCAGTCCCGGCACCCCTTGCCCATGAATGGGGTTGGGGGAAGGACCAGTTACCTCCCTTCACTTCCGGGGATACTGGGATAGCCACACATTTCCATGTCCTCTTTGGGGCTGACACAGGGATGTCCTGTGGTGGCCTTGCCTTGTGACATGTCTCCATTCTGCTTCAGAGGATGCTCATGGGGCCGGGCACAGGGAGCAGCAGTGGACCAGGGGGTCCCCCGGGCTGTGGGACAACAGCTGCCAAGAAGATGACTACGGGCTGGTGGCCAACAAGAGGAGGTCCTACTCCTTCACCTCAGGTACAACCCTGGTTTCACTCTCACTGCCAGGAGGTGGCACCACTGCCCCTGTCCCCACAGACACCCAAGGGCAGGTGCGATGCTGCTCCAGCACCCACCCGGTCCCACATCCCTGCGCCCTGGGCTGCAGCCCCCCACTCGGGGAGGGCTCTGGGGGGCTGGCAGCGCCCACTGGTGACCTGCCCTCCCCACTGACTGCTCCCCCTTGCAGCCACCTACCAGAAGATCACGCCAGTGGCCGTGCCCAAGGAGCCGGTGGAGGCTGGGAGCAGCTACTCGGTCACACTGTACATTGGGGAGCAAGCGCCGGCTGTGCCGCGGGCACGCTGCCACTCCTTCGTGGCCCAGCCGGGGAGCCCGCGGGACACACAGGGGGAGAAGACCCCCGGCCCTCCTCGCCCCAAGAACAAATCTGTCTTCAAGAAGTTCTTTGGGAAGAAGGAGTGAGACCCAGCTGAGGGGGGAGAAAAGCCCCAGCCTGCCCTTTATCCTTCTCTTGGGTGCTGTCCTGGCCCAGCCTCTGCTCCCAGCACCAGCTCACCACTTGCCACCTCCCCGAGGGAGAGAGGCTGCGGCAAGCGGCTCCACTCCAGCTGGCCCCAGGGCTGCACTGTGCCCCAGCCACTGCCAGCCTCAGCCTGGCGCTGAGCACCCCTCTTGCCCACCTGCCGGGTGCTCTCCCTGGGTGCCGCCGGCTCCCCAGGCATCTCACTGACACGCAGCACAAGCAGGGGTGGTTGGTTGTTTTTTAATAAAAACAGACGCTTATTCTGGGAGCTTCTTCCTCCAGCAGCACCTGCTGGTGCAGGAGGAGAGGGGCTCTGCTGGTGGTTCCTGCTATGGGGGGGGGAGCTTCAGATGAGGGTGGCCCCTGCAGCAGGTTTTGGTCCTACTGAGGGATAACCCTGAGCCGCCTCGTGTCTTTCACAAGGATGCTTTGTCCCGTGGTTCCTCTGTGCCTGCACCCAGCCCAGCTAATCCCACAGGGCACCTGGGCCCCTTTTCCCTGCCACAGGGAGCTCAGCAGGAAAACCGCTGCCTGCAGAGCAAATCTTCCTGCCTGCACAGCTAGGCCTGCCCTTCCTCTCTCGCAGGATGGCCGCCGGCCCAGGTCACAGCAGGCGGATGCTACGTGCCATAGAGGGGGCTGGGGAAATGTGGCCGGACCCCTAGGGCTTCCTGCATCCTAGATATTTTGCAATAACTTCACTGGGCTATGCCGGCTTCAGCTGCCCCGGTTCCTGCCTGCGCTGGGAAGGGGAAAGAGCAACTGGCCCAGACTGTTCCCAAGTGTGCACCAGCCCCAGGGGGAGAAGGGGAAGTTTCTGGGGCCATGGGTAGCAGGGCCTCTCCCCAGCAGGCTGCAAGGCTTGGCCGCGCACACCCCTCGCCTCCTCATCCACACTGTGGGGCTTAAAATAGAAGCGCTGGCTGCAGCCCAGCTCTGCAGCAAGGACTGGGAGAAGAGAAATGTGGGCGCAGGGCTGCTCCTGCCACCCCTTCTCTCCCGCTCAGTGTCCCTAGGGCTGGGAACAGGCAGTGAGGTGGAGGTGGGCACACCAGTGTCACCTGCAGAGGGGCATTCTCCATGCTCCCAAGGAGGGGATGGAAGGAAATGCCGGCAAGGGGTACTGCCATGCAGGCGGGGGGGGGGTGGGGTGCGTGTGCACTTTTTGTGCTTCCCCCTGCACCTCCCCACCCTCCACTCGGCTCCATTGCTCTTGGCTCCGGCACCTGTTTTCCTCCGGCACCGAAGCTCAGCTGCCTGTGCTGCCTTAATGGGAAGAGGCGAGAGGGATGGCAGGGCTGGGGGGGGGACACCCTGGGAGGGGGCCAGCCCCGGCCAGGCCAGGGAGGAGGCCAAGGCACAGCATTCGCGGCTCCGGCCACACATACCAGGAGAGCAGCCGGTGGGCAGGCGCCAGTTCATTCCTGAGCAGCTGAGGGGCCCAGCGGAGGGGGCAGCGGGTGCAGGGCGCTCTGCTGAGGGCCCCCCCGCCAGCCCCAGGGGGCTGATGCCGACCCACGGTGGGGTGGGGGCTCAGCAAGCATCCAGCCATGGCCCGAGTCCAGCACAGCAGCATGGGGTGACGTGCAACCAGAGAGGTGCCCCCATCCCAGGGACAATGCTGGGACCCGCAGCACCATTCTCAGTGCACAGGGCCGTCCCCCTTGCCCGGGCTTCGTTGTCCCCCCAGGGTGGCTGCCCGCCTGTAGCCTCCCGTCTCGCCTTCCCTGCGCTGGCGCTCGGCCCCGCAGCAACCTGCTGACGAATCCCACTTGCAGTTCCTATGGCAGAAGCCACTTCCCCCCCTCCACTAATCCGCCCGTGCATGCAGCCTCCACCTGCTGAGCCAGTGGGAGCCGTGCTCAGCCGGCCCCAGCCAGCGCCAGGGCTCGGAAACCCGCTCCGGCTGCAGAGCCTCCACAACCCGGTCCTGCCGCCACAGGAAACCCCGACCCCGCTTGGCACCGGGCAGCGAGGAGGCTGCAGGCAGTGAGGAGGCTGCAGGCAGCATCATCTGGCACCAGGAGAGCTGAGCCCTCCAGGTAAAGGCAGGGTGCAGGCAGGGGGGTGAGCAGAGCAAGCGCTGTCCCTGCTGTGCCTTGTTCCCCTGGGTACCAGGGAGTAGGTCTGGCTCCAAGCCCCACTCTGCTGAGCCAAGGACTTGCCCCCCATTTTGGCTGCACAGCAGTCCTGCTGCAAGGTCACCCTGCAGCCGGGAGCCTGTGCTGAGCTCCCGGAGCCATCACCCACTGCCTCGCTCCCCCACCCCGGGGGGACAGAGGTCTGGGACCCCAACCAGGACCCGGGGCTTTCTGGTCCTGTGGCTGCAAGGAGGGTTCGGAGCCTGGCCCTGCTGCGGGGGGGGAGTGAAAGGGGGGGGGAGCAGCAGTGGTGGAGCTGGCTGCCGGCACCCTGCCCTCCTTGCCTGGGCAAACTCGGAACACGGCAATGACCCCCTCCCGGGGCAGGAAACCCCAAGGCAGGGTCCCCAGGAGGGCACAGGGGCAGGCGGGCCAGCCGTCTGCTCCAGGAGGAGGGGAGTCACTGGGAAAAGCCAGAGCATGGGACATCCCTGTGCTAGGGCTGTGGCAGCGGGGCGACCCCAGCAGCACCCCTCTCGCAGATGCGGGAGCTGCAGCTGGGGGGCCCCGGGGCAGAGTGGGGTGCGAGGCAGGGTTAGGCAGGGGTGGGAGCACCGGATTGCAGTGCCAGCAGCACCGGGGCCAGCCCTGGGCTGGGGCTGAGGGCTGTCCTGCACCCGTCTGCACTGTGTCCTTGACGTGGCAGGCAGCGCGCTAGGACCTGGCGAGCCCCGGGCAGGCATTGCTGGCAGCGCTCTGCCTGAACGGTGCGGGATCGTGCCTTGTCAGCCGGCAGCACAGCGGGAAGGAGCCTGTCAGCTCCGGAAAAAAACATGTAAGCAAGCGTGGCTGTGCCCCGGGCTACCCCGGGCTGGGCAGGAGCTCCCTGCGCTGTGTCCCATGGGCAGGGACGCACCGGCCAGAGGGCTGGGGACTGCCGCCACAGGCTGTCAACAGGGCATGGAGTTAAGGGCCGGTGCCTGCTGCCACGGGAGTGGGTGGGTGCTGAGGCAGAGCAGGGACCCCGGCAGCGGTGATGGCTGTGCTCCAGGGAAGCCCTGGCGCCTGTCCCGTGGCAGTGCAGGGCAGTCAGGGTTGGGGTGCTGGGGGGGTGACAGGCTGTCCGATGGGTGCTTTGACCCCAGCATGCTCACCCCACACTCCTGCCTGTACTGGGTGCTGCTGCCTTCTCTTCTCCCTCCGGGACCCCCCATGGGGCTGGGCAGGGGACCTGTTCCGGGAGATATGGCTGGCACCAGGCCAGTGCCATGGGGCAGCAAATGCCTCCCCCCGACCCCCCCAGCACCAGCCAACTGGGTAAGGTGTTTGGTTACCCTGCCCATGGGGATGTCACCCCAGGACTGGCACAGCCACCTCTGCCGGCCCCTGTCACCTTGTGTCAGTCCCAGCCTTCCCTGAGAGCTGGCTGCCTCCCTGTCCCACCAGTCCCATATGTTCCTGTATGGCCCCCGGGGTGCCTGCACCGCAGGGGACATGCTGGGAAGCCCTCCCTGTTCCTGGAGGCCCTGGGGCTGTGCCACCCCTCACCTCCCTGCTGGGGCTTCTTCTGTAGCCCCGTCTGCCTCTCGTAGGCCCTTTGTCCCAGTAGCCAGGCACTCTCCCATGACTCTTTCTATTTGTAGGCTGACCGCTGAGAGCCGGGAGCTCACTCTCTGCTCTTGCACCATTTCCCATCCAGCTCCTTCCTCCCCCGGCGCCATTCCCCGGCTGCCCTCGGCGTGATTTGGCCCGGTGCAGAGGTCCCAGCTGCCCCTGGGGCCCGAGGCTTGTTTGCAGGAGCCTGACCTCACGTGCAGGGGAGAGAGACGAAGGTACAGGCAGCGCAGGGTTCATGGCATGGCCCTTGCCCCCACATCCACCGTGTCTCTCAAGGTCAGGGTGCTGCTCTGCCGCCCTGGTAAAGGTCTCATGCGAGAGGTGAGAAAAGAGGGTCCCCGCCGCTGCTCGCTGCTCCTATCCCTCCTGTGCCCTGGTGCTGCCTCAGGGAGGGAGCAGGCTCTGTAGGGGCTGCGGTGTATGGGGAAAGGTAAGGAGCGAGGGAAGCTGGCACGGCCGGGTGGTAGGAGATAGTGAAACTCATCTGTCACAGTCCCCAGGACCATGCAGGAAAGATGATGGAGGACACGGTGGAGGAGCACGGCCACATGCTGCTGCTGGCCTGTTTGCGCTGCGCTGGCTGTTTCGTCCACAGACATAGAAGGAGCCCCCGCTCCCTGCCAAGAGTGGCCGGAGCGTCCCTGAAGGCAAGCTGGGTGGCACTGGGAGCAGCAGGATGGGGGATGCGGGCAGCAGTGGCAGAGCAGCCTGTCCTGCACCAGGGCGGGCAGCCCTGACCTGAGCTGCCGGCAGCAATGAGCCACTCTGGAGCTTACCGGGAATCCAGGCTTTTGTGGAGCTCTTTTTCTTCTCAAGAAGCCTGGCTTTTTGCAGGGATCCCAGCACTTCCATGACTGCAGCTACAAAGCAGGGCCAGCAGCAGCACAGCACCAGCACTGCTAGGCACCATACAGCAGCTCAGCCCTGCTGTGAAGCTTCCCAGCTCTGCCATCCCAGGACACAGCACTAGCAAAAGCCAGGTGACATTTTTCCACCTGCTTGCACCCACTGGAGATGGCAGGTCCTGCAGGGAGAGTGGAGAAGGCAGGGAGTAGGTGATGCCTGCAGGTCCTCCTCAGAAGGGGGGGGGTCTTCGTGGGAAGCCAGCCACTGCTGTTCTCAGGGCTGACTTTCCCCTTCTGGCTTGCCAGAAAGGAGATTTACTGGGTCTGGGTAGCAGTGTTAGCAGAGCAGGCTGTGTTTCCTCGGAGACTGTCTGTGAGTCCCTGTCAGCTGAGGATGGATGTGCCGAGTCAGCCTCAGGCCATGAGCCCCTGGGAAGGTAGTGCCAGGAGCCCCTCTTGTCCCTATGGCACTTGGCAGAGGCACAAGGATGCTCCTGGCTGCCTTATAGCCCAGGGTGGCGGGGAGAAGCAGGCAAGCTGCCTTTTGAGAAGTGAGCTATGCTGAGGAGGTGCGCCTCGTGCTTTTTCCTGTCCCATCCCATCCCTGTGAGACTCAGGGCTCACAGGGGACCAGCCAGGACCCCTTTCTCTGTGGCCTGCAGTTGAGCCGCAAGCACAGCCCTGCAGGACAGGTATCATGCTCAGGACGACTGTCACTGTGTTGTGTCCTCATGTGATCCATCCTGGGTGACAGCAGGACCCTGAAATCTGCTTCTGAACATCATCCCTGCCCTTCTGCATGGTATGTTACCTCCAGGCAGATGCTGCCCTGCTCCTTTTCACCGCCTTCAATCCAAGAGCTGGAGCTTCTGCCCTTGGACTTCCCTGCTTATGCCCCAGATTTCCTGGCTCTCGCTCATCCCCCACCCCCCCTCTGTGGCACAGCCATGGGTTAGCACAGCGCGCACACACACACACCCCCCAAGCCCTCCGAATTGCTGCCCACACTTTGGGGTGCCTGGTTCCACTTTGCGCACACAGCTCCCGATGCCGGTGATGCCCCCATCTCCCTGCTCCAGCCCACTGCCTCCTCGTCCTCGCGGTGGGCCTGGGGTCCCAGTGCTCGAGCCCTTGCCTGCCCTTCCCTAGCCCCTGCCCGAGGCGCGGCTGGGGATGCTTCCCGGCTCAGAAAGGCCAGATCCTCTCCCACCAGCCATCATCTCCCCACTTTCGGGAGCACGCCACTGCTGCGCTCCCCCCCCCCCCTGCTTTCCCACCCTCCCTCCCGCATGCCGCGGAGCCACTTAAGCCTATAGGCCGGCTAAGCCGTTCCCCGTGGGCTCCCCGTGCTCCGCGGTCACGGGAGGGGGCCCACAGCTTGCCGGCCGCCCACCCGGGGACCGCCGCCCCCCCGTGCCCGCCGCGGGGGGGGGGCTGTGCCGGCCTGCCGCCAGCAGAGGGCAGCACCGGACCGCGCGCCTCCCGGCGATGAGTTTGTGGGTGCTCTGCCGCTGCGCCGGGGGGCCCCCAACACAGCCCCCAGCACAGCCCCCAGCACAGCCCACAGCAAAGCCCCTCTCGGGGGTCAGGCAGCTTTGCAGCAAGAGCAGGCAGGGGCCAGAAGTGGGTGCCTCCCCTCCGGGGACAGCCAAACTCTGCCAGGCCCCCCCCTGGCAGCATGAGTGCGGGGCACTGCAGGCTCCTGGCGGTGTCCCCCGGCCCCACGTGTGAGGGGCGCGGGATCCCCCGAGGGTTTCCTTCTCCCCAGGCCGTGTTAGCGCATCCTCTGCCCATGGGTGGACGCTCAGCTTTGCAGAGGGGCTGAGGGAGGGAGGGCAGTCGCTTGGGTGATACCCAGTGGCCGGGCTGCCGGTCATGGGTTTGGCCTGCCCTTCTTTTGATGTCCCATGGTTGCACTCCGCCGGGTGGCCTGGGGGATGTGTTTCAGTCTGGGAACCCACGGAAGCATGACTGGCAAGGAGGGGAAATGATGAACGGCTGGTACTGTTGGAAGCTGTGGGAAAGGGCCCTCCTGGAGACCTCCCTGGGGGATGTTTGGGAGCGTTCAGCCACAGCTCCACTGCCGATTTGCCCAAGGGGGAAAGCATGATGGGACGGGCTTAGTCTCCAAACAGGATTTAGTCAGCCGTGCCAGACGTTTGCACAGAGCTGCATTCCTCCACGCCAGCCAGCGACTGTTGGGCCGGGCACAGACTGGGGCCGGCACGGCCGTGAGAGCTCCTGGGGCTGTGTTTGGAGCCTTTGCCTCTGCAGGTGGCCGTGTGCCATGGTCCCCGTGGTGCCGGTGGCCACAGAGCCCGCCTGGGGAGCGGGCTGGCTGGGAGAGCAGGTGGGTGCCTTGCCCCTGCCCTGCCGTGCAGGGTGGGCAGCCTCCGGCTGCAGCGGCGCTCCCCAAGAGCTGGAGCATGGCTCTGCCCACTGATGGGGAGCTATGGCTTCAGGCTGTCCCTCCAGGCTGGGATTCAGCCATCCTCCAGAAAGGCTGCTTCTGCCTTTTAGATGGTGCTTGGAGATCCAGGGAGCTGCTGGGCACCTGGCTCCACCAGGGTGTGGATGGGCTTTTTTTGGGGGGAACAGGACCACACAGCGGCTGCTACCCCCCTTCCTCCTGCCAGGTTCCCTCGTTCCCAGCTGCCTGCAGCTCCCCCATGGCGTTTTACAAGGGTGGCTGGGTGCCAGCCGGCTCCTTCCTCAATGGCTCTGCTCTGTCACGGAAGTCTGGTGCTGCCAGCCAAGGAGCGGGATGTGCCCCCGGCACTGCTTCAGTGGGCCGGATGACCTTGACTATAGTGTGGCTCCCTCTGCCCACGCCAGCTCCATCTTCCGCCAAGGACACCTGGTGTGAGACCATGACCGGGTGATACTGGGTGCTCAGAGTGGCCCATGCCCCGGGGCTGCCATTTCTGAATGCCACAGGGCGTTCCTGCCCGCTGCCCACGCCAGGGGTTAATCCTGGCCTCTCTGGTACAAGTGGGAGCCTGCACTGTGTCTTGAGTTTACCCAGGTCTCAGCTTGGCCCCAGCAGGTGGAAACTGCCTGCTGCAGGGGTAACATTTCACCTTTGCCCAGTGGCTGCACAGCTGTCACTCAATAACTAGCCACCCAGCAACTCTGCAGCTAATTGGTGTCATTAGGCAGTAAATGCTTGTAAGAGTAAGCAAATGGGTGGCTGGAGCTGAGGAGAGGGCAGCAGTGGTGCAGGAAGAGACGGAAGATGTGCAGGGTGTGGGGAGGCAGGCAGAGGGATGGGGATGGAGGAGGGAGAGGGAGGGAGGGAGGGAGGGATTGCTGTGGGAAGGATCGTGCCCAGGAGGTGGCAGGGATGGGAGACCCTCAGCAGTGGCTTGGGCAGAGGGGTTTGTGCCCCCCTCACAGGCCTGCCAGCTGGGAGATTCCCCGCATCCCAAAGATGCTGCTGCCCCATGGGGCACCAGGCCCTCCCCTCTGGCAGTCTGAGAGGGGCTGGAGCTTGACTGGACCCCACCACCCGCACCAGCCCCCGGGGAGGCTTGTGGGTGTCCTGGGCCCCTTGCTGAGCTGCACCCGCCCAGCGGACAATGGGGTTTGTTTCTGCTTGCCCAGCTGGAAAACACCCACGGCCCTGCCACTGGGCTGGAGGCGCTCGGGGCTGAGGCCCTTCCCTGCCACGTCTTCAGGCCGTTTGCTCACTGGAGCTGCGAGTGCTTTGGGGGTAGCGGCGTCACCCCATTGCAGCTCAGTGTAATCAGCAAGGGGGGATGCTGAGCGTGGGGAGGCGGTGAGGCTGATCGGCAGCGAGTGCCTCCCTCTCCCCTGCCTCTCCTTGCAGGTTTTCACCCAGGGTTGCTCCTCTGCTGGCAGCGAGCTCCTGCTGCCCTCAGCCCACTAGTGAAGAAGTCACAGGCAACTGCCTGACTTTATCCCAACAGGTCGGGTCGTGCGAGGAAGCAGAGGGACAGCAGTGTGCTGGAGATCTGCGTGGCTCCCTGCGAGCGGTGACGTGCCTGGCTGGATCTCCGTGCCACGGGCAGAGCTCGGGAGGGGTTCGCAGCCTGCTCCTTCCCCATCTCGTCCCAGCCAGGCTTAGGCCATCAGGTGAGCATCACCCCCGCCCTGCCACCTCTCATTCCAAAACGCAGGGCAGGGCACTGGGGTCCTGGGGAGTCACCATCAGGAGCCCCGCAAACAACGACCAGAGAACTCCCACCCCAAAAAGGGTCTGCCAGAAGCTCTGCAGCCAGGACCCTGCTCCGGGGTCAGCCAGGGCCAGTGAGGGAACAGCAAAATTAAAACGGTCCCCGAGCCATTCGCTGATCTCAGCAGCAGGCTGAGATGCTTTGTTGACTGTCAAAGCATGCAGGATCGTTGCAGTCTCATTATAACTGGATTCCCAGGAGTCTGTAGTGTTGGTTTTTTTTCCCCATTGGCTAATAGGTTAATAATCTACTGGCACTTGACAGAGGTCCAGCATCTTCTGTGTTTCCCTCCATGTGACTGAGTAAAATGCCCCTTCTCCTCCTTTCCCAACCCGGCTGTGCTCCGCTGCCTTGTCACACATGCAGAGAATCGGATACGGCTGCTAATCTGCTTGCCACCCCACTCCTGCCTGCCTGCTCGGCCTTTTAAGCACACTGGCTCTCTGTTTCTCTGCTCTGTGGCACTGAGGGCTGGCGCAGAGGCTCTCTGAGCCGAGCCACCGATGCCTTCCTCGGGGACGGGGTGGGCAGTGCCCGATGGAGGGAAATGCTGTCGCTGTGGGTCATGCTTGCAAAGGGAAGGGCCATTTTGCGATGGAAAGGGGAGCTGGACGGCGTGCAGCCCCCCCGACCTCAGCCCTGCTGCAGGCTGATGGCCTCGCTGTGCCTCAGTTTCCCCTGCCCCTAGCACAGGCACATTAGAGGGAAAGGGAAATCTCATTGTAGAGGAGGAGGGCTGGCGGGTTAATTAATGTATGTTTGCAAAGTGCTTGCAAATCTCCAAGGAAAACGGTCGACGAGGGTGCCAAGTGTAAAGGATCCTGGAAACACTAAGTGCCTGCAAATGCTGCCTAACTCCCAAGGCCTTAAAACTCAAATACTGCCCAAGAGGCACGGAAAATATTCCTTCAGCTCGTATGATGCATTACCCTCAGCCTGGAATAAATCTCCCTTTTTGCTCTTGCTTTCCAAACCAGCTGTTTGTTTGCTTTCCCCTTTTGGATTTCATCGCTTTAGCTGAAGCAGGGAATTGCTACAAGGGGGGGGAAAAAAAAGCAGCTTTTGTGAAAGCTTTGGCAGCAAGCGTCTCTGAAGGGAGAGCGCTTCGCCTGTTTGTTCTGCCTGTTACACGCTAGTTTTGAGCTGAGTGTACAAATTGGGCTCCAGGTGATGGCCTTGCAATGCCTGTGGCACACGTTTGAGGTTTCAGAAAGAAAACTTGAAGGGCTGGGCAGCTTGAGCCCCATCAGCATGTCCTGGGGAGCATGTCCATGGGGCTCCCGGCCTTATGTAAGGGAGAGGCTTTGCTGGCTGCCTTCCTCTGGGAAAGCAGGGCTCTGCCTTCTCCCTTTGCTCTGGGGAGCGCAGCAATCTGCCAACAGCAGCAGCGTATTTTGGCACCACGCTGCTGCTTCGAGGATGGAGAGGGTAGAAGAGCAACAAGCCCCTGGGCCCTGCTCAAGGCTGCCTTTTCTCCTTGCCCAAATTACACAGGGGAGAAAGATCTAGCTCTGTGTGTTGTACTGGTGTTGTACAGCGGTGGGCCTGATACCAGTGCTGGGTAAAGCACCATCTGTTTCCAGTTTGGAGCAGAAACTGTTTCCGTAGCTGTTTGCTTCTTCTGGCAGGCTTGTTACTATACTCGCAAAAGCCAACACGATAACATTGAGAGTGACTTGGGAGCAGAGGGCTCTGCAAAGGCAACGCATCCCATCAAGATGAAGCAAGGCAGCTTGGCCCTTCAGCAAGGGCTCGTGTTTGCAGGGTGATAAGTGAGTTGTCACCGGCCGTGCGATTTGTCACCTTCCCTCACAGAGGAGGTGTCATCCCCCTGAGACAACACGCTGGCGTTGGTGTCACGCAGCCCAAGGACCATGCATCGCTCTTGAGGGTGGATGTGCTCCCTGGGGGGCTGAAGTGCCTCTCCCGAGACAAGACCCTTTGGTGAGATCTCCCCTGTCCTGCATCAGCCAGGGCTGGATTTTAAGGAACTCTCCCAGCCTTAGCTTTTCTCACTCCACGGTGTCTTGCTCGCTCCGGGTCTCCTGCTTGCCCGAAGGAAAGCATCGTTAGAGCCCGTCCTGCAAGTCGGTGGTGGGTGGGAGCACAGGTCTGCACGCAGAGAAGCAGCTGGAGGCCCGCGCTGTACTTTGGAGCTGGAAGCTGCCTTTCTCCTCGCCTCCCATTGGGTATGCTGCTGGCCTCCTGTCTGCCTGCGGTCACCAGTGGCTGTGACGCTGTTCAGCGCTAATGGATTTCAAACCCCATGTCTCCACTGAGAGACAGCTCTACTGAGAGATGTTGATTCCAGTGCTTGGGAGTGGCTGTGCGGACAGGACCAGAGCTGTGAATTAGAGAACATTTAATCCTGTACTTTGGGGATGGTAAGTGCTACGCACCCCGCTGCTGAAAGCCTGGGGTGAGGCAGCGGCTACACCCACCCCATCCTGAAGTGGAGACTTCCTGGAATATCCAGTCAAAGGTAAATTTTGTGGTGTTCCTCCTCTCGATGGGGTCTGAAGCCCTTAATGGTGCTGAGAGCCTTGTCTTGGCTTCTGGAAGCGTGGTGGCGGTTTGGCTGGGCACCGCTGGTCTGGACCTGTGCTTGGGAGTCCCTGGGGGATTGGTTCCTGCAGCTTTTAGCCTGTGCTGAAGTTGGAGCTTATATAGAAAAATAAAATTGTAGCGATGCTCAAATTTTAGCTCAATGCTGCTGAGCAGTGAGTGTGGACATCTCGAGGGGAAACACGGGGCCCGAGGTGCCATGGGATCGATGTCCTGGGGATTTCCACGGGGGCTCATAGGGCTTCATAGGTGAGAGCATGGCACATCTCAAAGCTAGAGAGGAGGCAATGTGAGACATCCCAAAGCAGGCGACCTTACTCTTCTGTTTTGCTTTTTTCCCCCTTGTCTATTTTGAAGTGATCTTGGTTCATGTTTTTCCCTTCATGCTCAGGTGCAAGGAGAGGAGAGTGGAGGAGAGGAGAGTGGAGGAGAGGAGAGTGGAGGAGAGGAGAGTGGAGGAGAGGAGAGTGGAGGAGAGGAGAGGAGAGAGGTTTTGCCTGTGTTGCAGCGCACCCAGAAGATCTTCCAGATCGGAAAGGCTTAGGGAAACTAGGCTGAAGAAAGGCAGGCCCAGGGCTTGGATCCGTCATTGCCTGAGAGATGCAGCAATCTCCTTAACTGAAGATGGGAGCTTTTAAATTTAATTTTATCTGATATGAATCTTACATTTAAGACAAGAGCCTCATGTCTCATTATCTGACAACATTGCCTGCTGCTCACTTCATGTTGTCAGTGCACCCTGCTATCTGACCCCAGAAACCCATAACTGCAACAAGTATCTACCACCAGTGCAGAGAGATCCAGCGGCAGAGGCTGCTACCGAGCAGGACAGCGAAGAAGTCGCTTCCTGAGGGTGACACTCCGCAGTGTCACCACTGCGTCTCAGAAAGCACCAGTAGCTGTCTCATCCCTGTCCCCACTGCTTTTTTCTTAGGCTTTGGGGACTTTTTGCTTACATGGCAATGTTTTGCAGGTCTGTCTTAAAATACAGGCTTGGTGCTTGGATTCTGCAGGGCAATGTGTGTTAGAGATCATCTCGCTGAGAGATAGTGAGGATGGGAATCTGCCAGAGCGTTTGGGGGTGTTTTAGTTTGTGATTTTAATTTCTAACCCAAACTGATTGCTGTCTGCAGAGAATTTTCCAAGGCCGTTTATTAACGGAGCAAACGTTTTCGCAGTCGAAGCTGCTGCAGGGACTTCCTGGTGCCACTGCGGCCGCACGGCATAGGTGAAGGGAGAGAGCCGAGAAGGGCCCTGTGCTCCTGGCAGAAGCACGTTGAAACACTGAGCTACATAAAAAAAGGTTTCTACAGACCGTTTAACCACCCGGATACAAGGTTGAATTCAGATGCACTCCCCTTTGCTGCGGGACAAAGTACCCTGAGTCCTGCTCCACCTTGGCACTTAAGCAAAACAACAGTCTTTTATCACAGTGGAGTAGATATCTATTCCGGAGAGATAGGAGTCTGGAGACGGGGAGCCTGAAAAAAAACAGCTTAGAGTCCACACCTGCCCTTTGGATACTGGACACACACGATACTTATATCCTCTGGATACAGGGGAACTGCTAAATTTCAGAGGGGTCTGCACATCGTCTGCCTTCCCGGGTAGCACCTGCATGAATGCACTGTGCAAAAAGCTGCCTTCAGTCCTCTCTGCAACCCAAGATAGTTTATATATATACACACACACACACTCGTGTGTGTGTGTATATATATTTACACCCATAAGTGGTGACTGCCAGCAGAGAGGGTTTTTGTCTGGATTAGGATGCAGCGTGGGGGACAAGTGATGGACCTAGCGAATGGGGCTAGTTCACTCTCCATTTAGAGCCGTAATATAATGTATAGCTCCCTTTAGAGCTATAATATTTACTAATGTATGGGTATTAATGCAAACCCGGAGCTGAGTGCAGCTCGGGAGCATAGGGGGGTGGTGTTGCTCTCTTTCCACCAGGGCTGGGCATTGCTAAAGCAGCCGAACCCCGAGCTGGGTGTTTCCTCGCCGGCTGCGGAGCGCGGGGATGCAGGGAGGCGCGGAAAGAGGTGGGGGGGGAGCCAGGGGCGGGCGAGCCCGGGGGTAGGGCCGGGAGCAGTAAGCGGCGCGGAGTGGAAGAGCGGGGCGCAGGTGGGTTCACCCGTGGGGTGAGTACCGCTGCCCGCGGAGGATCGCGGCGCCCCTTACACGTTCTCTCCGCGGGGAGGCGGGGGGGGGGGGGGGAAGGGAAAACCCGCCGCCTCCCCCACGCGGGAACCGCGTGGTGCTGAAGGCGGCAAAAATGGAGGAGGAGTTTCTGAAGCGGGGAGGGGGGAGGCGGTTTGCCGTCCACATCGGGGACAGAAGGCGCCGGAGCCGGCAAGGAGCGGGGGGCAGAGGTGGGCGCCCGTATTTAAGGTATTGGCTCACAGTCGCTAAGTTTGCAGCCCCCTGCCCCGGGGGGGGGGGGGGGGCTGCAAGCTCAGGATCCGGCACCGCAGCATGGGGGGGAGGCGGCGTGTGGGTCGCGGTTGGGGGTGTGTGTGTGATGCATAGGTGCTGCCTTTTGGGATGGGGGCTTTTCTTCTTCGCTGCCTTGCAGGGCGACTCCAAATCCCCTTTTGTAGTTACTGCCCGGGGAGAGCATGTGGTTTTTGCGGGCGCGGAGCAGAGCAGCCAGCCCGGGGTTTTGGGGATGCAAAGCGCGCTAATGCTCTGATGCCTGGGAATGCAGGACTTCACCAAGGGGTTTGTGCAGCAGTCCTCCGGCTGCAGGGATGTGCATCTCTGCCGAGCACTCATGTGTGTGCATGTCAGCGGCTGCTGGGGTGCCGCAGCCCGGCTCACGTTGTGAGGACCTGCTGCAAGGCGCGTGGGCTGGGCGCCATGTGCTGCTGTGCAAGCAGCACGGCAGAGCCCCCTTGGCTGGCAGCAAAGCCGCTGGGCCGGGGTTGCTCCAGGTCCTGCTCAAGAAAATGCTCCGAGTTGGCTGTGGGATGCTGTGGAAGATTTCAGTAAGCGTTTCTTTCCATTCCTGCGTTAACGGAGAGCCTGGTCCAGGCAGGAGCGCCAAGAGCTCCGTGTGGAGCCCCTTTGTGCTGTCCTCCCCATCCCTGTATTTAAATCTGAAGCCTCTAGTTAACTCTGAGCCTCTCACCCCTGCTAGGTGCTAATACTGCCAGATCAACACAGTCCCTGCCTGTACTCACCAGCGCTCCCATCTGCCTCTCGGGAACAGGCTGTGGAGCTGCGGGCTGTGTGGGAAGGCAGCAGCAGCCAAGCCCTGGGGCTGTGGGATCGCAGACAAGTGAGCCTGTATCCTTGAGCCCAATAGATTCCCCAGGGCTAGGGGCTGCAGGAGGAATTCGTGCAGCTGTTGGCCACAGCTGGATGCGCTTCCCGGCTGCTCCGAAGCAGGAAGCAGCCCGACGGCCCCTTAGTTGCCTGTTGCGAGCTGACACAATTGAGGGACTTCTGTGAATGCCGACACGGGAAATCCCACTCCCCTCCTGCACCACATCCCGGCTTGGCGGCATTGTTTCCGCTCACCAGCCCCTGTGAGCTACCAGACAGCCTCGGGCTCCCTTGAGCCTGCCTTCACTACAAAGCTATCTCAGGATGTGACTAGGCAGGGATGCTTTTCTCTTGGGTTCGCTGGTTATCCAAGTGCGGCTCATGGGCCATTGATACAGTGTCAGTGCAGCGCGGACACCACATGTGTGCCCTCTGGAGCACTCCTGCTCCCACCGTTGCCTTTTGCTCCTGGAAAAGACAAGTAGGCTTGCTCTTGGCTCACCGAGAAGGTCTTCACAGAGCAGGGGTGCTTTCCGTATGGCACCGAAGGCTGTAACATAGGCTCCAGAAGATGGTTTGCAGAGTGGCTCTTCCCCCCCAGCTAGCACAAATGAGAGGCGAGGGCTGTACCAGGTACCTGGAGTGAAGAGGATGAAGATATTCACTCCAGCCTGAACCAGCAAATGTAGTGCCAGCACACAGGGCAGTGTGGCACCTCCATCCTGCAGTTGTCCCTCTTCTGCCGTCCTCCCCAAGCTGCATAATTAACTACTGGCATCATTTCCCCATCATGGCATCCTTGCTCTCATTATCTTGGGCTGGGAGGTATTAATGAGCCTCTTCCTCTTTGAAGATGAGCCATGGGCTTTGTTCTTGCCCTCGCCTGACCTGTCTCCCTCCTTGTGGTCTGGGGGGGAAGCCAGGGCACGGAGGACAATGCACCCGTTCACCTACTCCCACGCTGCACCTTCTGCCTGGCTCCACTCCCAGCTTTGCTGGCAGAGGCAGGGCTGGGGACCGGCCCGTCGGGCCTGAGGGAGCCCAGGAGCACCCACCTCCTCTGTCCATATGGGAAGGCACCAGGCATGGGCTTTGGGAAGCCAACAAGCAGCCTCTGGTGCTTTCTCTAGGGCAGATGTAGATCTCAGTTGTTTTCGTCCAGCGTATGTTAACGCCAGGTCCTTGGCGAGTGTTAAGAAAGCTGCAACACCCACTCTTATCAGCAGAGTGCCGATTGCTTGCAGTCCTTGCCAGCTCAGTACTGACCCCACAGTGCAAACTCCGCTCATCTCCTTGCACCTTCCTAAGACCCCCTAGCACCTAGCTCTGCCCTGTGACTGGGGCTGCTGGGGCTGCAGGACCATGAGCTCTCGGGGTCGCATCTCCGTGCTAACTCGTACTCAGCTGCCAGCAAGCTCAGGTGCAAAGCACTGTGCAGAGTGAGCTACAGGCATTTGCAGATGGGCAGGAGTGAGGGTTTTAACAGCCACACAGCTATTGGGATTTGATTAAGCAGTGCGATAAAGACTAGGTGCTTTCTAGGTTAACAGTGTGTAAGACGTGGGATGGGGAAAGAAGCATGTGGAGTAGGGGTAGACCCTGGGTGGGTTTGGTTACATCAGGATGTGTGGTCTGGAGGGACCCCACCAACCCCAGCTGAGGTTGCAGTGCAGCACTGCACCCCATCTCCCACTCCAGACCCTGCAGACCTGGTCAGGGCATTGGCAGTACATGGGCTCTGGGGTCCCCGTGTGGGCGAGGAGCCACAGTGCTGCGTGAGGAACGTGTACAAGGGTTGTTGCTCCCATGAGACAAGAGAAGCTGTTGTGTAGGGATAGTGCTAGCCCTTTGTAACCTCATTGCTGATGCTGGTGGTGTGAAGAACATCACTGTTGTGACATTTTGGTCCTGCTCTGGCTCGGAGCAGGCTTTTACTTGGTCTCACTGATCCCCAAGAAAGGGGTGGCTCAAAGCACTGGCTATGCGTGGCTGTCATGCACCATCCGTGACACAAATCGGTGAGCCTGGCATTCTGGGTGCAGTGCTTGAGGCTCTCTTTCAGCCTCTTAATTAAGCTGTGCGTGAGCACAGTCAGGCTTCATCTCCAGGAGACCAGCTGTTTTTGAGGCCAAAGGGGAGCGGAGACCTGTTGCCTACCTGCCGGCTCATGCAGAAGAAGCCAGCAGGAGATCAGGCAGATTTCCACAGAGCCTTCTTGCCTTCTTCCCACCACACCACTGCCAGTGGGATTTGCTTTAGTTCATTTCCTTTAGGAGTTGTCTGATGGGAAAGCACCTCGCTGTGAAATTTCCAGCTGGAAGTTGATGGAGTGAGTGGACCGGGAAGCTGCAGAGGGAGGAGGCAGGCAGGGGCTGGAGGTGGAGAAGAGCAAGGCTGGGAGGGATGCAGCTGGGTCAGGAGCAGTGGCGGGACCGGGGGATCATGCGGTCAGCCTCCTGCCCAGCGAGCAGCCACTCCGGCCACGTACCAAGGCTGAGTCACGGCAGCAGGACTGGGTCATCAACCTTGCTGTGCCGAGGGCAAGCCATCGACCTGAATGCATACCAGTGTCCCCGGACTGCCACTGAAATGGCCCCAGCCCCAGCAAGGCTGCTGGGGAGAGGGGAGTCCTGCCTGGGCCACCCCACTTGGCTTCTCCCGCTGCTGCCCATGCTGCGGCTCCAAGTGTGGTCCTCACCCCTGCCTGGTTCATCATGCCTAGCACAGCCACCCACCAATGCCACGCAGGGACAGGGAGCGATTTACAGCTGCGGCCAAGGGCCAGCTTGCCTGGAGGAGCTCAAAGATGGTGAGGGCTTTGGGGTGAGCAGCCCTGTTTGATTTTTGCTCCAGGTTTGCTTTTGGGAAACCCTCGTGAGAGGAGCTCCCTCCTTTCAGGCTTGGGGATTACCCCTGGAGAACAGCTCAGGGAGGAGGGAGGCACTAGTGGCACAGCTCCCTTCTTGGTCCTGGCTAGGGGCTCAGGGTTGAAGGAGCTGCTTGCCCTGCCTGCCCTGCCTTTGACAGGCCTTGTCTTTTCCTGGCCTCAGGACCAAGCTGGAGGCAATTCCATTTTTTTGCCTGGGATATCCTCCCTCGGTGCTGTGGATGAGCTCCCCGATGGTGTTTGCTCCGGACGGGACCTCTGCCCTCTCAGGGAGACTGCTGCTGAGGGGTACACATGTGGAGCACAGTGCTTTCAGCCCATCAGGGTTTGTAGGTGTTGGGCTGTGGCTGAGGACAGCGGGGTTGGGTAGGTCTCCGCACTGTCCTGACGAGAGCAGGAGCGTTATCCATTAACCACAGGAGGAGGTAGACCAATGGTTACACAACCAAGCTATTAAGAAGCGATCCACCCTCCCCTGAAGTTTCTCCTTCCCGTCTTCACACCCGCTCCTCATGGCAATACAAGGCTGGTGTGACTGCATGGTGAACCACATCAGGGAGTTGATCTGCTGGCATGTTCCCAGATGGGGCTGTTACCCTGGAGGCAGTGGGTGCAGGGTGCCTGGGCGATGCAGGGCAGGAGCTGTGCCTTGCAGGGGGTGGAGGGAGCTGCCATAGGGCCCTGCGCTCCCCCTGCCTGGGCTCTGCAGCTGGGCTTGCTCCAAAAGAGGAGCCTTCAACCAGAAACAAAACCCAACAGCAGTAAATTGCCTGGCCGTCGATAAACAAACACAAGTCATCCGCCACCAGCTGTCCCTCCCTTCCCCCGTGGCTGCGAGGGGGATGTGGTGTGCCGGAAAGGGATTGCTTCAGCAGGGGTCAGCCCCTGGGCACCGCCGTGGGAGTGTATCGGCATTGCAGTGTGTTCAGGCACTTGGGCAAGCTCCAGCAGGACACCTTGCTGGATGGCCAGCCCACTCTGACAGAGGCTATGGTACCCTTGGGTCTCCCTGTGGGGAGTCTCAGAGCTGCCCTCGTCTCCTCTGTTCCCCGAATTAACGTGGGGAGGCTGGGATGCCGGCAGAGCCTGCAAGCCGACGCCAACCTCTCCAAAGCACCGTTTCAGCATGAGCAGAGCTCTTGGGGGCTCTCAGGTGGGGCTCTCCATGCCGACCTGAGGCATCCCTGAGGATGCTCATGGTCCCAGGCAGCCCGGGACCTTGTGGCTGTGGCACACCAGGTGGTGGCTGGTTGCACGATGCGGCAGTGTCTGCAGGTTGGGATTTGGAAGGGATATGACTTGCCCTTTCCTGACTTGCGGCCAGGCTTATTATTGTCGGTCATGAGGGAGAGTGTTTTGCTGGGGTTTGGGCAGATGTGAGGGTGAGCTCCCCACCTCCTCTTGGCTCTCCCTGCCTGATCCTACTCACATAAAGGTTTTCCTGTTTGCCGTGGGTTAGCCGAGGCCAGTGCTGAGAGCGGGAAGTTTGGGCTCTGACTTATTCTCTCCGAAGGAGGTGTCCGCCTCAAGCCTTGCTCTGGCTCCACATGTGAGACCTTAGTCCTGCCAGGGTGTTTGGAGAAGCTGTGTTGTTCAGGGAGGAGAGAAGGGGGTGCCAGAGGTGGTGTTTCCGCCCTGGGTGTTTACTCCAAGTCCTTTGCTTGCTCCACGCCACTGATGGCGTGCTGCCACCTTGGCTTCCCATTCCTTGGTCCACAGACCATGTGCTGCCCACATGGCTCTTCTGGAGCTGCTGCAGAGCGGGGACGTGGCAAGCCCGGCTCTCAGCAGGCAGCATCTTCCCCTCAGCCTAATTTAAAATCAGCTGGGAAATGTGCAGGCGTGTGTGGCTCTTGGAGTGCCCCCAACTCCTAGGACTTGTGGGGACAGCTTTGCCCTGCTGCTCGGAGCTGGCTGCAACTTTGGAAGTGACTGGCTCTGGGCACGGTCGACGTGGGGGGAGCAGACCCAGCCAGGGCATCCATCCCTTCTCCCTCCTTTTGTTTCTGGGGATCCTGGGGTGCCCCTCGGCTGGGACAAAGGGTGTGTGGGGGTGGGGGGGTGACAGACATGCCCCGTCTCCTGGAGCAGAGCCGTCATGCCCCTGTCCATTGTGAAATGGCTGTATTTAGCAGCTGAAGCCAGTTCGGAGTTTGAGAGATGCTGCGCCTGTCCAAGCAGCGAGCAGGATCTTGGCAGGACAGGCAGCTGGCAGAGGGACCGCGCAGGACCGCAGCGGGTGCCAAAACCTGCTTCCCCACTCGCCATTCCCTTTCCCAGTAGGACTGCGGACATTTCATGCCGAAAGCAGCGGTCAGCCAGGGCCCCTGTTCCTGAGCTGGCCTACAAGGAAAAGGCCGCTTGGTCTGTGGGGACCCAAAATAGCCCTTGTATTCTGTCCCGGCCACCGGGCACAGCTGACATGCGGAGGATGGAGCCAACCATGACCCGCCACAGGCCCAGTGGTGGTTGGCCCCCGCACGTCTGTCCCAGCTTCTGCCAGGGGGCTGCTGGTCAGCAGGGAGGAATTGCCCCTCCAAATTTTGGGAGCTGGGGAGATGGTGACGCCGGGGGAAGATCGTGTTGTTCTGGCTCTGATTTCACTCCTCCACCCCACTACTAAATTGGAAGCAGCTGTGCAGCCCGGACCAGCCTCTGAAAAACTGCTGAGGGGTGGCAAAATGAGCTCTGCCCCTGTGTCAGCCCCCGGCAGGGCTGGCAGCCTGCTGCAGCCACTCCGCCGAGTCCTCTGGGTGCAGGGGCAAGGCTCACTCCGTCCAGCCCTGGGAATGCTCTCCCACCTGCTCGGGGGGGCTCGGGCAAGGGGGCAGCGCAGTCCAGGTGCATGTGGTTCAGCAGCTCCCCCTGGGTGTGGGCAGCTCTTGCCGGCTGAGTGTCCCGCCTGCTGCCAGCTCTGCGCGTTTGCAGCCGGCACTGGCTCCATACGGGAAGGAGCCAGAACTGGAAGGACAGAGCCTCTCCCCCAGGAAGCGAATGTGCCCTGGGGTGCAGGAGGCAGCTGGGTGGCAGTGGGCAGGGGGCTGCTGTGGGCAGGTGCTCTCGCTGCTGGTTGACTGCCAGCTTTTCCTGCCCTTCCAGAAGCAGCCCTGTTCTGGGGATGAGCGAGTGACCCCCGGGCTCGGGCTCTCCTGGGGGAGAGGAGCCCCCATAAAGTGCAGAGTGGCATTTGGGGTGGGGGAGCGTGTTTGGGGTTGAGCTGAGCCCTCCAAGACTCCTCCGCCAGGGGCTCCATGCATAGCTTGGGGAAGGATTTAGAGGGGCTTTTGACCTTTCCAATGATTTCACAGCCCCCCCCCCCGCCTTGCTCCTCACTGCAGGGCTGTTTTGAGGACCTCTGGCTGCAATGTAAGCTGTCCCCATCCTTCTGCCCCAGCCCCTCACCACAGGTTGCTCTGTGCTCAGCTCCCTTGTGTCGTTCTTGGCCTGACTCCTTCCCAGGACTGCCAGCTCTGAGCTCAGTCCTGGGGCCAGGAACATGAAGCAATGAAGGAGGAATCCTCTCCACTCTCCATCCCAGCACCCTGGGGGCCACTGATGGGCAGGTGGCCTCCTGCAGTCCTGCTCTTCCCCTCCAGTACCGCTCCCTGAGCGGTGACCTCAGGGTAGCCACGTGTTGCTGGTAGATACAGCAGGGTATAGAGAAACTCATCTTGCCTCTCTCTTTCATTCCCCATCCATGGGACTCTCTCCCAGCCTGGCCCGCCTGGGTTTCTTCTCGTGCATTCATTGAGTCCATATCTTCAGACTTGTCTGGCCACGGGCTGTTTTGGTCTCGTCCTGTCTTGCCGTGTGCTTCCTCTTTACGGGTCTCACCTCCACTCCTTTCAGCCGCAGACATGAGGGGGAAATGGGGACACAGTTCCGTAGGCTCAGCCCATCCCTCCGATGTGCTGTTGCTGCTGCCCAAGGTGTGGCCGGCCAAGATATCATCTGTACAGATGGGGATTCCTCTTGAGCAAGCCGGAGCGTGACTGGGGGGAAGCTACTAAAGCAGAAGAGATGCATCTGGCAGCCATGCCCCAGGGGGTCTTACCTAAGCACTGCCCCAGCCCACCAGGGAGCATCCCTCTTCCCACCGGACTGGGTGGAAATGAGGAGTGTCACCTGCCCGCAGGAGAGCCGGGCTGCAGGCAGGCAGGAGCCAGCACTGTGCCTTGTGCTGTGGCATGGTTGGGATTGCCACTGCCCTCCATGCATGCCTGTCCTGGTACGTGGTGGCCTGTGCCACCAGTGCACCAAGCTCCAGGCTCCTTCATGCAAGGAGGATCCGCTCCCAGCTCGGGGCTGCCTCTGGCCACTCCTTGTGCTCCCAGCTGATTTTTACATTAGTGGTGTCCGGTTGTTCTCCCCAGGGGTCCTGTAGGGTTTTCTCCATTGGGAAGCGGAAACATGGCTTCCTCCCATTGTGCCTCTTCCCGCAGTGGCCCCCCAGCTGACCCTGGGGGAGCACCTCTTCCTGCAGCACCCCCCTCCCCGTGACCCCTGGGCAGAGCCAGGCAGCACCTCCGCCGGCCATGACGGCACCCCGGGGGGCTCGGACCAGCCCTGAGGACATGGGCTGTGGGGACCTTCCCGGTGCAGAGGATGCCGGGCGAGGATGAAGGTCTGGGCAAGGAATCCCCAGGCTCTCCCTGAACCCATAGCGGTCCCACGGGAAGCCTTGGCCAGGTGGCGTGAGCTTGGTGTGAGCCTCTGTGCCTGCCTGTAGTGGGTCATACCCCCCTCCCCTTCCCCACCTCCAGGCAGCCCCTGGAGGTACTGAGAGGTGCCTGGAGGCACCATCCAGGTCCTGGAGGTGGCTTCTGCCTGTTTTTGGAGGTTTCTGCAGCTGCATTGAGTGGAGCTCTGAGCAAATCCCTCCCTCCGCCCTTGGAAGAAAGGGTCTTTATTTTTCTAAGTTTCCAACAAATGGAGCCTGAACCTAGCCCTGGAAAAACGTGCCTCCTTCCCCAGCCTGCCGAGAAGCAGGTCAAGGTTGTGGCTTGGAGGGGATGGTCTATTGGAAGGAACAGCAGCCTGAGCAGGTGCCATCAGGGAGACCAGGTCCTCAGAAGAGCCCTTACGAATCCTGTCTCTGCAAACAGGCTCCCAAGAGCAGCTTATCTCTCCCTCCTCAGAAATGATGCCCCCCCTTAGCTCCTGCCCCCCCGGGTGCTGTATCTCCTCCTGCACCCCCAAACCACCAGCCTTGGAGCAGGCGACTGCTCCAATATTTGCAGGGCTTTTCCTGCCTCTCCCAAGGCTGCGCCGTCCCCCACAGTCCCGTGGCCTGAAGTGACCAGGAGCAAGGGTCTGGGACCAACCTGCCCTTCTGGTAAGCTTCTTGCTGTGACATTAAAATATCCCCCCGCAGCATTGGATGGGACGCTGAGCAGGAGCACCCATCTCCGCTCCAGGGGGTTGCACAGGTGCCTGGAGGGGTTTTCTCTGGCCCGGGGACCAGGTGTGCCCAGGCTTGGGCACTCACTACGTGCTGGGGAGAGAGGTGTGTGCATTCATCATGGGGCTGCCATCGCTAGGGACCCCTTGTTGGTATTTGGCCAGTAATATGTCAGGGCTGGAAACCCACTCAGCAGCCCCGGTGGGGAGGTGGATGCCCACAGCCCCATGAGACTCAGTGATGCGTGGAAAAGTCCAAGCTGCGTTGCCTGGGGGAGTTTATGGCTGGCTCTGCCCCATCACTGCCTGCTCCCCTCTCCCTGGTGGGAAGCCCTTCAGGGACAGCACTGGAGTCCCCTCTCCCTGGTGGGAAGCCCTTCAGGGACAGCGCTGGAGTCCCACTGGGCCCTGGGGAATTTGCCGCCCAGCTGGGTCGCTTTACCTCCTGGGGGCGAGGGCCCCCCGGGGAGCCTCTCAGGGTTCCTTGAACTCTCCAGATAAGGGACTTTGCAGCTGGCTGGTGTGTGCAGTTCAAAACACACCACGGGGCTGAATGCTCCCCCCGCGCCACCCGGCAGCCGAGATAACGACCAGCGGCGGGTGCTGGGAGCAGGGACGGCCTCCGTAGCTTCTGCTCTGCGAGGAGTTTGCATGGTGGCTGAGAGTGCCGCAAGCCTGAAGAAAGACAGGGTCTGGAGCTGCCTCTCCTTTTGCCAGCGGAGGAGTGGAGGGAGCAAGGTGAAGCAGGCTCAGGGTCAGAAACGGTGCCCAGGGCTGGGACGCTTCGCAGGGAGGTGCTGAGGAGGCATAGCTGCTGCTTATGGCGTAGAAACCTCTGTGGGGTGAGGGTGCTGCACGGGCTGCCTTGCAGGAGGTTTTTTCTGCCTGCCAAGCCCTGGTGATGCAGAGGGGTTTGTCTGCATACCCATCCTGCTGCCTCACCCAGCTCCCTCCTCAGGACACAGGCACGAGCAGCGCCAGCGGGAGCGGATGGTGCAGCAAGCCTGTTTGCAGAGAGGAAGGGCTCGGAAAGGAGAACAAGAATAATAGGAAGTGCTATCTGCTCTCTGATGGTAACTGTGCACAAAGCACATCAGGAGTAGGAATCCTGCCGCAGTCCATTGGAGGGATGGGGGATCGGAGGAAAAGAGGCCATAGCAGAAAAGCCAGATGAAGCTTTCGCTTCTCTGTCCGCTCCAGAAGAGCCTGAGCAGTTTCTTTCACCTTCTTTTGGGGAGCTCCTCAGAGCATCTGCAGAGGAAAGGTTAGAAAGGAAAGCTAAACAGCAACAAGTCTCTGGGGCAAGGCGATGTCCACCAAAAGGAAAGGGAGGGTAAATGGGCTGGCTGTCATGTGTGGCCTCTAGTCATTCATTCACAACTGCCCTGGCCCCCGGGGACTGGGAGGGGGGAAAGATGTGACGTTTATTTCTAAGAAGGGCTGGAGGGAACTTCAGGGAAAAGCTGACGGGTGAATCTGCTGCGTGTTCCAGGCATCTGCGCAGGGACGGGGTCTGTGGGCAGGTGGGGAGGCTCCTGCCGAGGGGCCCCCAAGCTGGGGCAGCACTTTGTAGAGACTCTGGGCTTGTGGCGCCCACGCCGCTTCTCAAAAAACATTCAACCAGGGCTTTCAGCCCAGTTCTTAAAGGAGCTGGCTGGTCAAGAGGGAAGGTCCTCGCATGGCTCCGTAATTGGTATGAAAACAGGAAGGAGGGCGTAGGAGTCAGCGGTCAGTTTTTGCAGTGGAAAGAGATCGCTGCATCGGGTCCCATGTTTTTTCAATGCATTCGTGAGTGACCTGGAAAAGGGAATGAGCAATGAGATGACAGGGCTTGCTGAGGCGATTGGATTACTCAGGTTCGTAAGGACAAGTGCCAGCTAGGAGGGGTACAGACGACCATTACAACACCGTCCGGTAGGCAGATGAAATTCAGTTTAGATAAATATCAAGTGATAGACGGGGGAGGGGGGGGAGCCCCAAATCCACAAACAAGATTACACACTGAGCTGGCCACTCACAGCAAGGCCTGGGGCTGTTTCAGATAGCTCGGTGTGCATAAAAACACATCAAATCATCTTTGTGAGTGACAAAGCAGAAACAAAGCAGGAAAGCCTTGTGCCGCTCTTCAAATTCACTGCTCACCCCCTCGCAGTCCCTGTGTGCCCCCAGCCCCAGCATCTCTGGAAGGGTTGAGGGGAGCCGGGGAAGGTTGGGAGGAAAGCAACAAGGAGGACCGAAGGTGTGGAGCCGTGCCTGGATGACTAAGTGAGCTAGAATTTCTCTGTTTGGAAAACGTGCTGTAGGGTGGATACAATCCAGGCCTGTAAAGCCGTGGCTGGCATGGAGAAGCCACTCCAATGTTCATCCACCCTTTGACGGCAAGGGAGCCCCGGCCAAGGCCCTGCGCATGGGGAGAGATGCTGCCCTCACTCAGAGGCTCCCAAGTTAGAGGGGGAAGCAGGGATTTCACAGAAGTGAAACCCGCTGCAGGCTACAAAACACGTGAACAGCATATCTCTCCCAGCTTGGAGACTGGGGGAGCAGTCAGGGAGTTAGTCTATGCCTGTGCCACTCTTACCCTTTTTTGGCATTTTGCCCTCTGATGGAGACAAGCTTTTGAGCCAGACCGGCCTCTGATTTGACCCAGGGTACCTGCCCTTATTTTGGGAGGGCTCGCGTTTGTTCCAGCACTGCAGTGATGGTGCACAATCACACACACTCATACGTCTTGTGAAATACAAGCATGTGTCCTTGCAGCTGGTAGATGAAGGTGGAGGCGGGCAGGATGCTGCCCAGGAGGCTGGTTCCCTGGACCCCGGCACAAGGTAGGAGGACTCACGAGCAGTGTGGTTAGAGTTCAAGCATGCACATGAAATCTCATGAAACAGGCGGTCTCGGAGCATTTCCCATTCTCTAGCTGAGTCACGGCCACCAGGGCTTCATGTGACTCTCACACCCGTGCCCAGCTTGTTTCCTGCCCGCAGGTAAACCTTGATGGGCCCCCAGTTCAGCCTTCCTGCCAGGAGGGCTCTGGTGTCACCCAGGGGGGCGAGCGGATGTAGGGGATGGGGTGAAGCCTGGTGAGGCAGCTGGCCCTGCCCCGTCTTGGCTGCGGTCGGAGGAAGTGCTGACCTTATCCCTGCAAAGTGATCCCCTACAAGTGGCGGCAGGAGGACGCGTGGTGCTCACCATTGGGCCTGCTGACAGCCCCTTGTCTAGGGACTGCAAGGACGGTCCTACAGCTTGGCGTGGCGTAAAGGGCTTTTCTCTAAAGAGCTGGTGTTTCTGGGTATAAACCCATAGTGTGCCTACCCAGCACTGTGAAATTGCTCTTGAGTGTAAAGCCAAGCCTGCGCTGTGCTCACCTTCGGTGAAGGCAGCAGAAGCAGGAGAAAAGGCGATGCGTGGGAAGGGAGAGGTAGGGAAATCTCCGACCCCGGTGACAAACAGCTGCCTGCAGGTGTGGCTGTCCTGCAGTGCAAGTTTTTCTGTGGAGGTTAGGCAGTTTTGGTGACAGCCGGCCCTGCCGTGGGCTGCCAGGGCTTGGCTGGCAATGGGATTGCGCGTGGCCCAATACTGCAGGTGCCTCTTAGTGTCTGTCAAGGCCTTTGTGCGGCACAAATGGGCAATTAAAATTGTGCCGTCTCTTGTTTGTACATGCTCAGAGGTGCTAGCCTGTGGTTTGTTAAGCCCACTCCTTGTTATCTTGCTCCTTCCGCTTACACATCGCTTCCAAGGGGATGAGACGGACTGCTCTACGCCCAGGAACAAAATGGATGTTCTTATGCCAAGGCCCCGCATCGCTCCTCCTTTCCCCTGTTCCCCAGGCTGTGCAGCCACCGAGTTGGTGCCTGGGCTAAACATCAGGAGACTCCTCCGGGAGGTGGTTAGAGCTGTGCTGCGCAAGCCCAGTGGCTGGTGGGTGGCCTCCGTCCCCTGGTCCCTTACGGTAGGGCTGCTCTCGCCGGGTGGGAGCAGGGTTGCCCCCTGTTGCTGGTGTTGGTTCATGTGACCTTTTCTGTTTGTTGTAGGGTTGTTTGCAAGAGCCAGTGGCTGGATGCATTTCCTGCCGTAATGAGCGCTGACCCGTGTGCCCCTTGGCAGGCACTGGCTCTTTGTGGGAAAAATTAGGAGGCATTTAGAGAAGTCAGACAGAAAACAAACAGAGCAGGCAGGAGGCTGCAGCTGGGCAGCTGGGCAGCGCCTGCAGAGGAGGTTGGGCTCCTGACGCAGGGATGTGGGCGCTTTCCAGACGGAAGCAGGCAGTGGTCGGGAAAGCAGTGTGGCGGAGCAGCACACAGCGCCCTGCCACGGAACCCGCCGAGCCCTGATCCCCCCCACCTCCTCCCTGTCGCCCCTGGCTCCTGCCACCTCCTCCACGACACCCTTCCCCTCCTCCCTTCCCTGGACGCCGCAGACGGGCACCTGGGCAGTGGGACCCGGGCCGTGTGCCAGATGTAGTACCCGACACCTCTTCTCCTCCTCCGCGGATGCCACTAGACCCACATGGCCCCAGCCCCCGTGACTTGAGCCGGGGCCTGACACCCACCCCCAAGAGCAGGGGGGTGCGGAAGGGGGGGACCGTGCCGCCTTCAAATACGCTGAACACGTCGCTTTCCCTGGCTCCGTCCTCCTCAGGTATGTCTGTGGGGTCGGTCCCTGCCCCGGTTTCTTGGGACACCGATGTGAATTGGTGGGGGGCTGGGAGGGGGGCCGGGGGCTTGGCTGGGCAAGGGGCAGCATGTTGAGGGCTTGCTGGGGGCCTGCTGGGGGAGCTGGGTTTCTCCCGCCTGTTTGGGGGAGAGATCTGTTTGCTCAGGGACAAGCAGTGGCCCCAGCGGGGTTTCTCTGTGTGAGAGGGTGGCAGTCATGCTTGCAGATCCCCCTGCTAATTCCGGGTCAGGGCTCGGGGCGTCCTGCCCACAGAGGCACTGGCAGGCTGCCGGGAGGGGATTTTGGGATGTTTTCTCTGGAAGCCCGGGTGGCTCACAAGGGCAAGGCAGGAGCTGTCATACACTGAGCTGTCTGCGTGGGAAGGCAGGGGAGCAGCGCTGCAGACGGCTCCGGCATCGTGGGGTGGCACCTGCTGGGTTGGTGGGGCTCTCAGTAGACGTACCTGTCAGCCTCCTCTGGCTTTTCCAAGCAGCCAACGGGCTTCCCAAATCCCTCTCCACATCCTGCCGGCTTATGTTTCGGCTGCATCATAGCTGTAGGCTCCCCAACGTGCAGGACCACACCGGGGGAGGAGGCGAGCTGTGCCCAGAACCACGCAGGCACCTGCGACAAGGGACGGGCTCTGCTGCCTTTAATGCATGCCGGGGCTGGCAGGGACTACAGATCCCAGCATGCTGCTTCCTGCCTGCCTCCTCCCACGCCCTACCTGGCAGGGTGCAGGCAGGGATGCTGTAGCCAGCAGCGGTGCAGGCGGCTGAGGGGCATGCCCTGGGGGGGCCGGGGGCTCAGCGCCAGGAGCCCCACCGCAGCTGAAGCCCCGGGAGAGGTGCCGGAGCACCCTATGCTGCGCCGCCCGGACTGGAAAAGGACAAGGCAGGCCTGCAGCTTCTCCAGGGCGGCTAATCCCGCTCTGCCCCAGGAAGAGGGGGGAGGACCGGGGAGGGAAGGTCCCTTCTCGGGGGTCCTGGGGCTGCGTCTCTGGGGCTGTCTACGGGGAAAGCAACGCCAGGGCGGTGGCAGGGGCCGGGCAGGTGGTGATGGGGGAAAAGGAGCGGTGGGCACTGGGGAGGAGACAGCAGTGCCAGCGACGCCCTTGGCTTTCCAAGGTGACCCAGGAGAGGGCTGCGAGAGCCCCAGGGAAGCAGGAATTGGAAATGGGGGGGTTGTGTGGTTCTGACTGGAGAGGCTGCTGAATTAAATGTGTCTTTTGTGCTGCCATGCCCCGGGAGGTTGGAGGGAGGTGGGGAGGGCGGGGGGGCGGACACAGCCTGCTGCGCATATGCTTTGCTCACAGCCTGAGGATTGGGGGCACAGAGAGCTGCAGGTTCACAAATCCCTTAAGAGCCTGCTGCGGAGCAGCTGGGCAGCCGGCGCTGAGCAGCCTGGGCATCTCAGGAAAGCGGTTTCCCTTTCGGAGGGAAGGCTTGGTGTCCCTCAGCCATCAGAATAAAGCCATGTGTCACAGCCCCTCGGCTGAAGTACTCTGAGCTGCAGGTTTCCAAAGCTGCTGTGCAGTGCTCTCACCATTTGCCGGCTCTGTTTGGCTCCCAGTACTGTGGAGCACTTACCCAGCGGCACAGCCAGCAGGTTAAAACCAGCACTGCCCCTGCCTGGCCTGCGTCCCTCACTCCCCCATAAAATCCTGTTTGCTTTCCAGACGGAGAGCACGAGAGCACGAGACTTGCTGGGACCTGTGCTGACTCTTGCCACACAAGATGACAGCGAGAGACGGGCCCCAAGATAGGTAATGCCGGGCTCTGGTGTAGGTGTGGGGGCACATCCAGGATACCAGGAGGTGAGGGAGGACAGGGGGACCCAGCATCTGGTGGACCCCCTCTCCTGCATGGTCACTGGGCTACCGAGCTGTCCCTTCCCTGAGATGCCCTCTGCGTAAGCTTTTCCATAGCAAACGGGCTGTAAACAGCCCCCAGCGCTGGGACACACCTGGGGAGTGTGACTCCCTCCCAGCTCTGGCAACAGCTGCTGTGCGTCTGGGTGCCACATGCTGAGGAGCAGCCAGCCTCCCCCCCACCTTCGTACCCTCCCGCGGAGGGCCTCCCACAGCCCCTCTGCGGTGCCACATCTTCTCCAGCAGCCCAGGCTAGCAGGGGCTGTGGGGCAGGGGCAGGGGCAGGGACAGGGCAACAAATTTCATCCTCCCTCCTCCTGGTGCCTCCCGCTGCGGGGTTAGGGACAGTCAGAAGCGATGCCTGTCCCCTGCCCTGCCCAACATCCCGCTCCAAACTGCTCTGTCTCCTCCGCAGGTACAAGGCTGTCTGGCTGATCTTCTTCATCCTTGGCCTGGGAACGCTGCTGCCATGGAATTTCTTCATGACCGCCAGGGAGGTGAGGGCTTCCCTCCCGCTGCTGCCCATGACACGTCCCCCTGACGTCCCCTGTCACGTGTAGGGACCGTGGTGTAGGTGTGGCAGCACGGCACAGCATAGAGCCCCCATGCAGGAGACAGAAGCGTGGGTGACCTGGGTGGGACGAGTGGCGCTGAGGCGGCAGGAGGGCTGGGCATGGGGCCAGAGGGGGGACAAGGGTGGCCTGAGTGTGCTGGGGGGAGGTCTTGCAGCACCTTGGCCCCACCAGGCTCCTTCCCTCGCAGTATTTCATCAGCCGCCTTGCGGACCCAGAGATGAGCCACTTCTGGAACCAGACCAGTGAGGCTGCCTTGTCCCCCTCCTACCTGCAGTCCATGTTTGACAACTTCATGACTCTCTGCGCCATGGTGCCCCTCCTCATCTTCACCTGCCTCAACTCCTTCATCCACCAGCGGTGAGCCTTGTCCTGTCCTTGCCCCTGCCAGCCCCCATAGGGCTGCCCAGCCCTGGCCCATCCTCCTGCCCCAGTACTGAGCCAAGCCGCAGCCTGTTCAGTCAAGTCAAAGGCAAAACACTGGTCTCCTGTGCTGGGGTTTGGCTGGGATGCTCATGGGAGAACTTGGCCCCAGCCTCACAGGCTTTTGGGGGGTGGGTTTTCCTCACTGAGACCCTCTCTTGCAGGATTCCCCAGCAGATCCGGATCTTGGGCAGCCTGGTGGCCATTGGGCTGGTGTTCTTAGTCACTGCGATCATGGTGAAGGTCGCCATGGAGCCTCTTCCCTTCTTCGTCTTTACCATGATCAGCATTGTCTTCATCAACTGTGAGTGAGGCAGCAGGGGGAAGGAGAGGAGCACAGCCCCATGGCTAGGGCTCATCTCTCTGGGAGAAAAGCATGAACTTCACTGTGGGAGAGCCAAGGAGGAAGGGAACCTGCCTTGCCTCGCAGGGTGGGGGCCTTGGCTCCCCACAGAGGTACAGTCCATCCTTGCCTTTGGTTTCTCATTTCTGCTCATCTTTCCCCTTCACAGCCTTCGGCGCCATCCTCCAGAGCAGCCTCTTTGGGCTGGCAGGGCTCCTGCCTGCCAGCTACACAGCTCCCATCATGAGCGGACAGGGCTTGGCAGGCACCTTTGCTGCTTTGGCGATGATCTTCAGTATTGCCAGTGAGTAATCCCTTCCCTGAGGGTGACAGAGCACTGCTGTCAACAGGATCTGCTGGGGTCATGCTGTAGGGTTGGATGGGACATGGCAGCAGGGCCTCGCTCCTCTCAGCCCTCATCATCTTCTTCCTTTTTCCCCCCGTCTCCTCCCTTCCTGTGCTCCCAGTTGGCGCCCAGCAACCTGAGAGCTTCATTGGTTACTTCACCACGGCCTGTGTGGCGATCGTGCTGGCAATCTTCTCCTACATCCTTCTGCCTCGCATGGTGAGACTTTGTTGTTGTGGCGGGGAAGGGTGTGGGGACATAGGACCTTCACGCATCACAGCACAAGGACCATGGCCCACTAGCACCCCAGCCTTGGCTCCTACCAGCCTCTACCTCCTGGGTCAGGGCAAGCTCTCCCCTGTCCTGAGGGAGCTCTCTGGGATACTTCCCACCTCGGATACCCCAGTACCCTTGGGGTACTGTGGAAATGAACCCCTGGGTGAGCTGGAAAGGATCAGTATCGGACATAAGTCGAAGGAATACTTTGCCCATATTGCATTTGCCCATATCTGCTATTACCACACAGCCCCTGGCAGCCTTCTTTCCTCACGCATGAGTGAGTTCTCCGTGGCTGTCTCTTTACAGGATTTCTTCCGATACTACTTCATGAAGGACAAGACAGAGTACCGTGTGTACAATGCAGAGCTGGAGACCAAGAGAGACCTGATTAAGAAAGGTGAGGGGCTGAGAGGAGGAAGAGGAAGGAAAAAGAGGAAGAGCTGAGAGGAAGAATGAGACAGAAAGACTAAATTAGATCTCAGCTTTCTGGGGTCTGCTATGCCTTACTTGTGTCTCTCCCTGCAGACGAGCCCAATGGGATGGAGCAGAATAACTCAAAGATCATCCCTATCCACAACCCTCACGAGAAGCCCTCGGTCGTTGCTATTTTTAAGAAGGTCTGTGAGTTGCCAGCAACCTCTGCCCTGCCCTTCATATCAGGGGATGGACACAGGTGTAGGAGAGCATGGGGAGAGGAGACCAGCCCTGCACTGGTCTCTTGCCCTGTGTTTGGTACCAGCCTCTTTCTTTCATCTGCCTAGCTCTGGGTCATGGCTGTGTCTGTCTGCTTCGTCTTCACTGTCACCATCGGCGTCTTTCCTTCCGTCACAGCTAAGGTGTCCACTGTCCTCGGAGAGGGAAACAGATGGGGTAAGTGTGGCCAGGGATGGGGTGGGGTAGGAGGAAACTGGGAACAAGGTAAATGGAAGAAAAGAAAGTGGGGCTTGAAGTAGTAGGTATGCCTGAGGGGAAGAGGAAACCACTGTGCACGATGGTTTGGATGTGGACACTGGCCTGGCTGGGAGACCATTCCAGCCCTTAGTGGGAAACCAGGAAGACCTAGACCTGAAAGACAGTCTCTGAGCAGCTGGCAGGAGGGCCTGGGGCACCCTGAGCTCATCAGTGACCTTTTCCCCCTTCTGCAGGTCTCTACTTCATCCCTGTCTCCTGCTTCCTGCTCTTTAATGTCTTCGACTGGACAGGACGGAGTCTCACTGCCCTCTTCACATGGGTAAGCATGGGGAAGGGAGCAAAAGCCCACGCAGGCTCCATCCCCAGGCCCCTTGGCCATGGCTCTCACAGGGGCTGCCATCCATGGCTTGGAGCAGGAAGGAGGTGCAGAGCTGACTCCTGCCTTGGCTTTAAGTCCTAAGCAGAGATTTATGGGTCAGAGCCGAGAACCACAGCGTTGTCCTGTCTTCCTCCCACCCCTCTTTCAGCATGGCTTGGATGAAGCTGCCTCCTCCACTTCAGCCTCTTTGTAAACAAACCTTCACTCCAGATATGCAAACAGCCAGGCAGGACAGCGGCAGCAAATGAGGGTGAAAGGCAGGGCAGCCCAAAATAAAACCTCTGGCCTCCGCACAGGACACAGCTGCTCTTTAAGAGTCTTGTCTTGGGAGCAGGGCAGAGTCATGCCACGTGGGTCACAGAGCTGTCCCCTGCCGCATCCCCTTGCTCTCATCTCCTCTGCCTGGCTCAGAGCTGCTGGGGCTGAGTGATGGGAACTGTGATGGGGGTGGGTGAGGAAGGGGACTGTCCCATCTGTCTCTCTTCCTGCCCCTTCACCCACCCCCCAAACGCCATTTCCCCCTGTATTGTTTAGGCTCTTTGTTTAGACAAGCTCCTCAGCACCATGTGCTGTGGGGTCTGTCCAGGCCTGGCTTCCCTGCAGCCTGGAGCTGCTTCTCCCCTGGCTGTCACTGCTGGCTGCCCTCGGCCTTGGCCACGAGCCGCGTTGCCTGGTGTCCAGGCCACAGCCTCCGTGGTGGGATGACCCAGCAGGAGACGTTTCCAAAACAAGGCTGTGTGGAAAGTCTGACAGCATGTGGTTTGGGCCTCATTTCCCTGGTTGGGGCCCCGCTTGCTCCTTTTCTCCTCAAGCAGGAGAGGCTGCTGCTCTTGCCAGTTTGCCCACTGACACAGCAGCTGGCCTAACCCCAGCTTCCCCCTGTGCTCATGAAGTATTCTGTGGCTACGCCAGCCCAGGCAGCTCCCAAGGCAGCTGTGGGTCTCTCCTGACCCTAGATCAGTGAGCCCTGTCATCTGCGACCCTGGCAGCCCACTGAAGGGACCCCAGATGGAGCCAGGCACGTCTCGTACCAGGGGCTGCCTTGGTCCCAGCTGCAGGGACAACACAGGGGGACGGTGCCTCCTTCTTCGCCCCAGCCACACGTGTCCAGGGACTCTGTTAGGACCCGAGGAGACCGTAACTCGGTCTGAGCCTTTCCTAGCACTGTCCGAAACAGCCCCAGCATAATCCCTTTCCCAGATTGCTGGATCTCACCCCGCTTGGCTGGGAGATGGCGTAGGAGGCTGAAGAGCTGGTTAAAGCCCAGTTTGCAGGCCCTGAGGTGCCAGAGGGGATTTACCTCAGCCAGCCTTGTCCTGCACGGTGGTTCGCTGCAGGAGGAGATTGCGTGAGCGTGCACAAGGCTTTCCTGCCTGCCTGCCGGCCTGCCTGTTTTTTCCAGCAAGGCCTTAGCAATCGCTCGCAAGCCCAGCTCAGTATTTTGGACCTAGTGTTGCTGCTCTCCAAGTCGGCTAGGATAGGATTTTCAGACCTAGTAGGACCTCCTTACCACAGCAGGTGGTGATGCTGAGATCTGTTGCAGCAGCAGAAGTCTCTCAGCAACTTCGCCATCTCTGTGTCTCCTCCGCAGCCCCGGCGCAGTAGGGACAGCCTCTGTATAGCCCCTGCTGGCATGCCATGGGATGGGGAATGTCCACTTCTCAGCTGCTCAGTGACCTGTGTTTTTCTCCCAGCCCGGGAAGGACAGCTGCCTCCTGCCAGTGATGGTGGCCCTCCGTGTCATCTTTATCCCTCTTTTCATGCTGTGCAACGTGCAACCCCGTGACTACCTGCCTGTCGTATTCTCTCATGACGCCTGGTACATCATCTTCATGATCTTCTTCTCCATCTCCAACGGCTACCTGGCCAGCCTTTGCATGTGCTTTGGGCCCAAGTGAGTAAGAGCTGGGGACAGGGGAAGGGTTGGTTACACCCCCAGATGCCAGCCCCAGCATGACTCCTGGAGTCTGGCTCTGCCCAGCTTTGGCATCCGGAGAAGGGGATGCAGGCGCAGAGGGGAATCGCCACACCGCCTCAGGAAAGACAACTCTAGTGTCCCATCTCCCAGCCTTGTGCCTCTATATCCTAGCGATGAGGAAGCTATTGTTTGGGCTCTCCGTTTCCCCCACCTGCCACGCTGGGGAAGGGGCCGGACGCAGTGGGGATCTGGAGGGGAGCAAAGCAGGGCACAGCACCCACAACAGGGTGAGCAGTCTTGCCCAGCGCAGGAGCACAGGCAGCACGAGGAGCCCAGCTGGGGCTCAGCCAGGCGGGCTGCACTGCATGGGGGCAGGAGTCGGGGAGAGGTGTCCCTGGCATCGGGAGCTTCAGGGCAGCCTGCCTGATGTACTTTTTCTTTCTTTACGAGCCCGTAACGTGGAGGCAGGCTCCTGGAGCCAAGGTGGATTTGCTCTTGCTGTTCCTCTGCTGCAGAGGAGCACAGCTTCTGGCTCCTCTGTGGCCTCCTCCCATCTCTCCGTTGAACTCACAGCAGGACATGGGGTACAAATCCCCGAGGACAGGTCGGACACCTGTTTCTCCCCTAGGAAAGTGCTTGCCCACGAAGCAGAGACAGCTGGAGCCGTCATGGCCTTTTTCCTGTCGCTGGGCTTGGCCCTAGGAGCTGCCGTCTCCTTTCTGTTCCGAATTCTCATCTAGCAGAGGCACCTGGAGGGTGCAGGGACACCGAGAGACGGCTCCACATCCTCCTCTGAGGCCCTGGACACCTTGGCGCCGTGGGGAGATAACACCTCATGCCTGCCCCTGCCAAATCGCACTTCCACGGCAGACGTTACGCCCAGGGACGGTTCCACTCCTGCAGGGTTGGCTTGGCTCCTGCCACGCTCGGCTGTGTGATGCCTTCAGGCCTACGTGCCTTCTCCTTCCCCATGCTGTGTGTATGTAAGACCCCTGGGATCTCACAGAGGTCCAGCCGCCTACCACGCTGCGTAATTTCCCCAGCTCAAGGCCAAAAGCCATTCTCAGCCTCCTCCTCTCTGACAGAGTTGAAGGCTGGTATCCAGTGTTATTCCCTCTCTTGCCCTTGTCCCCAAGGTGCCTAGGGACTTGCTTTCCTCTCCTGTCCTCTCCTTCCGGGGGCCTGGAAAACATCTCACACCACTTCTCCTGCTGGCAATAATTGCAAAACGGGAGGAGAGCCCCAGCCAGCCTCACCATGCCCTCTCTCTGCTAGGCACACATCCCCCTGCCCAGCAGCATCCCAGGGACATAGACATCTGTGTTCCACCCACATAAAGAGCCAACACCGTGGCTAGGCTGAGGGAGGAGGAGGTCTCCACACCCCACCTTGTCCCCCTCTCCTTGCCTTTGTTCCCTACTTTTTTTTTTTTGGTGATTCTGCCATTGTTTTCTTTCTGCCTCCTGGTTATGTGACAGGAGGTCCCACCATGGGCTGCAAGAGAGGCGGCAACTCCCTTCCGACCCAGGCTGCCTTCCCTGCCCGCCTGTGCTGCAGGGGGAGGCCTGACCTCTCCCTTGGCTTTCCCATCCCTCATCTGTGTAAATGTGTCTGTATAGTTGCCGTTTTCTATAAAAAGACCAAAACACCCGTTTGGGTATGTGTGTGTCTCCATCACCACAGGGGGAGAGGGCTGCGGAGGGGCAAGGGCTGAAGGGAGTGGGCACCGGCATTTCCTGGGTGGTCCCGGGGTCCCCTGTAGCCAGCATCAGGCGGTGAAGCGGTGTGCGCATCCCCTGCACAGACAGGCCCAGCGGCTCTCCGCTACGGGGACACGGGCAGCATCGGAAGGGGGTGCTGCCCTCGGGGTATGCCAAGGGACCACTGGCACCTCTGATGAGGGGATGCACCTGCACATTTTGGGGTGCAGTGACCTGCAGCACATGCACCTGGGAGTTTTCCTTGTGCCTGGGAACAGCCGGAGTGCCACCTCCTGCTCCTGGGGGGGAACTACACCACCCTGCCAGTGGGCCTCCACCCCACACACCACCCCTCTGCCCCACATCATTCACAGCCATCACCTCCTCGGCACCCCCAGGCACCAACAGCCAAAAGCTGTGGGGTCGGGGTCCCCTCATCCCACCCCAGCTTCCTTTGCCGGTCAGGCCTGCGTGCCCACAGCTCCAACAAGGATAAGGCATGAGGTTTATCTTATTGCCCTTAGACACTAAAAATACAGCGTATCCAAACACTGGTTTCCAACGGGGAAAACGGGCCTGCTTTGCTCTCAGACCCTGACACGATCCCTGCAGCCTGTCTCCAGGGCCCGTCCCCTCCATCTTGTCCCCTCCTCATCCGCAGGGCCTCCGGTTACACCCAGCCTCGAGACGGCAGAGCTACATGGCTCTCGGCCTCGGGGGGCGCCGCGGCGCGGAGCTGGGGCAGCGGGCACCCCCTGGGACTGCGCGGATCCCCGGTTCCCTGCCCAGGCCCGGAGCCTGCGGCGGAAGGGAACGGATGAAGCACCAACGGGGGCGCCGCCCGTGACCCCCGTGGAAACCTCTGGAAGCGAGCCTAGCACCACCTCCCACTCGCGACGGTGCTCCTCCGCCGCCGCCCGCGGAAAATAGTCCCCCTCCGGGGCTCCCCGCCGCCCCTCCCCGCCGCGCCCCGAGGGCCGCGGGGACCCGCAGCCCTCGGGGCGCGGCGGGGAGGGGCGGCGGGGAGCCCCGGCCGGCAACGGGCCCGACAGCGGCAAGGGGCTTGAGGGCTTGCGCGCCCGCCTGCGCCATGGCCGCCGCCGATTAAACGGCAACGCCGATGGGGCCCCACACGGCGTTCTGCCGCCACGCCCGGGGCGGGCAGCGGCAGCGGGGCTGGCCTGTACCGCGTCCGGTGGGGTAGACAGGGGCGGGTGGGGTAGGCAGGGCCGGCGGAGAGGTGCGGTCGTGAGGGTGGTGGGGGCTGCGAGGCTGCAGCAGGACCCGGAGCCGTTTTAAGGCGGAAGGAGACGGCGGGCGGTGCCACCCCCCCCCCCCCCCCCCCCCCCCCCCCGTGCCTATAAAAGACGGCTGGGGGGGGTGTAGCTCTTTCGCCGGTCCCTGACGCCAGACACGGTAAGGAACGTGCGCCGGGCCGGGCCGGGCCGGGCCGGGCCGGGTGCCCCCGCTTGCCCCCTGGTGCTATCGGCTTGCGGTTGCCTTGCAGATGCCTGAGGAAGTGCAGCACGGGGAGGAGGATGCGGAGACCTTCGCCTTCCAGGCGGAGATCGCCCAGCTCATGTCGCTCATCATCAACACTTTCTATTCCAACAAGGAGATCTTTCTGCGGGAGCTCATCTCCAACGCCTCCGATGTGAGTCCGGGCCCTGCTCGCCCCTGCGGGGGCGGCCTTCTTTCTCTGCTCGGGGGAGGCTGATGTCCCTCTGGGGGTGCCCAGGGAGAGGCCGGTGCCTGGGCGGCCCGCGAAGCTTTTGCTGGGGGAGGGAGGCGGCTGTTGAGTAGGGAGGCTGTGGCGAGCATCATCTTCTCCCCTAGGCTCTGGATAAGATCCGTTATGAGAGCTTGACAGATCCCTCTAAGCTAGACAGCGGTAAGGACCTCAAGATCGACATAGTCCCCAACCCCCGGGACCGCACGCTCACCCTGGTGGACACTGGCATTGGGATGACAAAAGCGGACCTCATCAACAACCTGGGCACTATTGCCAAATCTGGTACCAAAGCCTTTATGGAAGCCCTGCAGGTGGGTTGCCTTTGGCTGCACGGGTTCCCTAGGGCCTGGGCCATAGGCTTTCGCTGGGGTATAACCCTAGCCTTGCTGCCTTTTTTGCTGTGGGAGCTACTGGCCTACCCGAGTGTGCTTCCTCACCTCTCCGGCAGCAGGGAGGAGCTGAGGGTAGGGCTGGCTGCCTGTTGGTGCTTGTCCCTTTTTCTCTGTATGCTGACCCAGTTCTTTGCTGCTGTGAATCAGTTGCAGACATCTCTCCTCTCGTCACTGGTCCGTTAGGCTTTCTCTGCTTTCACAGGCTGGCGCAGACATCTCCATGATCGGGCAGTTTGGCGTGGGTTTCTATTCTGCCTATCTAGTGGCTGAGAAGGTTGTTGTCATTACCAAGCACAATGATGACGAGCAGTATGCTTGGGAGTCGTCAGCTGGGGGCTCCTTCACTGTCCGGACTGACCATGGTACGTGTTGTACAAAATCAAGCGTATTTCTCTGCTAGAAGCATCCCTTTTCTTGGTGTTCCCTAGAGCTGGGCTGCTTTGTCAGTCACGCTTGTTAATGTGAGGTGTCAAGTAACAGTTAGGCTCGAGGAGCTGGTCCTACTTGCTCTCTGCCCTTTAACACTATGCCTTGAAATGCTAATGTTTCTCTCCCTGCACTGTAGGTGAGCCCATTGGACGGGGCACCAAAGTGGTCCTGTATTTGAAGGAGGACCAGACAGAGTACTTGGAGGAGCGGCGTGTCAAAGAGGTGGTGAAGAAGCACTCCCAGTTCATTGGTTACCCCATCACACTCTATGTATGTAAGGGAAGGACTGGGGGGACCTACTGGAAAGCTGGAGGCAGGGGTGGGTGGTGTTGGTAGCAAGAGCCCTGAAAAGGGCAGACTACGGTCTCGTGTTCCCTTCCATAGCTCCTGGCTGCTGCGTATTGAGCAGTGGTGCTTCCAGCTTCTGTGGCCAGAGGTGATTTGAGGCTGGGGGCTTATTGGAGGTGGGGGGTATCCAGCCATGCTTTTGGCCTTTGATCTGTGCAGCTGGAGGTCACAGCTAAACCAGCCATGGAGGGAGGAGGGTTTCCTGCCCCTTGTCTCATCTTCTCAGACACAGCTTTTGGTGGCATGAGCTGTAGAGGGACTCTGAGGGCTGGTTTCAGGGGAAGCCCTAGTTCTAGGTGTTGCATTTGTTGAACCTTGTGTTACATCAGGAGGATACCCGTTTCTTTCATCTGAAGCAAAAGGATTCCTGGTAACGGCTGCTTCGGACTAAACCTGAGCTCATGGCCCTGACTCTTCCTTGTCCCTTTCTCCACAGCTGGAGAAGGAACGTGAGAAAGAGATCAGTGATGATGAGGCAGAGGAGGAGAAAGACGAGAAGGAAGAGGAAGAGCCAGTGTCCAAAGATGAGGAGAAACCCAAGATTGAGGATGTGGGTTCTGATGAGGAGGAGGAGGAGGGAGACAAAGGCAAGAAGAAAAAAACCAAGAAAATAAAGGAGAAATATATTGACCAGGAGGAGCTGAACAAGACCAAACCTATTTGGACCCGCAACCCTGATGACATCACCCAGGAGGAGTATGGCGAGTTCTACAAAAGCCTCACCAATGACTGGGAGGACCACCTGGCTGTCAAGGTGGGTGCTGGGCCACCCTGGGAGAGACAGAGGGCCCCTTTCTAGCCCCATACCCAGAGCCACCACGTGGTTGTGCCTCAGTTACAGGACTGAGGGCTCCCAGGCCACCTGCTGGTGCCTCAGCCTGCACTGCAACTCCTGTGCAGGTGGTGGGGTTGGCAGTGCCAGCCTAGAAGCAGGATAGGAGGGTGTTGGGCCTCAGGGAAGCATGACTCCTCTGTCCAGGCCTGCTGGATGCCAGAGAGCCCTGGCACATAGGGGGCAGTGGGATAGAGGAGGTGGAAATGCAGGCTGCTTGGATGCTAGAGACCCTGCTGTGCCCTCCTGCCAGCACCAGTGATGAGGAATGGCAGTTCAGGCTGCCCACAGCGGGTCTTGGGGGAAAGGGTAGCACCACGGCAGCTGTTTTTTCTTCCTGGCTCCGCAGCACTTTTCCGTGGAAGGGCAGCTGGAATTCAGAGCCCTGCTCTTCATCCCACGCCGTGCCCCTTTTGACCTCTTTGAGAACAAGAAGAAGAAGAATAACATTAAGCTGTATGTGAGGCGTGTCTTCATCATGGACAGCTGTGATGAGCTCATCCCTGAGTACCTAAGTAAGAGCCCCTTGCCTCAGCCTCCCAGTGTGGAGCTGGGACCCCTGTGATACCGCTCCCCGTACAAAGCGGTTGGCTGGGGCACTAGCTGGTGTTGGGCGTACAGCAGTCAGTGTGTCTTAGCACTTCTCCTCCTCTGATGAAGCTCAGAGCTCCTAACCTGACTCCTGTTTTCATTTCCCCTACTCAGACTTCATCCGGGGTGTTGTGGACTCGGAGGACCTGCCTCTGAACATCTCTCGCGAGATGCTCCAGCAGAGCAAGATCCTCAAGGTGATCCGCAAAAACATTGTGAAGAAATGCTTGGAGCTCTTCTCTGAGCTGGCAGAGGACAAAGAGAACTACAAGAAATTTTATGAGGCCTTTTCCAAGAATCTGAAGGTGAGCTGGGCACCCTGCACCTGGAGGAGGGAGGGGCCCCTCAGGGTCCTCTGCCTGAGGAGCAGGCTTGTCTCTGTGCCATGTCTTCTCTGTGTGGGTGTTAGGGTAGAGGGAGTCTCGTAAGTGCCCCAGAGAGCCTTTGTGAGCAGCTGGCCCCTCTGGTTGCGCTAGGCCCAGGGCTCAAATGGTTAGGGGGTGGGCAGAGATGACTGTGCCTCGGGGGTGGCCAAGTGCATGCAAGTCCCATCCCGGAGACTTCATGCATCTCTTCTGTCTCCAGCTGGGTATCCATGAGGACTCAACCAACCGAAAGCGCCTTTCGGAACTGCTGCGTTACCACACATCCCAGTCGGGTGATGAGGTGACTTCACTTTCAGAGTACGTGTCCCGTATGAAGGAGACCCAGAAGAGTATCTACTACATCACAGGTGAGCCAGAGCTCCTCTGTGCCCTAGTGAAGTGGAGGCAGGCTACCTGCCTGCCAGCCCTAACTTAAAGCAAATTTTTCCGGGTAGGTCCTGCTGCCTTCAGCAGGCCCTCCCTGCTGAATCACAGCCCATCCCTGGGGGCTGGGGAAAGATCACCAGGCTTAGAGCTCCGGCTGCAGTCCGTTTTATGCTAGGGGTTCTGAGTGACTGGTGCTGTTTGTCCTGTTGTTACCAGCTCTTGCACCTTGGTGACATCTCATTTCTACACCCAGGAGAGAGTAAGGAGCAGGTTGCCAACTCAGCCTTTGTGGAGCGTGTGCGGAAGCGTGGCTTTGAGGTGGTGTACATGACGGAGCCCATTGACGAGTACTGCGTGCAGCAGCTCAAGGAGTTTGATAGCAAGACCCTGGTATCAGTCACCAAGGAGGGGCTGGAGCTGCCTGAGGATGAGGAGGAGAAAAAGAAGATGGAGGAGAGCAAGGCCAAGTTTGAGACCCTCTGCAAACTCATGAAGGAGATACTGGACAAGAAGGTGGAGAAGGTGAGATGGGTGGAGAGCTCAGCCCAGGGCTGTGTCCTGGGCTGGAGGGGGAGGAGGGCTGGGCCCTCCGTGATGCAGGCAAGGGCCCCAGCTCAATGCATGCCTCTCATCTCCCTCATCTCCTGCAGAGGAGCCGCTAAAGGAGACTGGAGGTCCCAGCATGCACTGCACCATCTTGCTCTAAGCAGCCAGGCTGCAGGTGAGGGGCACTGACCCAAATACGTGCATTGATGGGAGAGGGTAAGTGCGGGAAACATGCAGTGGGTGCTGAAGGTGCTGGCTGAGCTGTCCAAACTGGTCTATGCAGCAGTCCTGGAGCTGCTTGGAGGATCTCTGCTTGCTTTGGGCTGTCCCCAGGTGAACCTGGGGCAAAGACCTGGGGTATCATGTGTGCTGTGGCTGGGCCCAGTCCAGGGCGTTATGGGGACCTTGCTCAGCTAACCCTTGGCTACATTGGCAGGTAACTATCTCAAACCGGTTGGTCTCATCTCCCTGCTGCATCGTCACCAGCACCTACGGTTGGACAGCCAACATGGAGCGCATCATGAAGGCTCAGGCACTGCGGGACAACTCTACCATGGGCTATATGATGGCCAAGAAGCACCTGGAGATCAACCCTGACCACCCAATTGTAGAAACCCTCCGCCAGAAGGCTGATGCTGACAAGAATGACAAAGCTGTCAAAGACCTGGTGGTGCTACTCTTTGAAACTGCTCTGCTGTCCTCTGGTTTCTCCCTGGAAGATCCCCAGACGCACTCCAACCGCATCTACAGGATGATCAAACTGGGGCTTGGTAGGTGTCCATGCAGCTTCTCGGGCCTGGAGCAAGTCCTGAAGCAGGTTAGCTGGGCAGGCTAGCATGTAACTGTCTTGGGGCAGGGAGGAGGCCGGTAAGGGAGCCATGCTGGTGTGGTGTGCAGAACTGGCTGTGTAAGGTGGCTAGAGGCAAGTGGAAACGTGGAACAAGGTACTTCAGGAGGGCTCAGGGCTCTGAGTGGACTGTCCTGTCTTCCATGAGGCCAGGAGCCACCACCAGGCTGCTCAGATGAAAAGCTGAGGCTTCTCAATTCTTCACAGTGAATGCCAAAAGTCTGCCACGGGAGATGTGACCTATCTGGTAAAACAGCTTGTGCTTGCACCCAACTTATTTCTCCAAACTGGCTTTTTTAGGCAGAAATGTAAATGAAGAGGTGCTGTGGCTTGGCATAACTACTGGATGCTAATAGGCCTGTCCCTCGGGCTGTGGGCAGGAGTCACCCTTTGCTCTGGGAGAGGCCCTTCCTCTGGGATCACTTGGTGTCACTTGGAGGCCTCACCTATTCCTTTCCTCCCCTCTCCCAGGCATTGATGAAGACGAGGTGACTGCAGAGGAGCCCAGTGCAGCTCTCCCTGATGAAATCCGCCCTCTGGAGGGAGATGAAGATGCATCCCACATGGAAGAGGTAGACTAAAGTAGGAGGAAGCCTCTTCCCTCACCTGCCAGGCCTCTGCCCCATCTTATGTCTGCTTAGGAGGGGGTCTGCTCCCACCAGCTGCTACTGACTCCTTGGTGGTGTCTCTTTTTTGGATTTGTTTGGTTGGTTGTTTTATTGGCGGGGGGCAGGATCCTGGGCATGATTCCGTTTGTCAGTAGTGAGTGATTCAGGCAGCCTGAGGCCTGTCTGTTCTGTGTCTTTCTGCTTGTGTAGGAACAGCTGATGGGGAGTGGAGGTGAGGAGGCATCAGGCTTCCCCTCTCTCCCCTGCTATGGGGGGGTCTCCCATGTTCCCAGTAGGCATCAAACACTGCCCTTCTTCCATCAGGATGGAAGAGCCCTTCCTCTGAGCTGCTGCCCCCCCGAACCCACAGGGTAGGATATTGTATTTCGGTTGGCTTGGTTATTTTTTGTTTATTTTTCTGTTGTTTTGTTCTACTGGAATTAAAGTATCAAAGAATGTGGTTTACATGGCGGGGTCCCTTGTGTTTTGTGTCTACCATATGGAGGAAAGGATCTTGGCCCCTGTGCCTGAGGGTATCGGGCTCTCCTCTGCCCTGACTGGTTTTCAGAGCCCTGCTTCAGCTGATCTCTACCCCTTCCCTGCCTGGCCACCATGAAGTGGGTCAGAGAAACACATGACCTGCTGTGCCGGTGGGGTCGTCTCCAGCAGGCAGTAGTTGTCCACCCAGAGCACTGCATGCCCCGCAGCCTGGGAAGAAACCTTTCCAATCTGCACGTATCAGCTGGGCAAGCTGTGCCAGGACCTGAGCCTACACTGCTGCTGGCTGGTCTGATCTGATCTGAGCGTCCCTGGGGGTGGGAGCTGTGGCAGGAGCCATCTGCCTGTTCCCTTGCAGTGCAGAGCGGGGGGTGGAGTGACAGCTCAGGACCGTACTTGAGCTGCCTCTCTTCAGCTCTTAGGCCAAACTGCCTTGCTCTGTGCTCTAGACTCCACCTTTCCCTCTACCTCCAGCCTGTCCTTTCTGGGCTTCTGCAGCCCTGGGGGGTTTGGCAGTATCTGGCCACCCCCTGGCTTTTGCCTGTGTCCCAGATGACAGCATCACCTCTGATTCATCTGCCCCTTGCACTGAGCTTGCATCTCATGAGTGGGGTTTGTCACCCTCAACCACAGTGGCCCCTGGGGTTTGGCAGGGGAAAGTGACACCAACATCATGGTCTCTTGCTGGCTGCTTGCCAGCAACCACAGGCACAAAATGGAGTGGGCTTTAGCCAGTATCCATCCTCAACAGGGAGAGAGGAGGCAGAGCCTGCTGGAGGAGTCCCCTCGTTGCACACCAGGGCACTGTGGGGCACTACGCTGCAAGTGTGCAGCTGTTTGGGTGCAGGCTGCTAGGGCAGTGCTGGAGCTGAGCTAGCAAATGCCTTCAGGGTGGTTTTCTTTCCCCAAGACGAGAGGAAAAAAAAAGTTTAAAAGTAAGATTTCTCTCTGGATAGGAAGGTTTTGCCAAATAACAAATCAGTAAAGTCAATTCTTATTTTTAACTTAGAATGTTTTGGGGTTTTTTTTTCACTAATTTTTTCTTTTAAATGTAGATTTAATTAGAAAAGGGATCCCATTCCCAACCTGGCAGACCACCTATTTTTTTTTGACCAAAGAAAAAAAAAATCCATTTTCAGTCTGTCAGCAGATGGTGGGGGCAGACACTTGGGGGAATTTGTAGGGGAAAGATGAAGGGCTGTGAGGCTGCACAGGCACTTTCACGAGCTCAGAGCTAGGAAAGCAGCACAGTTAAAACTCTGCTGGAGAGCCAAGTGCTCCGAAGCCTGGGCTGTGCTCAGCACTGTGAAAAGCAGCTCCTGTCCCTCGTCCCCTCCTTTGTCTCTCCTGTAGCCTTTCTTGAGTCTCCCCTTTCTCTAGCTCTGTTAGTCCAAGGTCCTGCTCCTGACCCCAGACCTTGCCATGACCAGATCGCCTAGGCCTACAGACAAGGTTTTTCACCAGGCCTCCCATATGTGCTAGTGGGATGTACCACCCACACCCCAAGCCTCCCCTGGCTCTGGTGTGGGGTCCATGGAGCTGGTGTTGGTGCAGACTCACCCCATAAAGGATGGGCTCCTCCAGGGCCTTGCTATAGCACTGGTGGCCCTGTCTGGCAGGTGCTTAGCAGGTCTCTGCACCATCTCCATCTAGCTATGCAGGCTGCAGCTGCACCCGCTGGGGCTGCCCAAGCTGCACCATGCAGGGAACCCAGGAGCCAAACCAGAATCAGGCCAACAGCTCCTCCACTTGCCCACCAGCATAAGCAGAGGTCCAAACCTGGCTATGCTCCCCAGTCATATGTGTAAGGATCTTGTCAGCTGCTGTCAGGGTCCAACCCTGGCTGATACCTGCCTGGGTGAAGGCAGAGGCATCTGTGTTTGGAAAGGAAAGACAGACAGCTTTGCTGTCCCACAGAGACTAGGGACACAGGAAGGGTTGGGAACTCTCTCCCCTCCTTTCAGGTACATGGGAAAAAAAACCCAATAAAAATGAACATTTACCCCCAGGGCACTATATGCAGCATATTTTAATTTAATAAAATAAAAAGAAAAAAAAATTGCCTTTCAAAAGTACCAAAACCTGCTGGCTTGACAGTCAGGTTATATTGAGGAGAAGAGGGTTAACCAGTAAAACCCAGGCTCCTGGGGAAGAGCAGCTTCCACTGCTCCATCCCCTGCTGCCTGGGGAGCAGGTGCCCACTTGCTCCATCCCCTGCTGCCTGGGGAGCAGGAACAAGGCACCGCAAGCGGGCTCTGCCCCATCTCTCAGCCCTCCAGGCGCAGTGGGGCTCTGGCCAGGCCCGAGGAAAGCCAGGGCCAATGCCTCCAGTTGGCAGGAAGAAGAGGGGCTATTTGTGCTTCTCTGAATGGCAACCTCAAAGCCCAGAAACCGTGGCACTGAGACACCCCGAGGCGACGCTGGGGCTTCTGGGCAGCGCAGCCTTTGACCTGTGACAGCAGCGGATGTAACCAAAAAGCAACCTAGAACAACGCAGCGAGCCTTGGGAACCGTACCGGCCAGCCTCAGTCTCTGCATAAAAATCAGCCTGGGCTGAAGGGAGTGAAGAAGTGTGTCTTGAAGCAGGGGCAAGGAACTGATAAAACCAAACTGGGAGGTACCGGCTTTCACTGCAGAGCACCCTCCCAGAGCAGATTCCAGGCCTGGGGTAGGACAGGCTGGGAGTCCTTCCTTTAGCTGTACCTGTCCTACCTGGAGCACCTCCTGGGAGGGGGGCTGAGAGCTCCCCCGCCTTACGACAGGCTCAGCCTGGGACGTGCCTCACATGGAGGTGTTTCAAAAAGAGCTAGTGTTTTGCTTGCCCTTTCCTCCTGCTGACCTCTGTAGTAGCAACAGACATGGAGGAGCATTAGCCAGAGGCAAGAAGGTGCCAGGGAAGAGCTCCCTTGCTCATCAGTGACTTTGGAGAGAAGCCACAAGACAGAGGTGGCGCAGGAGCACCAGCAGCCCCACGCTGGTTTTCCCCCAGGATGTAAGCCCCCAGGCCTGTGCCTTGGCTAGAAGTCTTTGACCTATTAAGGCAAACGGAAAAGTTTGGAGCTGTGGCAGCCCAGAGCATTCCCTAGAGCTGTGGCAGCCCAGAGCATTCCCTGGGCTTGTTCCAGCCCCTTCCCCAGGAAAAGCAGGTGGAGAAGCGAGTCACTGTCCAGCCTATCCGTACCCCACCCTGCTCCTCAGCGGGTTCTGAGAAATCAAGCAAGTGCCCCCGAGCGGAGACAGGACAGCAGGCATGGCTTAAATGCCATGGCCCCACCTCCTTAGACCTTTTGTACAGGGGTCTCGCCTGGCGGGAGCTTCTTGCTGCGCTTCTTCATGCGGCTGCGGGCGTAGACACGGAGGAAGAGGGCCATGAAGACAACGGCTACGCCCAGCCCACCCACAACAGTGACAGTGTGCCCATAGATGAGGCAGGAGAGGAGGATGGCAAAGGCCTGGCGGAGTGTCATGATGATGGTGAAGACAGCTGCCCCGAACTGGTTGATGGTGTAGAAGATGAAGAGCTGGCCGCAGGCGGAGCACACCGAGAGCAGCACGGCGTGGGCCGTGAACTCCGAGTGGCGGGCCATGAAGCGTAATGACTCCAGCAAGGCACCCTGCTCCAAGAGCGAGCCTACCGTGAAAAGGCAGGAGAAGACATTGACACCAAACATCATCTGCACAGGAGACATCTTGTAGGTGAAGAGGGCGTCCTGCCAGTTGGAGGTGAAGCTGTCGAAGATTATGTAGCCGGCCAGGAGGACTATGCCTGAGAAAGTGGTGACAGTGGACATGTGCCTGTTGGGAGCACTGGAGAGCAGGAACATGCTGACCCCCACGGAGATGAGGGCAGCAGTCAGGTACTCCCAGTACTCGTAACTCTTGCGTGACACCAGTTTGCCCATCATCATCACTGGGATCACTTTGGAGGCCTTGGCCAGCACTTGGGTGGGGAAGCTGATGTATTTGAGCGCCTCATACTGGCACCAGCTGCTGAGGATGTTGGAGAGGGAGGCAAAGGAGTATTTGTACATAGGAGCCCCATGGCGTGGCTGCTTGGTCAGGGCGCAGTACAGACCAGCCACTGTGAAGGCCAGGATGCGGTTCATGAACACTAGGAACTGAGAGTCCTTGAACTTCTCACCAGGGTCCGTTTCGGTGGCACCGTACGTTCTCGTCATCACACGCTCCTGGAGGACGCCCCACGTGAGGTAGGAGATCTGCGAAGCAGGAGGAGCACAGGGAGAGTCAGGACCCGCAACGGCAGCTGCAAGCAGCCACGGGAAGAACAGACCCCAGGAGATCCTTGCTTGCCCCAGCGTTGCCTCATCCTCTGCATGGCAGTGCTTCCCTGAGGCACTGGGAGATGGGGCCACCCCCGACTCCACCCGTCTGAGGGAACCCACTGTCCCCTGTGGTTACAACCAGGAACATCCTGTCCCCAACAAAACCTGCTCAATTTACAGCCTCTTCAAGGGGAGAGAAGCCCGCAAAGCAAACACCCTGGCATACAGCAAGCGGTTCTGTTTTAAGCTGCCTGTTGAACCAGATGGACAGGATCAGGGAACGTTACCGATGCACAGCTGCGGTTTTGGTGCCAGCTCCCTGCGGCAGGTCCTGGCAGTTGTCCCAGTGGCCTCTGCATTGGTTTTCACTTCCAACTCCCTAGGCCCAGTTCTTCTAGCCAAATCAATTCTAGTTTCAAACCCAGCAGAAGAAATCGTCCTCCAGGGATGATGACTATTCTGGCTGTCACCTCCACTACTTCTGCAGTCCCGGTGCCACAGTACCAAGCCCCTCACAGAAGTAACACAGACTTCCTCTCACCACACAAACCCTCCTGAGAAACTGAGGCACAGAGAGATAGAAGGACTTGGTGGTGACCCGCAGCAAGTCTGAATGGGCTGGGATAACAGGCCAGAGAGTGGGTGTCTTCTGCTGGCTGTGGGATGCGTGGGGTTTTCTGTCACAATGCCCACATTTCTACTTTTAATCCTCATAGACCCAAAAAGCTGCCCTTCCTAATGACGCTCAGGCTGTAGCTCAGACTTAGGGAAACTAAGATTAAAAAATCCTCTTTATCTGTAGCTGAATTCAGTATTTCTCTCCAGTATTCAAATCCAATCCATCAAGGCAGGACGCATCAGCCCCAGAAGGTGACCCAGAGGAGAGCCTGGGAGATAAGAAGCCACAAAACTATCTGCTGCTCTGACATGAGGGCCAGAACAAGAGCAGCCCTAACAATCTGCTGAATCACAGCATGGCTGCAGAGGACTGAGATTGGACAGACAAGAGGTCCCAACCCAGATGACACCAGCTAAATGGACCTCCGCAGCCCTTAGAAGTGACACAGCAGCCCTGGGGGACTATCCTGGTTGAGAGGCTGTGTCCCAGCCTCCAACCCTGCCCCGATCAAGGACAGCACTGCATCCTTGGTCTTCAAGGAACTGACGGCCACAAACCCACTGCCCACCTCCTGCTCCCGGAGTGGGATGGCCACACACACATGCACAGGGCCCCTACCTGTAGACCAGCAGCGCAGAAGAGCAGCTTGAAGACCTGTCGGGCTGTAGAGGACTCTGTGGGCTCCACTCGGGGTGGCAGGGAGCCATCCTCCTGGTGTACAGACTTCACCTCAGAGCCGAACACGCATGATTTGATGACAGGGAAGCAAATGCCTCGGCCTGAAGGGAGTAAGAGAACATAGAGACAGAATTAACTGCAGCCTGGACACCACAAGCCGCACCAGCTTGAGGTGAGGCCTCCCTCCTTATTAGCCTCTGCATCTGCATCTGAGGCGCAGGGGCCTCAGAGAAATTTGTTTCAGGGTAGCACCTAGACAGCTCTGGGATGCAGCTCTGCAAGCAGCTCGCTCCTGGTCTGACAAAGCAGGTCAGGGAAATGACCTGTCAGCGCTGAATGGGGTGCAGAGAGCTCACAGGGAGGCAGGATGTGGAAGGGAAGCTCCTGCCCTTACCTGTCTCCAGGTAATTCCTTCTCTTGAAGTACTGGATGAGAAGAAATCCCGGCACCACAATACTCGCGTAGCCAGCAGCATTAACAAAGAAACGGAAGAGCCAGAAGTCCCCCCACGAGTCCTGCAGGACAGGGGGGATCTCTTCACCAGTAGCCATGGTAGGGAAGGAAGCCAGCACAAGGGAAAGGCAAAATCTGTGGAGAGACAAAGGCAGGCAGTGGGCAGCCAGCACACGGCCAGCTCTGCTCCGCATGCCTGCGCCACCCAGCCTGCTCCCCACTGGCAGGCAGCACCCAGATCCCACGACAGCGATGATGGCAGCATGTGGAGTAGGAAAAGCCCTCTGGCACATGCCAGACATTTATGTTTGCTTCTGTTAAGGGTGTTTGCTCTAGCTTAGGAACACGTGGACTTAGAAACTTGGATTTCCAGGGTCAGAGAGAATGTTTGAACACTGTTGTAATCATCTGGTTTTCACAACGCCCTTACTCCAAATGCAAGGAGTACCTCGCACCTCCCCTTTTTAGTTAAACTTCAGCGCAGCTCCTGGGTGGGAAAAAAAAACAGGTCATTGAATGGAAAAAGCGACTGCTACCTAGCAGCTCATGTTTCAAGCCTGCGGCCAGAGCAGCCTTCCTCTGAGAGCAAACGGCTCAGAGCTTCCTCCTCTGGCAGCACCACCTGAGTGGAGGAGAGCCGGGGAAGGCTCAGGCTGCCAGCCTCCCCCACCTCCCCACGCAGCCCTGGAAGGGAGCATGCCAAGGCATTCCCCACAGCTCAGAGGAAATTACCAGGGCTCACCCACTTGACAAGACACAGCCAGAGAGCAAGGCTGGGAAGGAACTCTCCTAGCAGCTGGCTGGTTGGGATTTTACCAGGACTATCCGATAAGGTATAGCTGATACTCTTCAGCTATAGCCCTAAGATGGTGACCTAGCCAGCTTTAAAACAGCTTTAATACTCCCTGAAGGAGTTCTTCCCTCCACTGTCCCCGCCCTCACAGAGGCAAACCTCTGATATTCAGGGGCCATGCAAAGAACAAGAGCACCAGGTACGCAACAGAATGAGCAAGCTGGTAAGGACTTCCTACACCCAAGGCCACCTGCATCCTCCCCTCGCACAGCAAGCTGTGGATGCCTGCATCGGGGTAGGAGGTTTCCTTGGTCCATGCTCCATCCCTGCCTCAGTCTCTCCAGTAGAAAAAGCCTCCTGACGGCCTTGGGGGCCAGGTGAGGGTGCTGCGGGGCTGGCTACATAAACATGCACCAGAAGCAGCTCTGGGCTCCTGTGATGGAAAGGGCCAGAGATGTCAATCCCCCCACCCCCAAAACCAACTAAGTCATAGGAATTTAGGCCCTCCGAGGTGTACCTGGCCCCAACATAATATAGCTGTGACCTCTAGTAGCCCTCACATGAAACTCGGAGACTTACAAACTTAGAGCTTTAAAGGCAAGAAAGTCCCCTGCCATTTCATGAACAACAAGCCCTCCCCACCAACCTCTTGTCCCCTTGGGAAAGGCCTCGGGGGCTTTTCTTATCCTCAGTTGCTGTGGCCAGGACCCTGGAGTCCAACAACCTGACCTAAGCCAAGGCTGTGTTTCACCCTGAAATCTCCCTTCTGTGACTTAAAGGACCCAGAAATTCCCAGCCCAGGGAGAAGTGCAAACAGCTGGGGGTGGGTTTCTGTGCATGCTTCCTATTCCCCCCCTGACTCTCCCCTGTATAAAAGGCAGTTTGACACCTCCACCCCTGTCCTCTCTCCTGCTGCAGGGGCCTCATTGCAGGCTGTAGGAGTGCTGCAGGATGCAAGAACAGGGCCCAGTGCAGGCACCTGGGGCTGAAACTGCCCACACGCAGCCTGTATTAAGTAACCCTGGTTGATCGCAGCAGCCCTCTTGCTGGGGATAGGGTGCAGAAATGCCATTCGCTTTTGCAGAAGTGGGATATAAACAGCAGGGTCGGTTGCTACACTCATGGGCCACGTCTACCTTCAACTTGACAAGAGACTGAAAGCCAGCTGGCTCTGTTTAGCGTGACTGCGCCTGCTGTTACCCCCGCTGGCCCCCTCAGCGCCGCCACAGGAGGAGAACCAGCTCTGCTCTCCCACCGCGACCATGAAGAGGAGGCTATGGAGGGACAATGGCGCTCTCTATGCCTGCGCTAGCAATTCCCAGGCCCCGAGAGCTGACTCAGTGCAGCAGGCCCTGCCCTTCCCGCTGAGGCTTGGAAGGAACAGGGATGCCAGTGTTACAGGTAGAAAGGGGGGGGGCCACGCAGGGCAAGCAGGTGGCACGCCAAGGCATGAAAGGAGCCTTAGTCTGGGGCCCGCAGAACAGCCAGGGAGCTGAGACGACAGACTCAGCTACTGTTCCCCTTGGCACAGGAGGGGCAGCTCTCAAATGCACCGCTCCAGAGCCGGGCTGGGCCACAGCCCTCTGCCTGTGATGCAAAATTTGGGTCCCGGGCCAGAGGTCTGAAAAAAAATTCCTGCCTGCAGCCCTGCTACTCTCGAGCGCATCGCTAGCACCTCGAAGGGCTGAGGTCAAATGCAAGCCTGGAGCTTATAAGTCCACGGCCACCCACTAACGGCTCGGGATCTTATGTCTCCTCCCTGCCCCTGCCCCGCAGCCGGCTCAAAGCCGGGTCGCAGGGACAGCCTGCGACTGTCCCCCCAGGGTCAACCGCTGCCTCCGCCCAGGGGCCGCTACCAGGGGCAGCCAGGCTCCCGGATCTCCCCCGGCCGGCCGCAGGGGCACCCTCCGCGCCCCCCGCCGCGGCCAGGGCCTGGCGGGCCCCGGGGGTCCCCGAGCGGGGGAAAGGCGTGCGGGGAGCCCGCTTCCCGCTCGAAGGCTTCTCTGCCCCGAGGCTCCGTGCGCCAGCGGCCTCTTGCCCGGGGACCGGCCCCGCGGGCCCAGGCACGGGGAGAGGCAGCGCCCGGCCGGGTGCGGGGCGAGCGGGGCCCCGGGGACGCCCCCCCGCCACGTCCGCAGGGAGCGGGCCGGCAGCGCGGCGGCGGCCCTCGCCCACCCCTGCCGAGCGGGGCGGCTGCCGCCCGCGGCCCGACCCGCCCTCCGCGCCCACCCCGGCCCCACTACCCACCTGCGGCCCGGCGCCGGCCCCGGCCGGCTCCCCTCGGCTCCGTTCCCGGCGGCGGCGGCGGCGGAACCCCCGCCCGGCGGGCGCGCGGCGGCGCCTCACAGCGCCCCCTGCCGCTCCGGAGGGGCCGCGGCTGAGGGGCGGCCGCCGTGCCCGCGCCGGGCCCGGGCTTCGCTGAGGCACCACCGGGCCCACGCCTGGCTCGGCGGCTGGAGGAAGGGAGCGGGCCGGCGCGGGTAGCGGGCCCTGCCGCCGCGGTGCTCGGCCCTGCCGGCCTCCCGCGGCCCCCTGCCCCGGGAAGGGGCCAGCATCGCTTCCCCCGCTCGCCGGAGCGGAAAATTCCGAGTCAGGGAGGGGAAGTCACCGGGCCGAGGAGGCGCCGGTTCCAGGCCGAGCACCAGAAGAGGTTTCCGGGCCGGGGCCTGAGAGCCAGGCCGGCCCTCGCCGCCGGCCCACGCCACCCCACCGCCTCGGCCCCGGACACGCTAAACCCGCGGTTGCCGCTCAGCTCCAGCCAAGCCTGATGCAGGGGAAAAAACCCGCTTGCAGTGCAGAAGCCCTCGAACCTCTTGCCTCGCCCCTGGCCTCCCCCTGTCCCTGCCCCGGGGCTCAGGGCCGCCGCCGCCGAGCTCCCAGCCCTCCCCCGGGCACACACCCCAGCCGCTCCCAGCTGCGGGGCAGGACGGGGCCTTCTCCGCCCCCACCCTGCCCCCCGCTCCCCCAGCCCAGCAGCCCTGCACCCCCATCCCGGCCCCAGGCAAGGCTGCGGGGAGTGCTGCAGCCACCAGGTGGCCACCCAATAATATTTTACAAGATACTAATTTTAAAAAAAAAATTTATTTAAAAATAAGAAAAAAAAGATGGCGCAGATCACTTCTGCCTTTTTCCTCCCCTTCCCATCCAGCTGCAGACCTGGCCCCACCATGCTGCTCTGCCCTCCAGCGCCTGTCTCTCCCGCTCTGGGCCACCCGGGAGTGCCACACCTCCCCTGTGAAGGTGGCAGCGGAGCAGCTCCATGGGGCACCTGCTCCTGGCAGGTGCTGGCCAAAGCCCATGAGCAGAATATGGCTTGTTTGCAGCAGGGTTGGGGCCCTGCCAGAAGGTGAGAGGCAAAGATGCAAAAGGAACGGAGCAACCCAGCCCAGGGCTGCTGAAGAGACCAGGCAAGCTCCAGAGAGGCCTGGGGGGAGCCCATGCTGCTTTCCTGGCAGCATTCCCTTGCTATCTTGTCTTTCCAAGAAAGGAGGAGGAAGACAACGGCTCACTCCAGAGCATCTCGGGTGATTGCGCCATCTGGGATTTGCCCCAAACAATAGCAGCTGCTCCCAGGCAGCAAGTGGGGAATTTCCCTGGCTGAGGTGGGGTCAGGCACGCTCGGTGTCTCCATTCCCACAGCACCTTCCATTGCTGGTTCCCTAATGCGTCGCACGTGTTCCTCTGTCTTGGAGAGGGGGCAGGGAAGGGTAGTGAGCTGAACAACAGAAGGGATGTGGAAATAACCCTACCGTCTCCTCCGCTTTCAGCCTGGGGGAATCAAAAACCCAGGGAAGACCCATGCCTTAAGTTTTTTAACACCCTCCCAAGCTGGGAGGTGGGGCAGGATCTTTCTATCCTCTTTGCAGAAGAGGAAACCGTGGCACAGTAAGGCAGTGAGATGTCAGGCACGATAGCAGAAGCACGGATCCATGACCTGGTCTTCTGGCACCTCCTATGCTCTGTCTTCAGCCCCGATGCCAGACACTCAGCAGGACGGCACGGGAATGGAGCGCCAGGCTGGGATCCCCCAGCTTCAGCCTTGAGCACTGGAAAGGCTCTGCAAGTGAGGAACCCTCTGCACTCCCACTAACCTTCTGCTGTGCGAGGGAGGGAGCAGGACCCAAGGGAGCGGGCAGGCTGGGGAAGCCCCCGCAGCCCTCACGTGCCAGTGCGCCTGGGGTAATGCTCAGCCTCCCAATGCTGTGGGGGAGGGCGTGGGTTAGATCACATGAGACCTCAGGCACCCGCAGCAAGAACAAATGTTTATTGGAGTGTGTGTTAACTCTCCTCACCCCACACTTATTCTGATGGTGTTTGGGGGTGCCAGAGGATGCTCCATCCACCATACAGTGTGAAAAGGAGTCCTCTCCTGCTCCTTCCCTGGGTAAGCTGGAGACCCCCAAAAGTCAAACCCATGGCAGGAATGGGAAATTCAGTCCTGCTGCAGGGCACAAATAGTGTTCATACTGCCACCTTCTTCCCTCCGAGAAGGCAGCCTGAGGCTAACAAAAGTTTTCCAATGGGGGAAGGGGGGGACAACGTCTCCCGAAGTGGCTCTGCTCCCACTGAACTGCAGGCAGGCAAGGTCCCAGTGGGCAGCAGGGCAACAGCACAGAGAGAGGAGGCAGCCCGACAGGCCGAAGGAGTCCAGCCGCTCATTCAGAACACACAACAGGCTTCCCCGAGATCTTCAGGTCATCGAAGGGCAGCAAGGCGAGGAGCTGCAAAGGCCAAGGGTGCAGAGGTGTAAGGATCCAGGGTCGTGCCTCCACTGGGGCTGGGGTAGGGGCCCAGAACTGTCCCCCTAGCCCTGCAGCCTCCCCCACCTCCCCAGGGAAGTGCCAAGAAACCCTGGCTCGGTTTTCCCTAGGGCTCGAGGCAACAGGCAGTCACCCCACGCACCCCCAGAGCCAACGCCTGCACCCTATAGGGGAGGACGGGCACAGCTAGAAACTCCTCCTAGGAGCTCCCCCCAAATCGTCCAACTCCCGCACCCTCCGACATGCTTGCAGAGCCACAGACCTCCCCTCATGCAGACTCACATCATCGTTGCCGTCAGCCAGGTCCTGGGCTGTCTCATTCTCCATGTTCCTCAGCAGGGTGTCAGCCCCAGAGTGTGAGAGGATGGCAGCGATGGCAGCATCCTTGCGGCCCACGGCCAGGTGGAGCGGGGTGCACCCGTTGTACATCTGGGCATCCACATACGCCCCGTTGCGCAGCAGGAACTGGACAGCCCTACGGTTGTGGCACTCCACGGCCAGGTGCAATGGGGTCTTCCCGCTCGTGCCCTCCTGCAACCCGCAGACCACAGGGGCATGGGTGCGGGGTCCCCTCAGATGGGCCCCACAGCACCCACCCGCACTCCCTTGACAGGGTGCAGACTGGGCAGTCCCCACTCCGATTGCTGTCACGGCATCCCACAGCCCCTCAAGGACCTTTTCCCTCTGCTCCCTCAAAATTCAGTGCCTCCAAGCCCCACAGCAGTGTCTGCCTCGAGGCTGGAGGGAGTGCCCAAGGGAACCACGCACCATGCCCAGCCTTACCTGAACATCAATGTTGGCGCCGCTCTCCAGCAGCAGAGACATCATCGGGATGTTCCCCTTCAAGGTGCTGATGTGCAGACAGGCCAAGCCTGGGATGGGGAGGCAGGAGAGAGTGCCACAGTCAGCCTGGACCACCCCGAGGCAGGCCAACCCCGGCCCCGTGCCCACTCTGCTGAGCTCCCGGATCCCTGCATACACAACGCACGGTCTTCTGCCCCAGCCCGGCCACCAGCTCTGCACTGGGCTGCCCCCAGGTCTCACCTTGCCAGTTCTGGAGCTGCAGGTCCTGGTGGTGCCCATGGGGCTGGGCCGTGCCCTCCGTCAGGGCTGTGCCCCGCAGCAGCTGCTGGGCACACCGCAGGTGCTGCTGCTCACAGGCCAGGTGCAGCGGGGTGTTTCCATTGCGGTCCTGCAGCCCGGGGTTGACTCCCTTGTGGATCAGCGCCTGGATCACGCTGGGCTGCTCCAGGTACACGGCGAGGTGGAGCGGGGTCTAGAGAGGAGGTGGGGACACAAATTAGGAAAGGGGGGGATGCCCCGCAGGACACCAAGCGTGATGAGCCAAGCCAGCCTACAGGAGCCAGCCCCGTGGCACGGGCAGGCTGCCGTGCAGGAGCCCATGCCTGTCCCGGGGTTAAGCATGGCTGACACCGGGGGGTGCAAACAGCTTGCTGCCCCCCCACACCTCAGCTCAAGGATCACCCGTGGGGGCAAATCTCACTCTCCCAGGTTATCTACCCTGCCACATTCAAGCCATGCCTGTTCCACCCTCCAGGGCTGTCTGCGACATCCTGGGGCCTCGTAAAGGACCCCTTCACCCTTTGGTGCTGGGAGCTGTCACACCTCTCAGGGTATCTCCCACACCCTTCTTCCCCTCCCTGAAAAGGGGCTGCTCACATGGGACCTTCACCACGGTCCGGAGGAAGTGGGTGGGGGGTCCTAGGGAAAGGGCAGATGGATTGGGCATCTATCCAGGGAGCAGTCTGTGGCACTTGCCTTCCTCCCATCTTCTGCCTATCACATCCACATACCTGGAAAAGATCATTTTGGATCTCCAGCACCTCCCTGGGCAGCTGAGCAATGCAGCAGAGTGCCACAGCTGGGACGCAGTGGATAATGGCCAGGTGAACCAACCTACAGAGGCGATAAAGGGAATGGGGGAGGAAAAAAAAAAGAAAAATGAGTCCTGAGTGCCATGCTCAGGAGCAGAGATCCTCCACTGCTGCACGGAGGAATAACCTTCCCACCTCCCCCAGTCCCCTTCCCTTCCCACCAGCTAGGAGCTCCTCCATCCTGCCCTCTCCCTGGGGAAGCTCAGCAGCAGGGCAAGGCTGGAACATGGCCTGAGGCTCCCCAGGGCAGTCCTTCACTCCAGTCCCCACAGGGAGCGAACGCTCCTGTCCCCACAAAGCACTGCAGGGTCCTCCCTTGGACCTCACAGCATGCACGGGGCTTGGACCCGGCACTGCCCAAAGCCAGACCTCCAACTGGGGCAGGTCTGAAGAGCCTGGGATGCGTTCACAGAGCCCAAGGGCCGGGTTTGGTGGCTGCGGAGGGCGGTCTGGGCTCTTGCAGCTGCCCGGGGAATTCCAGTTCCCCGCTGCTGGCTGTGCACTGCACTTCTGCTTTCCCCTCTGTGAAGGCAGGCAGCCAAAGCCGGGCAGGAGCCCGGCACCGGTCCAAGATCACCTGCACGGCACAGTCCCCGTGCCAGCCGATCTGCTGTCCCACACTGATTTCCTCTTCTCTCCCCCACATCCTTCCCTTTCAGCACTGCCGCAGCAGGGCTGGCACACAGCCCGCTGGCGCAGAGGGACACCGGAGGTGTGGCTGTTGGAACTCAGTGGCCAGCAGGGAGCCCACATCCTCAGGACCGTGGCCCCCGCGGCCATGGAGTCCCCCAGCCCAAGGAGAGGTTTTATTTCCAGCCGGGTCTGACGCCAGCCCCTGGCGCAGTCATAACAGAAGTGAGAGCACGACGGAGGCAGAGCTGAGAGGGAATTTCCGGTCCCCTCCACCGACCTGCTGTGCTGCCAGGCCCCCCTGCCCAGAGGGACTGGCCCCCTGCCACAGGGCAGCCCCCCGGGGCCAGCTCCGGCCATGGTGGGCAGCAGTGAGGAGCAGGCAGCAGCGAGGAGCAGGCAGCAGCTCCCGCTCTGCAGAGCATGGAAGGCATGAGCTGAGCCTCCTGCTACCTCCTTACCGCTCGCACTGGGGCCCCTGGGTGGCTTTTATCTCCGGCAGGCATCAGCTCTGAACCAAAGGCCTGGCTCTAAGCGGGCTCCTGCCACCCACACTGCTTGGCAGAGGCGGGCAGGGACGAGGGATGGAGGGCGAGAACTGTGCCAGCCCCGGAAAGACAGTCCGCTCACCGGACAGCCCAGCTTCGGGATGCCACCTGCAATGTGGGGGATGGACAGCGTGGCCCTAAAGCATTGCAGCAAAGGAGTAGGGCTGGGGATAACTTCTTGCCAGTTGCAGGGGGCACATGGGTGCGCTGAGGAGCCCAGAGGCCAGTCTCCAAAATGTCCTTTATCCACCTCCTGCCAAGCGCTGCCTGAGGGTCAAGACAGCACCTGGGACCCCGGGCACCCTCAGCTGAGCCCCATTTTTGGTGGCAAAAGAAGGCCGGTTCCCGTTCGCCCTGCTACGAGGGGAGAGGCTGATAGGAGAGGCTGCATCCCCGGGGAAGCCCCGGGTCACGCCATGGCAGAGAATTCCCCGCTGGAAGGAGAGGCCACCCACATTTGCCTCTGCACTGCCATGGGGTGCCCCCTCGCCGCCAGTGCTCCTCGGGGCAGGGGAGGGGGCTGCGAGCCGGGGCCGAGGGTCCCCATGGGCAGGGTCCAGCTGCCCTCAGCGTACCACGGGGCAGGGACACAGCCAAGGGGCCCGGGCCAGGCTAGCTGGGGGCAGGAGCAAGGGGCAGAGCTCGGGGACCAGCTGCAAGAATACGCCTCCCCTCGGCGAGCTCTCACTGGCCCCAGCCCGGGTATGATCTGGGCAGGGAGATTCCCTGCTGGGTTTTGCATCAGGCCCCCGGTCCCCGTGGCGGCACCTGCGCTGAGGTGTCCTTTGCCCGCTTGCAGGGACAGCCCCTGTTTCTCCAACCCGCTCCCAGGCGCCACGTGCGGGAGGAGGCTGCGGAATCTGCCTTTTTCAGGTACGGCAGAAATAAGACTGCTCAGACAGGGGACTTTCCAAGGCAATTCGGCTTGAACTTTAAACCTCTGCTGCTTTCACTTTCCAGAGCCACGCTGTGCTCCCAGGGGAGAGAGCAGCGCCCGGGGTCGCACCCCCCGCAGCCAGTCCCCGTGCCCCCAGGAATCCCCCCGGCCCCTCTGCCACAACCCACACCATGCCGCGCCGTCACGTGGGGACAAACGGGGCAGTCACCCAGGGGAGGTGAAAACCCCGGGCAGCCCTCTGCTGCCACCGGCACCTCACTCTTCCTGACTTGGGTGGCTTTGCAGCTCAACGACGCAGTGGAGCCACTCGGGGCTCAGCTGATGCTGAGCTGATGCCGAGCAAGTTTGGGCATCTATGCCACGGAGGCGACCATCCCCACCCAGCCAGAGCTCAGGCTTTCACCTTGAAGCTGGGACATGCCTGCTTTGAAGGACTGCTTCCCCCCTGCCCTTCCTTCTCCACCCAGGCGCAGCCTCCTCCCGCGCTTTCATTTCTGCATTCATTCCCCCCTTTCCTCATTGCCAGCCCTCAACTTCCTGAAAGGGCTGCGAGAACCGTGAGGTACTCGGGGGAATCACGGCGAGGCCACCGGGCTGGGATGTGCCTACCAAGAGTGCGTGTGCATTGAGGCACTCTGCGCCACGGGCAGTGATGCCAACCAGCAATCGGGATTGTCTCCTGCTAACCTGGGAAACCTCCTACACCCAGGAGACGTGAGGTGCAGGCATCGTGCCAATCTCCGCTTTCTTCCAGCCAAGGCGACAAGCACACCTTTCTCTCTGCCATGGCAGCCACGTGGTCCAGCCGCTGACGGGCTGCTGCATGCTGGCACGCAGTGCTTACAGCTGAGCCCCAGAGCCAGGGCATGACGACGGAGATACCCGCTCGCTGCCAGACACCCCTCCTCACCCAGCCACGGCCCCGTGCCTTTGCCAGAACAAGCCCTCCACCCCACCACACTCGGATCCTTGCCCTTCCCGCTGCCTGCACACCTCTCCTTTGCCTTCCCCCACTTCCCTGCTGCCTCCCTCCCCATGCTCCTGCCTGCAGCACTCCTGCCTGCAGCCACGGGGGTGGGCGCTCAGCGGGGACTTTTGGAAAGGGCAACAGGGAGTTTTGGAAAGGGCAGGGGATGGAGGAGCTGTGGGCAGGGGAAACGTGGCCAACCTAGTAGGACAGACTGCTGGGCTCGTTCTCAGCTTCTCCAGTTGCTCACCAGCTCCATCCTGGCACAAGGGGACTCATTAGCGCTCTGAATCGCAAAGGTCCCACGGGCACAGGGCATCCCAGGCACAAGGTGATCTACCTATCACCAGAGAGATAACGATCCTGGAACAGAGGGGTCAGGGCTGTCCCTGGGGATGTCCCCGGGTCTGAATATGCAGCGCTGCCGTGCCCAAGGTGGTCCTAGTTTAGGCACAGAAGAACACCCATTTCCAAAGCGCTGCCCATCTCCCAGGCTTCTGAGTGACCTCAAGCACCTGGTAGAAAAAGTGTCCATGTCTGAGGATGCCTGCAACTGGAGGCAAGGAGTAAGGGTAAGGGTGACACCCAGCTCTGACACACAAGCAGAACTGATGAAGTCCCACCAGTTCTCCGGCTATCCTCTTCCCTCCCTCTAGAAAAGGGGCTGACCATGCAGATCCCCCCATCTGTGGAGCAAGACACCTTGTCCTCAAAGCAGCCTCTCCCTTCACCATCTCACCCCAGAAGCAGCTAGGACAAAGGAACCAGCATTCAGTAGAATTTGCTTTGACAAATTTTTCTCCCTCTCTAGATAAAGTCTCTGTCTGTAGCGGGAACAGTTTGCTCCTGGCTCCTTATTTTGGCTGAGCAGAGCAGTAGGAAATCATGCAAACAATTCGCACAAGAGAAACTTGTTCAGGGGAGGAAATGGCCCCAGCAGCAACAGAGAGGAGAGTGAGGGAGGAGGAAAACAGCAGGGGAATTCCACGCTTACCCTGCTCTCCTGTTCCAGCCCCGTAACCTACACTGCTAACCGCTTCCTCAGCCATCAATGTGAACCTCTGCCAGCAGGCTCAGCAAGCACAGCTCCGTCCTGCCCTGCAGCCCTCCACCAGCCCAGCCCAGCCTCCCTTCCTCCCTGCATACCAATGCGATGCTGCCCGGCTCCATAAAACTGTGCCAGCTGCCCTCTGGCAGCTCCAGGGGAGCAGCAGATCCCAGCCGGCTGTAGGCTCATCCCCATGTCCTCTGCTCCTGCTCTGAGTCTCTTGTTCTGCAGGTTTCTTCTCCCCTTCCCTGGGCAAAGCCCCTTCAGCCATCGGGTTCAGCCCCCCTGATCTCCAGCCCGGGCAGCAGCTGCTTCCCAGCCTGCTGCTCCTGGGGCCAAAGGGAGGGGTGAGAAGCGATGGGCAATCAGGGGAGACAGCCTCCACCTTTCCTGTGGTTCTCTGCAGGGGGTCTGGTCCAGGTGCTGGCAGATGAGGGGTGCTGGAGGCTGACTGGCAGGGGAGGCACTGCGAGAGGGCTGCAGGCGCCTCATTTTTCAGTGAGGTGGGGGAGGAGGAGGTGGGGAGGTGAAGGTGCCCCATTCACTCACGTACTGCACCCCTGGCCTTACATCGTTTGGACTCTGCACCCACATGTTTGAGCATTTTTCTCCGTTTCTGAGCAGGTGGTGGGTCCTGGATTGCAGAAACACTAAACATCATATGCACGTGGACTACCCCCTGCAAAACAAGGGGTCTGTCCTGTACTACCATCACTGCAGGGGTGAGACAAGCCAGAAAGCAGGTCAGCCCATCCCAGGTGGATGGAGCTGGTTTCACAGACATGGGCCGAGAAGCGCGATGAATGATTGCAATAAAAACAGCAAACATCCTGAAAGGTCCATTGGCCATGGCAACTCCATTTCAAATGGAGCAAATTCCCATTCTTGCTCATCAGGAGGAAAATATGTTCTACAGTTTCTGTACACACAGAGATATCTTTAGGTCAGAACAGCCTCTTGCAAGAGGACAGTGCCTGGACTTTGCCAGAGCCAGTACAACACACCCTAACAATCATTTACAGCCCTGCGCACATATCCTTGCTGCCTCAGGATTTTCTTTTAATGAGGCACCAGCCATGGGCCTAGGATGTCTCAGGGCCCCCCTGAGAGTCAGAGGGGCTTCCCATCTCTGGGATGCACAGAGCATCCCACGCAGCTCACTGAGAGGTGCCCAGTAACCACTCTCACAGCTCAGACCGCACGACCTCTCTTCCTACACAGTCACATCTGACTCCTCTTTTATCCACATTGTATTAAAAAACCCCCAAACCAACAAAAATCAAAACTTTCATTGTTAATTTAGCTGAGCTCAACCCTTTCCCAGCAGTGGCCAAGCCTGCCTGCAGACTGCAAGGACCCGAAGCCCTCTGCACCTTGACTGATCTGTTACAGCCAGGCATCAGGCTTCCACATGCCAGGACATGGAAATTTCCAGCCATTCTTTCCCTTCCTCTGTGCTGAAGTTCCCTGTGCCTCTCCTCAGCTCCAAGGCAAACCTATGCAGGTGGAAAGTGTGAAGAAACTTCCTCCAGGCCAGGCTGAAGTCATCCGAACAGGGAAAAAAAATCTCTTCTTGCCTGCGATCTCAGAGGGCTGTGAAGACTTGCCCACCTTACGCCAAGGCTGTATGTGTGTGACCCCTGTGGCAGCCAACAACTTCTGGGGCATCCTAAAGGAGCCTGTGCAAAGCTGCCTGCCCTTGCTTGGGGGAGCACCAAGCCCTCCCCTGCTCACCAAGCTTCTGAGCATGCACAGAGGAAGAGCTGAGAGTCCAGGCATGGGGAGCTGGACACAGCACATTCCCTTCTCCCTCTGGCCAGCCCCACGTTAGGACTCATTTTCTTCTCTGCCCCACAACAGCGGTGTGCTAGGGAGCAACCCGAGATGGACTCAAACTCCCATGGCAATCGGGCAAGAAGTTTTCCAAAGCCCCTCTGGAAAAACCAAGAGCATCCCTGCTTGCCATTAACTATGGCCATCCCGCTGCTGGGCAGCCAGCAACAGCCCAGCTGAGAAGGGGGACTCCCAGCCCGACCAACAACCATCTGCGCTCTCTGCATCGGACTTCTTTAATCCTTCTCCTAAAACTGTCTCTCTCCAGTCCTCTGCTTCTTTTTTCTTCTTTCACAGTGGTTTCCCTTTGCTGTCACATGCCGAGCGTTCCCCCAGGCACACATGCTGGGATCCAGGGATACGGGGGTTCAGCAACACCCCTGTTCAGCAGGGCAAGCGCTGAGCAAGCAGCCACACCGGAGCAGACAGCCTGAATGGGGACAACCTCTATTCCTCTGCATGGGGAAGATGTCTAGCACAGGGCTACACGAGATGGGAGGGTTACGACTGGCACATGCCGGTGAACAGTTAGAAGTGGCTCCTGGCCCCGCTAGATGACCCTTTGCACTCAATGCTTACCCACGCAGGCAGGAGCTCAGCAGGGAAGGCCCCTTCGCTACCATCACACAGAGGAGAGCTCAGAACATCAGCTCCTGTGGGGCCCCAATTTTACTCGATTAACGGTCCCCAAGGCCTTGTTAAGCCATCTCAGCCCACAAGTCACTGGCACGTGATTTCTTATCAGCAGACGGGGCAGCACTTGTCTCTGGTGGAAGGAGGAAGTCAGGCTTCCTCCACTCCCCTCCCTCCCCAAAACACGCACCCAACCAAAACTGCTCGGTCCCATTTTCCATCTGAAGGAGGCCGAGATCTCTCTCCTGTGATTGAGCTGGGGACCCCCAACCTTCACCCCCGCAGAGGAGCCATGCTGCTTTGCATACGGAGCCCTGGACAGCCACCCTCCTGCGGAGGCGCAGCCCCCAGCCTTTCACAACACGGCACAGCCAGAGCGCCTAGAGCAAGGCTGCAGGCGCTGTACCCAGCTGCCCAAGGGGCCCATCACCGTGGCATCGGGTACTGACGGCATAAACTGGTGTGTGGCCCAAGGACCATGGGCAGAAAAGGAAACATGTTTTTAAGTTTAAGATAGAATATATAGTCCTAGAGAGAGGAAGCTCAGTCTAATTTCCCACACTGATGAATCAACTCTGCCTCTCCAGAGTTGGCAGAGGCTGCCATAAGCCCAAGCAAATGGGGAGGTTTTCCCTTGTTCTGTTACACGACAGGCGATCCCATCACACCCCACCCCACCTCAGAGTGGTCCCACACTCACCGCTTTCCCAGGACACTGGACTCATGCATCTGCCTGGCAAGGCCGGGAAGGAGGGGGTTTCCTCGGTGAATCCTAACAAAGGTTGAGCTTGTCCGGAGGCCGGACCACAGTGACAAAGCTGCCTGCAGCCTGCTCAGAGTTAGCCATGCCTGCAGCTGGAAAGCCCCTCTCTTCACTTCCACACAGAGCAGTCCCATCGGGACTCAATTCAGCAGAAAAGGAGCTGGTTTACATGGAAGAGATGGATGCATGGAGGAGACTGCTTGAGCTTGAGCACACAGGGCTTGTTCTCTACCCAGCCGCGGAATAAGCAGGATATGTATCACTGCCCTAAGCGCACCCACCATCTTCTGCTTGTCACCTCATTCCTCATCCTTGACCTCTCCTGCCATACCAGCTCTGCCGCTCTCTCTCGGGGACTGATGTGCCAGTGCCCAATTACTGCAGCTCTGACTTCCCCGAGGCAGAGGGACCGCCAGTGGCACTGGGGAGGCGTGGGGAGGGCTGACGCTTGGGCAAATGATTCTTGGAAGACGGCACACACATTTCACAGACCATCACTCTCACATCTCCCCTGTTGGCCAATTTCCTTCCTCTAGAAGCGGGACCCCTTCTAATTTTGAGCGCTGGAAGAGACAGTTTTAGCCCCATTGCTTCACCCTGCCTGGGTTAACACTTCTCTCCCGTGGAGGTGGGCAGGAAGGTATCCAAGGAAGATCCTGCTGACGCTCCAACCGCCCAAGCACATGCTCCTCGCCTCTGTCTCCACCTTGTACACTTCCCCCACAAGCAGCAGGCTGACAAACACAGCCCTCTCTCAGGCACACCTCGAGGTGGCACAGGTGGGTGAGCCTGGGGGAGCTATGGACAGCCAAGACTTCTGCCAGATGGACAGCCAAGACTTTTGCCAGCTCACTTCGTGTGAGCCCATTGCTCCTCTCTGCTCAGTACCAGCCAGGGCATCTGGGGAAACAGGAACTACTTGGCCAAAACCCCTGAACTTTTTGTATTTTCAGAATTACAATTACAGGAAAGTGTTGTTGCCCAAGTCTTCTGAAGTATAATGGTAGTATGATTTTAATTCTCCGCCTGGAGCTGTTTTGTGGCAGACATTCAAGCAAGGCACACAGAGAAATGGGCTGCTGACAGAGATGAAAAGAAGTCAATGGGTTTGTCTGGCTGGATGAAAGGGATACAGCCTGTGGCCATCTGATCCCTCTTCTCTGGGGACCTTCTGTCACCGGATGAGCAATTGCTCCATAGACTTTAGCATTACTATCAGCCCCGACTTGTTTTTGCATACAAAACCGGTGGCAGTTCAATGAGTCGCTGGGTGCTCGCAGTCCCCATTTGCGTTTACTGAGCGGTGGATGTTCAGCATTTCTAAATATAAATGCCTCCTACCTCTCCCGCAAGGTCAGGAGGAGAGACAGGAATAGCAGAGGCAGAAATCCACAGCCGCGCCGCTCTAACCACAAGAATAATTTTTTTTCCCAGCACTGGGAGCGGATCCCAGGAAAGCCAGCTCCTCCGCGGCCACGGGCAGCCCGGAGCTGTACAAGCTGCAGCACCGGCAGACTTTTTGCTCCCTCCCTCGCTCTTTACAGATTTCCTGTTCTGAACTGCACTGTGAGTGAGAGAAAACAGAAGAGCAACTGCAACCGTTTGGAGCGCTCTCCTGCCTACAGTAACCAAGGCACCACGGATTAATGTTTCCCTAGTTAATGAGATGCTTGCATTTGGCTCTGGCCAAGCAAGTCTGATAAGCAAAGGGCTCAGCCACCTTACAAGAGAGCCCCAAGCAGCAAAAGCATCTCCAAGCAGCTGCATCTACCAGACTCACTAAAGAAAAGCAAGCAGGGAGCCCTGGGCACACTGCAACAGACTAGCCTGGGGGCTTTTCTGAGGTGTTACTTCCACAGCTCTGCTTAAAAGACCCCCGGCTCTTGCCGTAGGCACCTTGGCTCTAGTGTAACAGCTGGGAAAGGTGGCAAAGCTCCTCCATGCCGAGGAGCCCCAAAGCTAGCCTGCAGATAGGACAAGACTAGAAAGCACTATCCAGGTGCCCGGCTGGGGAGCGTGGGAGGCTGGGTTTAGTCTAACCTTGCTTGCCACTAGACTTCCAGCCAATCCTCAGAGCAGATCCCACAGTGAGCACCCACAGTGAGCATTAATGAACTAATTAGCAGATGCACAAGCTCCTTCCTAACCGGGAAGTAAACACTCGGACTGGCTCCCAGCTCATCTTCAGCCTCAGAACCAGATGTGCTCTGCCAGGCAAGGACAGAGCCTCCTTGCTGCTCCCGCTACTGAAGACATTTGCTTGCTCGTGTCAGTGCCTTAGTTTCTCTTCCTCTTGCACCATTACTCAGTATTAAACTCCAGCCTGGGTTTGGGGCAAAACTTTGCCCTTTTCAGCTGCGAGCACGCTTCGCTCATGCTGTGTGTGTGCACTCATGATGAAAACCTTCCGTTGAGGGAATGTATGACAGGAAAGAGCTGTGATTAGCTGAAGGCAGTTACTAGAAGCCAAACCAAATACCTCCAGCGTGATGCCTCTGCCCTTGAGAGGGCATTACGGATGCGGGAAGCCCTCCCTCATTAAGAGAAACACTCGTCTCCGTCACAGAGGCTCAGGAGGGCAGCCCCGTAGCGGGGTGTGCGTCACAACTGTGCTGAAAGCTGCGGCTGTGCAGGTGGGTTGGCAAAGCAAGGCGATTTCCACCTGAGAACAAATAGTTCTTGGGTTGCTCAGTTGAGCAGCATCTGCGGCCCTAACACAGCTATCTCAAGGTCTTGCCTTGCACAGCCAATCTCATTTCGGGTCTTGCTTACGCGCCATCTCACGCAGCCAAGCCTTCCCCATTGGGGAGGAAATGTTGCATTCTCTAGGGAAGAGACAGCGGGGGGGCTTGATTTGCTCCCGCACCACCTTCTAGTCGCTAGCAGCCCCTAAGCAAGTGGAAGTTGGCTTCCTGCGGCGGGTCCGTTCTGTGCCACGTTGCCTGGGGTGCCTCTCCCTGCTCACTCTGCCGGACCTGGCTCAGATGTCCCACTGGTCACCCACCCAAACCCACACCAGGGTGCCAAGCATCCGTGCGCAGTGCAAGGCGGGAGGCTCTCAGGGGCTCGGGGAGTCCTTCACAGCCCGGCTGAAGGGGCGCTCCTCGGGAGAGGGCTGGGGACCACTGCAGAAGAAACCCGGCTTATCTCTAGGCACCGGCTCCGCGCCGCCGGCCGGCTGCGAGGGGCCAAGCCCGGGGCTAGGGGGGCCCGGCGCTCGCAAGCCGCCCCCGGGGCAGGTGGGAGGGCGGGGGCCGCGGTCACTCACGTGTCTCCGTCCTCCGAAACGTAGGTGAGCGCCTCCAGCTGCTGCCGGTTGAGCCCCTCGGGCGGCGGCGGCGGCTCCTCGGCGCGGCAGGCGGCCAAAAGCCCGGGCAGAGGCTCGGGAAGGGCGCCGGAGCCGTAGCTGGAGTCGAGCCGCTCCTCGGCGGCGGCGGTCTCGGCGGCGGTCTCGGCGAGGGTCTCGGCGGCCTCGGCGAGGGGGATCTCGGCGGCGGCGGGGGTCTCCCTCCCGCCCGGCAGCGAGCGCAGCGACTCGATGCCCGAGTCGCACTGCCCGTCCTCGCCCTCCCAGCCCGCCGCCTCCTTGCGGCAGTCGCCGCCCGCCGCCCGCGACATCGCTCAGCGCCCGCCGCCCGCCCGCCCCGGCCCCGGCCCCGGCCCCGGCGCCGGGGGGCTCATGGCCGGAAAGCCAGCGAGCGGCGGCCGGCGCGGAGGCTAAGGCGCCGCGGCTCCTCCTCCTCCTCCTCCTCCTCCCCCTGCCCGCACTGACTCAGCCGCGCCCGGCCCCGCCTGCCCGGGATTCCCCCCGCCGCCGCCCCGCCGCGCTGCCCCGGCACCCTCCCGCACCCCCTAAACGGGGGGCTGCCTCTCCCCGCCCGCTTTGTCCGGGGGCGGCGCAGGAGCACTAGGAGGGAGGAAACCCACCCGTGGGGACGGCACGCGTGGGCGAGGGCGCGCATAGCCTGGGGTGCGCGGGGGATGTGGCCACACGGTGCATCCCTATGCCTGGCAGTACGTGCCGGCGTGTCCTAGACCTGCCTCCTCCCCTGCCCTGTTTGTTGGGGTTCTTTAAATAGCAGGCAGGTTTGCCAGGGGTGGGAGAGGGACCTTGTCAAACCGGGCGGTGCGTGGGTGAGGATGCTGTTGCGTGCGCAGAAGCTGACTGAAGCCGCAGGCTCTGTGGGACACGATATGGTGGATGTCACTTACTGGCAGCAGAGATAGGTGCGAACGAGATGTTTGCTTTTCCCGTGTGCATGGTTTAACCCGTTTCACCCACTGAGACACTCTCTTGCCTGTCCTGCCTGTACAGGCAAAGGTAAAGGCCAGGCGGTCACTACAGTTGGCTGCACAAGTCACTTGGTCCAGCCGCTTCCCACCACCTTTCTGTGTTGCAAATAGAAAGCCCAAAGCCCAGAGTGGCTGCCGGGGCTCACACAAGAGCAGCCAGGACACAGAGATCAAAGCTGAAAACAGAAGCTCAGACGAAGGCCCAGCTCTCTGCCTGTGAATGATTGACCAGGCTGCGATTCAGTGCTCTCCTTCCAACATCAAAACTATCCAGTTGTGTCCCTCATGGATCTGCGTAGACTTCATCTAGTTACTTTCCAGTGTCCCAAGCAGTGGGCTTTCCTCAGAAGACAACCTAGATAGCTCTGAATGCAGGTGACACTTAAAAATCGGTTTCACTTGTTGCTTTTATTGCCTGATGTGCCTCTCTGCCTCCGCAGGGTGCCCATCTTTCCAGTTCAGCCCAGCAGGAGGGGAAGGATCTCTTCGTGCCACACACCTGCAAGGGAGCTCACCTGGGAAGACCTTGGTGGTGGGTACGGGACCAAGTTCACACAAACCACATGCAAAGCGTCAATGACTTCCCCCTCCCGCGCTGCAGCTGCCGCTTCGGGTTTGCGTCACTCCCCCAGCACTGGCCGCCAGGACTTCAACCGCAGCCTTGCTGCAGGCGAGCTACCCACGAAAAGTGCCTCTGACCAGGCAGGAAGAAAAGTTTTGGGGTGTGAGGGCAGAAGGAGGCAGGCAGGGGAAGTCTCTGTTGGCATCAATAACTTCTAGTCACAAGTTTTCCTCCCACGCTTAGGATCTGTTTCAGTATCTCCAGTTGTGTCCCTGGCGCTGCCTGGCTGCGAGACTACAATTGCTAAGGGAAAGGAGCTTCTCCCACATCTTATCAGCTCTGTCCAACGCAAGGCAGGGATCTGGGCCGTATATTCATGTCACTCCCTCTCACACCCTGGTGGTGGCTGCATCCCAGTTCCACGTGCATCTGCAGCTGACGTTCCTGACCCCCACCCAGAATTTCCACACTTTCAGCTTTCTGTACCCAACTGCTTCTAGGTTACCCATCAAATACCTTCCAAAATGCCTTTGCCATTTTCTCTAGCAACATACTAGATGTTGCTAGAGATGCAGCACCATCATGGAATGATTTCTTATAGACATTTGCGTGGATGAAATCAGGTATTGGGAGAAATCCATGTTGGTCAAATCAGCGCAAACCTGTGTGGTGATGCACAAAGATTTCACTTTTCTGTGAACTAGTTGCTGCTTGGCTTTGCAGCAAGTGGCAGTCACCCCTTGATTATCTTGCAATGTCGTGTTCCAGTTGCGGCATAGGTGTGGAGCCTGCTTCCAGGGCTAGCACAGGTCCAGGAGTGTTTCAGCCAAAGCACAGAGCCTGAGCTAATAAGCCCTGGACCAGCTCTACAGGGAGGCAACTCGAGCTCCACCACTTGGGACCCTACAGTCCCATCCACAGCAAGCTGTCTACACCTCTAGCTGCTGAGCAGCCCCTGGAGGTAGCCTTCCTCTGCTGCTGGTGTGCACTTAGCTGGAGCTAGTGATCTTGCAGCTTCCCTGAGGGGAGCCTTGAACTTTCTTGAGCTGGCTAATGCTCTCCCAGGGCTGTGTTGCAGTGGTCTGCTGCAGCTGAGCTGCGGAGACCAGGCACTCCCCATTAAAATCAGCTATGCCACCCAGGCACCCAGGTCCAGCCACTCTGCGCTCTGACCTTCCAACTACACCCACTAATACCCAGCTCAGGCACCATCTCCTTGCCATCTCTTTTCTGGCTGGGTGTGCTTCTACTATCCCTTCAGACAATTTGACTGGGAAGTCTGAAAGATGAACTTGGCCACTCTGCCTCGTTATTTGCCTTCTGTCACTCATTCAGCAAGGCTCGGGCTCCATGTCATGCTGTCTTCCTGTCAGAGAGCTTTTCTGCCTGACCACGTGGCTTTTGGACTTACATTATTTTCACAGGCTTTATATACAGAGAGTTACACATATATATACACATATACACATGCATATGCACATGCACATATATATATTTTTCATATATCTACAATGTATTGGCAGGTAGTGGTGGAGGGAGTAAAAACATTTAAATAGAATATGGAGCCAATCTTGATGTTCTGACTTGCTTTTGAGGATTTTAAAACCGAAACTCTAATTCTGGGCTCTCTCCAGTCCCTTTAAGATGTGTCACTTAAAATGGTTAAAATTGCAGGGAAAAAATAAAGAGACAGGGATCTAGTCCCACTAGAGGTCAGTGTCAACACACGCCACTCGAAGGCACCCAGAGCTACTCAAAATAACCTCTCCAGCAAGAAACTCGGCTCAGAAAGGCTCTCCCACCACACTGCGCTGCCAGGAGCATTGGGGCAGAGCCTGGGCACGGAAAGGACTCCCCAGGTGACCTGTGACCCCCGGTACTGTCCCTGATAATGTACTGTCTCCAAGTACAGCCCTCTGATTTCCTAAGTGAAACCCAGCTGTCGGCACCCGACTTCTTGAACCTGAGCTCTGCCCACATCATTTGCAGCCTGGGCCTGGGACGAGCACGTTCTCCACTGTTCCTCAAGCTGTTAACTGGGTGAGATAAGTGAGATGAGGCTGAGAGAGATGGAGAAAGGGAGTTTATGCCCAGTCTGGTTTTTCCCAGAGGAAAAATAATGGTACCTTAATTGCCAACTGTGGTCCTCCGCCATATTTAAGCAACATAGGTTACCTGAAATTGTTAAAAGCAGTTATTGCCATAGTAATTCACACCAGGCAATGTGACCAGTGCTGGATTCCCCCCATGCAGACTGTCCACTGCGCAGCTGTGGTCCCACACAAGCACTGGGATGCCATTTCCTGGGGATGCAGCCCTTTTCCCCCAGCCGCAGGAATCCTGAGCCCAAGAGAAAGGTGCCAGACCCTCATCTGAGAAAGATCCCACTGCATTTTCCACACCAGAGATGTCTCTGGGCGCCCCGAGCAGTAACCCAGACCTCCGCCTGGGACTCCAGCTCCAGCTCAGGGAGCTCAGCCCAGAAACCATGTGCTCTGGGCTCTTGGCTGGGAGCAGAGGCCCCGGGAGAGCAAGGAAAGCCACAGGAAAGATGACAGGCTCTCTCCTCCGACTGCTGTTCCATGTATCTGACAGCAAATCAGCTCTGTAGTGCACCAAACTGGGTCACTTCACTTTCTGGCCTAACAGAGTAAAGCAGGAACATGACTTTTAAAGATTCAATGCCCAGAAGCGAGGCCGAGCTTCCTAATAGACCAGTGCAAAGCAGCTCCTCCTCAGGTACCCATTTTCTGGGATAATCGGCCCAGAAGACGCTGGCTGCCCTCTTGTGGTAAGTCTGGCTGAAATCACAGGGTCACTTTGAATCTCTCCAAGGATGCTGCTCTGGGCACCTGCTTGCTTTTGCAGTAAGGGATTACTTCCAGTCGGAGTTTTCCTCACTGCAATCTGTGTTGGATCCCTCTCGTCCTTCTGCTGTGCACTCCCATAACGTTACGGGACCCATCGCGCCAATACGGTGACACAACCCGGAGCAGATCAGGTTTGCCTACGTGTGGTAGGTGGTCAGCAAGTTGCCCAGCTAATGCCCTCCCTGAGAAGGACACACGATTCCCACTGTTGCCCAGAGTCCCTCGGTGGACAGGGCAGTTTCTAGCTCCTTCTGTCATTCACTGTGTGTATATGTGTGTATGATGTGAGGGAAGTCAGACAAGGAGGATTAATTATTTCTTTGAATGGGGGATATCACCTAACTCACACCGCTCTCGGCATTCACTTCCACAAGCAGAAGGTGATCAATATAAAGATGCACTAAAAATCCTCGAGCTTACAAAGAAAACAAGCAAACCCCCCAGATATTTTAACAAAATTTCATTCTAAATTAGATCCTCTTTGTGTAACTCCTGCCAGCTCAGTGGCTGCAGCAGCAATGCTCTCTGCTCGCATCTGGGCAAATGCATGGCTGATAAGGCCTCGGTACGTATTTATTTATGTGTCTGTGGGTGCAGCTGTGTGTGCTCAGAGCAATCCCAAAGGAGATGGCAGATGTGGTTACAAATGGGGAGGGGATGGCAGATGGTCTTGGAGAACTGATAATAAAACCATGCTTAAATAGATGGTGCCCTAGGTGAGAAATCTTGTCACCTGGGCCTCCCTTTATAGCTAGTGGAGAAACAAACTCACTTCCAGAGGGTGGCTCTGATAACCTCTATCTGGACACACCACTTTAACGAAGAACGCTCCTCCCTCCCTGCAGAATAGCTGTGGAAGGCAGTGCTCCATCGCTGGGATATCACTTATTCATGACTCTCTAAGCACAGTTTATCCAGCAGGGACTATCCAAAACAGAACAAAACCCTCAACTCGCCCAACCATCCCTCAGCTCACCTTGCCAGAGAGAGCAGGACGGATGCTGCCAGTGCTGCATCCCGGGCTTCAGCATCACCACTCTAGACCTGATGGCTCTTAGAAAGGAGGATGGGTTAACTTCCATTTTTGAGTTGCTTCTGCTTGAGTCGCTTCCCGCTTCACCCCAGCCCCTCACTGTAGCCATGCGGCCCCCCGCTAGCCCAGTCCTTGCCTCCTGACAGTGCTCCAAGTGGCTACTCTGCTGGTCCCTAGCAAGCTGCGCAGTGTTGCCAGAGGTATTACTCATGCAAGCTCAGCTCTGCTCTCAGGAGAGTTAAACCTCCCAGCTGCCAGACTGAATTAGAGCTTGTGTCGCTCCACACTTGCATCAGAGTGATTTGGGAACAGGCCTGGTGAAGCCACCCTACTGTAAGCAAGTGAGGAGCCCAGGCAGGGGTTAGGAGAGAGGGGTGAGCAGGATGGCTGGCTCTGGGTGGCAGGGAGGGGAGGTGGGGGTTGAGCAAACCGTCTGAAATATTCAGGTGTTGAGCAGGAGCACAGGGCACACAGAGGGCAGGTGGCCATCTCCAGGGGCGGAGGAGCCCCGGCGCCACGATTAAGTGATGAATGAGTCCATGTTGCCCAGGTAACAGCTGCTCCTGGTGCACTGAAGGTGGGATCGCAGCCATTCCCCAAGGTGGGATCACAGCCATTCCCCAGGACGTTGTCCTCGCCACCAGCCCCGGCCCGTGCGATGGCCCCTAAGTAATGCAGACAGTTATGTGGTGGGCTTTTAGCCCCTTCCCCAGAGCGGCCTCGTCTCCCCCGCCTGCCCGGGTCTGTGGGGAGAGTGGGGTGACGAGGGGATGCTTCTCCAGATCAGGATATCTCAGTTCCAACCACTCCAACCCGTGCGGGAAGGGCAAATTGCAACAGAAACCTATTTTCTGCTTTTAGGGAGGTGACTCGCCAGACTGTAACTACAGATAGGCTAAATTCTCTGAGCCATTTGTTTCTGTGCCTTATTCTTTTCTGAGGGTGATGGGCCAAAAGGATCAGGCAGAAGAAAACATTTGCCAGGGGAGGATTTGGCTCACTTTCCAGGCACTTGGGGTGGTCGCTGCTGCTCCGGAGTTATGTCAGACAAGATGTCCTGAGGACTGTCAAACAGCATCTGGGCAGCTCTGAATCCGCTTTTCATTTCTAGGGGGGATGTGAGGGAGGGCCCTGGGTATCCTGCTGGGCTGCTGCAGAGAGGAAAGTGATTTAACACGAGCCAGAAACCTCTGTGGAGCCTCACAAATAATTGTGCTGCTGAAGAAATAGACTCTCATGGGGCTGGATGAAAAATAAGCAAACAGCACACAGGCAGCCTGTTGGAAGGGGAAGGATCAGAGCAGCGATCAAAGAGTTTCCAACAACAGCAATTCCCATCTGTGAAATACAACCCAGAGCATGAGCTACAAACCCACCTACTTCACGAGGTTTCAGACTTTGCGCTTTTGTGGACCATTGGCATCTTGCCCATGGAGATGCGGACCCCTGTCTAGTGATGCTGAACGGAAACTAGTTCCCCAGGCACAAATTAGTGACCCCTGCAGGTTTCCTTCCCACGATAAAAAAGGGCACACCTGGATCTCCTCCCAGCAGACATGAAGTCTGAGTGTAGCAGAGGAAAACTTAACCAATGGCACAGATTTCCTTGAGGACAATGACTGCAGAGGTAAATGGCACCCACGCAGTCAACACCACCGACCAGCAATGGCAAAGGGATATTGTTTAACCGCAGCAAGAGGCATGTTCCTTCACCCACGCTCCCCTTGTTGCATTAATAAGGAGTAGTTTAATTGGAGCGATGCATTCTGGAAGGCTCAGGCAGCCAGCACAAAATATCCTTGAAATTCCTAAATTTAATAGGCATTAGTTTCCGAGTGTAGAAAATCCTGCATCCTAACACGAGGGGATTCTCTGCTACACATCTTCTTAAGAGAGAAAAAGCAGCAGACCGCTAGGAATCATTGATTGCTTCGAAACAAAAGACTAAGTTTTGATCACACTTGGCCTATTGGGCAAAATAAAGCTAAACACAATATTTTTTTTATATATATGCATACACGATGCTGCAAAATCCAGTTTTATATTTAGGCTACAAATAGCAGCACAAGGATAGATATCTATGGTCACTGGTTTAAAATGCAGCCTCTGTCAAAATTTTTACAGAAATTAAATGCAAATTTACTGCATGGGTAACAACTAAAAACATATTTAACCAGGAGCAAAAAGGCTATTTTCTGTAACTACCAGAGGCAGAAGTGTGAGACCTTTTCTGGCTCGATGCATTATGGAAAGTGAACAAATACTGCTAATATGACCTAGTACTTTATGTCTGCTTGGAACAGATATGAATGTCTCTGCAGGGTGGCAGATACAAGGTGTCTGGAGAACAAACCTATTGATATCCCAGTAAGGGCATCACCTCTACTTCAGTTGCCATGTCTTCTTAAAAGCCTCCCTGCTTCTTTCAACCATTTTGTCACATCAGAAATGCCCCCGTACCAGAAATGACCTGCTCTCCAACATGATCTTCCAGTAGAGCATCCCAAAACCTACAGGAATAACTGGGGGGGATTCTCACATATTAGAGCAAAGATATTTTTGTCTCTTGCCCTCAAGAGAAGGGGGGTTGAGTGGTTAGGGCAGTGTGTTACAATTTGGACTGCTGGGTTCTCCCTCTGACGGTGACACAGAACACAATCTTGGACGTTGGCCATCTTGCCTCAGTTTCCAAAAGGCCTATGCATCATATAGCCTTATTTCTCCCATTCTCGGGGGAGTCCTGTGCTCTTTGCAATACGTTATCAGCCATGCCCTCGGGTTCCTATCCGAGCGTCGAAACCTGCCACGTGCCTGTTTCCTGCAGAAAACGGCTGAGAACTTGCACAGCTTCAGTTCTGACGGAGCAGGGCACAGGACTTCTTTGTGGCTTTGTGACTTGGCAGTGTTGTCTCCAAGACACAGAAAACATGCTGCCAGGACCAGCATCCACGATGCCTGATACAAAAAACCCTATTTCTGGCTCACCAGTAGCTACTGAATCCACTGGTGGAGGATAAATTGCAGGGCTCTGTGTGGGTGGGTCCATAGGGGTGGCAGCAGCCTACTTCCCAAGGATTAGTCCTAGCGGGTAACAAGCCCAAAATGGGCACACCAAAGGAGGCTGCTCCTTGAGTCTGTGGGTGTGCTGTGGAACTCCTTGCCACAGAATGCACGCAGCATCTACAAGTCCAAAGTTAACAGGAATTCAAAAGTGAATGGGCAAATTCCCTGGAGAAAAAGCCACCATGGGCTATTAAATGCAAAGGCATAAACTCGTATCACCTTTTTTCCCCCTCCACCCTTCTGATTTGCTCTTTTTGGGTGGCATTCCCGCCTTTGAGAGAAAATCAGAGCTGTTCCTGGAGGGCGATCATCCCACAGGCGCCTTTGGGTCTAGCCGAGGTCACTTCCTCCAGGAGTCCCTAGCACTATAAAAAGCAGAAATGCGTATACAGATGCAAATTATTTGCAACTGTCTATTAGTGTGCAAGCAACAGCATACAGTGCTGCTACAGAAATCCTGGCAGCTCTGGGCTTGTGACTCTTTGCCTTGCTCTGCCATGGTACACACACACACACCAGTCAGCTCTCCTTGGAGGCATGGGATCCATCACGTGAGGATGGGTCTGAAACCCTTGAGAGCCAAAGTCTGCCTAGAGGATTGGGCAGGGGGTGCCTGAGCGGTAGGCAGCGAAATTCAGAGCAGGCTGCTTCTGCTTGCTGCTGTTCCCATGGAAACAGGGGAAAGGCGAGAGGAAACGCATCCCCAGCCTCTTTTGAAGATGAGCTCCTTCAGCAGCACCCCCGGCTGCCACACCTATTCCCATAGGAAGCAGTGGCTGGCAATTGCCCTCGGATGCGTCTCCTGGAGCGAGACCACCAGGCCTACGGGCTGTTCCTTCCCCATCCCGAGCAACCGAGTGGGCAAGAGCAAACCACTCATCCCAACCCCAAGGCTGAGCCTCAGAGCTCAGAAAAACTGAAGCAATTTCCAGCAAATTCTGCAGCTTATGTTTTTCCCCAGTTTGGATCTGGGGAAGTACCTGCAGGGACACCTGCTTTTCGAAGACTGTCAAGGAAGCTGGGCTCTACCTGCAATATCTGGACCTAGATGAGTCTGGACCCTTCCTGAGCCCTGTGTGTGTGTCCCCTGAGGATGCTACTGTGAGTTTAGGTGGAGGGTCTGAAGAGACTTTCCCACTTGCCCCTGCAACCAAGCAGGTTAGGTCTGCGGGTTAAATATGCTGCAGTCAGCTCTGTGACAGCTAGCTGAGCATCCTTGGGCCTGGTGATCATAGCAGCGAAGATACTGCCCGACCTAAGGTTTTCCCCCGAGTGCTGGTATTAGCACTGATGGCCAGCCTTACCCCCCAGACCAGCTGGGGCTGCCCACAGATTAGAAAAAACATAGCTGCAGCTCATGCAAAGCGCTCCTGGTCCTCTGAGCTCTCCCACTTCATCCCGAAGGGAGGAAAACCCATGGGACCCCTCGCCTCCCCATCGGGCAGCCCGGCCGGGGCCGAAGCCCGCCCGGCCGCCCCGGCCAGCCTGACGTCCCCTCGGTGGGTCTGGGAGCGGGACCCCTCCCCGGCAGCGCCCGGACCGCAGCTCCGCTCCCGGTGGGGCTCCCGAGGGGCGGCCGCACCGGGCTCCCTGCCTGCCTCCCTGCCTGCCTGCCTGCCGCCGGCGCTTCAAGGTCACCCGCCGCCCCGCTCGGGGCGGGCGCGGATCCCGCCGCGCCCCTATCCCATCCCATCCCATCCCATCCCATCCCATCCCATCCCACCCCATCCCATCCCCATCCCCATCCCCATCCCCATCCCGTCCCCCCCGCCTCCGCCGCGGCCCTCCCACCGCGGCTCTGCCCGCCCTCCGCCGCGCCGGGCGCGGGCGCGGGAGCGGGAGCGGGGCTGCGCTGCGGCGGGGCCGGGGGCCGGGGGCCGGCGGGCGGCGAGCGCTGCCGCCGTGCCGCGGCTGGGGGCCATGCCGCCGCGCCGCCCGCCCGCCGCGCCGCCCCGCCGCCCGCCCGGCGACCGGCGAGGCAGCGCCCGGCGGCGGGCGGGATAATGCGGCTGCCCAGCCCGCAGGCACCGCCAGCGGGGCGCCCCCGCCGCCGCCGCCGCCGCCATGTCCCCCCCGGCCTCGGCGGCCGCCGCCAGCGAGGGAGGCAGCAGCACGCCGGTGCCTCCGGAGGAGGAGGCGGAGGGGGCCCGAGAGGAGGTGAGGAGAGCGGCCGCCCCCCCGCCCGGGGCTGCCCCCAACCACCCTCCCTCCCCGCCCGCTTTGCATGGCGCGCTCGTTGACCGCCCCGCCGCGGTCCGGGACGGGCTTTGCCCGCACAGGTACGGACCCCCTCGCCGGGAGCCCCTCTCCCCTCCTCCGGCCCCGGGGCTGCGGTGCGGGCCGGCTCGGGGGGGGGGGGCGAGGAAACCCTCCCGTCGGTCCCCGCCGCCGGCAGGTTGCCCGTCTCCATCGCTCGCCTGTCACCTCGGGCTCGGCGCGGTGCCCCCGGGGCTGGCAGGGGCGCAGCAGCCAGCGCCGTCCGGAGATGTGGCCGGGGCCGGGGGTGGCTGGGGTGTAGGAGGAAGGGAGAAAATCACAAAAGAGAAGCGCGGGGCGCTGCTTGGGCGTACTGCAATGGGAAGAGGTTGTTATGCCTGGGAGAAATGGATATGGAGATCCCCCTTCCTGCGCTCTGGCTTTGGGGGTGCCAGGAGGTAGCACAGCTGCCTGGGTCACTGCGAGGGAAGACGCTGTGGGCAGCAGGGGAGATGGCTTGGGGACATGCTGAGTCCTGGGGTTGTCGCTGGTGGCTGCTCTCAGCTGGAGGTAGGCTGGGGAGAGCAGAAGGTGTGGGCTAGGGCAGGCCAGGTACCAGCACAGCCTTGCTTCCAGGTATGCTGCAGTCCTCCCCCCCAGCTGATGACTGCTCTAGCGTCCAGGCAGCAGACGCCAAAAAGGGTCAGGAGCAGGGTGCTCTGTGCATAGGGAGCAGCACAGGGAGGCAGATATGTGAGCCCCTTTGTCTGCCCCCACAGATCCTGCTTGCAGCTTGGGCTTCCCGAGAGGAGAGAACGCAACCACACTGACTAGCAAGACCCTGCTATGGGGCTCGCGGCCCATGGAGGGCAGCTAGGCAGTGTAGGAAGGGCAGCGTTCTCCTGGCGTGGTGTGTTGTCCTCACCGGTGAGACAACAGCTCAAAGGGCAGCTTGGGGGGCTGCTCAGAAGCTGGCGCATCACTCATCCTCTGCTGTTGAGGAGCTGCGGTTAGCAAGTGCTGCATAATCCTGGTATTCTCTGCCTCCTTGACTTAGGAAGAACATGCATGCCCGTGCACGGTTATTCTATATATACAGACTTATATTTAGATATAAATAATTGCGGGAGAGGAATGCTGAAGTTCAAGGACTGGGAAGCTGTAAAAATACCATATACTCTGCTCTGCGGCTGTTCCTCTGTTCTTGCTTCCATTCAGCAACCCCTGGTGCCATGAGCCCAGGCTCTCCAAACAGATCCTGACTAGTAAAGCTAAACCGTGAGGTGCCTTTTTAGCATGAGGACATGCTTGTGCCACACTGGGACATGGTCCCTTGCCCTCAGTGCCCTGGCAGTGCTGGTGCTACATTCAAGAGAGCACAGTGGCTTTTGAGAGGTGCCAGAGCGAGAGCTGTTTTGGATGAAAGAAGCGTAGCAGGGGCAGTGCCCGGGTGAGTTTCCCTCGCCTACAGTGTCCCCTGCCTCACGGGGATTACAAGAAGATCGTCTGGGCTTTGATTGCTCCACGGTGGCTGCCAACTAGGGTGTCAGTATAATCTTACCCCGTGGGAGCAGGCAGAAGGGCTGCAGTCCATGACCTGCACTGTTTAGGCTAAGGGCACGCTTCCTGTGGCCAGAAGCTATCACAGACTTGTATGAAGCAGCTGGTGGAGGAGAGGGATGCTGCAGCCTCTCCTGACAGTGCCATGCTTGCTGGTGTCTCCTCTGATGCAATGAGAAGAGACCTTAGTGGGGAGCTTGGATTCATGGACTGACCTAGGGCAATCCTCTTGTCTTCGGAAATATCGGGAGGGGAGGGTGTTCCTGCTCCCCTATAGTGCCTGCGTAAGGCCTTACTGGCAGTGTGATGTCCTCGTTTCCATCAGGACCAACTGCTGCTGCCAGCATTGCTGAGTGTCCCGGGAATGTGGCTGAATCCCACCTGTAAGGGTCCATTGGCCAGGGCTGGCAGGGAGCCAGAGGAGATGTCTGGGGACTGGAAAATGGGAAATGAGCTCTGTCCTGTTTGAAGGTGCCTCATCTTGACGTGTCTTGGGCCACTGTACCTCGGAGGCATACAAGACTTCAGGTGCTGCTCAGCTTGTCCCAGCAAGGCAAGTAGCAAGAGCTACTGGCCAGAGCTGGCTGCAGCGGGCTGGCTGAGCCCTTGTTCCCTGTTGGCATCACACGCATATACCTACACTTAATGGTGGTGAGCTGAATCTCACTCAGCAATGCATTTCCACCTTGGAGGGTATGAAATGCCAAGGGACAAGCTCTTCAGCTTGGGAAAAAGCAAAAAAATGTCCTTGTCCTGCTGCTCAGGTGGGATCCGATGGAGGGAACCAGTCCTCCTCCAAGTTGCTGTGTAAAATGGAGACCTTGGTACTGTTGCAGGAGCTGACTGCTGGCAGGGTTCCCTGGCTCCTAGATGCTCAGCCTTCCCCTTTCCTCTGCAGTTGGCAACGCTGCCAGCCTGGGGCTGGGCCAGCTCTTTCTTCTAGGCAGGTAGCTCCTGAATCTGGGTGGTAGGCGTGTGGGGTGTGATGTGGGGGTTTGCTGAGACCATCCTGACCAGGAGTTGCCGATGTCTGTCTGGGGCCTTGGAAGACGGTGGCAGTTCCTAGAAATGACTGGATCCTCCCCACCTGCCTTGTTCTGGGGATTCGAGGTCAAAGGGGACAGGGCTTATTCATTTGTTGCATGATGTAAGCAAATCAGCAGGGCAGAGCCATGGAAACTGATGCTCAGGAGTCCCACTGGAGTCCCCTGCAAGCTGCTGCCACAGCCTGGCACTCATGAGCTACCTGGGCCTTCAGGCTGCTGCTCTGGGGCTTTTGATTCATTTTTTCAGCCCTGTAGAGGGCTGTATCTAGGACACCAAACCCTGTGAACCCCGGGGCATCTTGTAAAGTGAGGACTTAGTGTTCTGGGGGTGAATTGGAGATTTCAGGCTGGTCTCTGTAGGGAGAAGCAGGTGAGAGACGCGTGAGGTGAGGACATGGGTACACTTGTTAAATGGAGGGACAGTAGATGGGGCCAGGGACAGGCTGTTTCAGAGAGAAGCTTTGTAGAGCTTGAAGGATTTCTGGAGTTGTTTAGTGTTCAAATTTGCAGGGTCAAGGTTGTAGGGGCGATGAAGGTGTTTTGGCCCATGTGCTTGGCCACAGGGGCTCTGGGCAGGTTTAACCCCTCAAGGCTTTTTTGAGAAGAGGAGTCCCCAGATCTCAAAGGAGTTAAGTGCAAGCAGCGATGGGGGCCCTCTCTTCTACTGCCTCTGCCCTGTGCATTGCGGGCATCTCCATTTGTTTCATGGCTGCTCATAAGTCATCCCCTCCATCCCTTCCCATCCATCCCAGAGCAGCAGCTGCAGGTGTGGGACTCCATCTCCTTTCACCTCAGGGGCAAACACTATGTATGAGGGAAGGGGAGGCTGTAGCAACACTCTACCCCTTGCCCTTCCCAATGTGTGTTACAGTTAGTGCCCAGGCGCCTGGTAAGGGTTGTCCCATGCATCCTACATGGTGAACGGAAGCACAGAGAAGGGAGTTGACTGGGGTCCCACAAAGGGGTTGGCCAAGCCATGGCTGGACCAGTTCTGCCCTCTAGCACTGCAGAGATGTTTAGGTGCACCTGCAATAGCGGATTTGCTTACCACTCTCCAGTGCTCAAGCCTGAGCAATGGGGGAGGCTTCCAGTGATGGAGGGAAACCCTGTTTGCAGTGAAGTAGGGCAAGCCTTTCGCCTCATTCCAGCAGACTGCAGCGGGCAGATGACTATGGCATTTATATCAGAGCCTGCTCTCCTCTCAGTGACACTGTTCTGGGACAGAAAGGATTTCCCTTTCCCCAGCTTTTTCATCTGCATGTTTGCTGTGCTGGTCTTCTCCAAGGCTGGTTAAGAGCTCAAGGAGGCAACCTTATTCAGCTGCCTCTGCAGGGGGAAGCCGCGGAGCCAGTTGTTTGCTCCTGTGAGCCCTTTGCAGCCCGGGAGAGGAGCAGGGATGCTGCAGTTCCTACTGGGATTAGACTCTGCAGCTGGCTCCTCCTCCGTCTCTGCTGTGGTTGTATCCCCTGTCACTGGCACTTTATCAGCTTTCAGAAACCCCACCAGCGTGGCCGATGTGTATGTGTTTTACCTCAAAAGCCTAGGACAAAACTGGGTTGTAAACAGTTTACAGCAGGGGGTTAGCGTGACCCTGTAAAAGCGCTGCAGTATCTAAATGCTGCGTAGTCCTAGGAGGAGACTAATGCGTGGACTAGAGCCCTGCTAACACAGTTCCTGGAACCAAGCCTGGGCTGCATCGCACTGCCTGCCGCCCTGCCCCGGGTGGGTAACCGCAGCGGGGCTTGCCTTCATCTCCGCAGGACGACAGCCAGCATCGCCCTTCTCCTGAGCAAGATGATGCAGGCAGTGAGGGATGTGAGGGGCCGGGGAGCGACTGAGAGGTGAAATTTGCTTTTCCGAGATGGACCTGGCCGAAAACCTGCCTCCCTGGTGCCCCTTCCCCAACTTGTCAAATGAGTGAGCTGAATGCTTTGCTTTATTCCTTGTGCTCCATTTGCAGATCCCCCCCCAAACAAGGCACTGTTTCTGTGCAAGCCCTCTCACCCCACAGACACCCCAGGGTTAGCATGTGCCTTGCATCTCCTGCTCAGACCCCCCTGTGCTCCTTCTTCGGCTGAGCAGTCCCCTTAGAGCCTCACAGCCAGGGCTGCCGCTGCCAGGGAAGATTTGCAACGCAGAAGGCAGCTGTGGGAGAGGAAACCTTCAGCCACCTGGGTAGTGGCACAGCAGTCCAGTGCAGGAGAGCCGTGCTGCAGCCAAGCAAAGGCAGAGGGATCCGGGCAGGCTCTTGTAACCGCAGCGTGGACCTGAGCAGGCAGGGCACAGCTCAGGTGGCTCTGCCTACTGGGTGCCCCCCCTTCCTCTCCTCTCTCCCTTTTCTCTTACCCGGGGTTCCATTCTTGCCCCACGACTGTGAGGCTGCCACAGTGGAGGGTCGCCCTGGGAAGACTGGGGCGCACATGTGTCCATGCCAGAGCTGCTGAGCAGAGCCACCCCGCGCCCCTCGCTGTTGCCTGCAGACCAGCGCTACCCCACCTGCCTTCCCTGGGCTCTGTGTCTCTGTCGCCAGCTCTTGCTCTCAGCCGGTTGCCCCAAAGAGGGGGGCTTAGTGCTACTGATGCTCCGGACCCCGACTGGGACATGCCATCGTTCCCCTCGCCACCCCTCTGGATGTGACGCCTGCTCCGCTCATCGCAGGCTGGCTGCTGGGCGGGCGGGAAGGGAAGCTCCCTGCCTCCGGGAGAGAAACCTCTGTTGGAGATTTGGGCCAGATCCAGCCCTGCTAATCGCAGTGGCAGAAGTCCCACTGGCATGGGGTGGACCAGGCTTTGGCAAGGTATAGGGAGGAAAGATTAGCACGTGGGACTTCAGGGGACCAAGCCAGGGCTGAGGGGCTCTTCAGGGAGAGCAAGGGGGATTTCTCAGAGGAAAGAAGAGGCCCAGATCTGTCTCTAGACCTGCCAGTGACATTGTGACCTCTGGTTCTTGCTTTAATTTCCCTTTTCATGCGAGAGTGAAAGTGACCCCCCTGCTTTCTAGCAGCGTGAGCCCATTAAGCTCTTTGGGATCCCTGGATGAAAGACCTCTCCAGCCCAGTGCACTCAGGAATGGAGGAGGGATGGGGACAGGCTTGGACTTCACTGCCCTGAGTGGTGTCATTACAGCTGGTGTTAGCCCCTACAATGGCGGAGGTGAGCTCAGGAGCCGTGCTGCGTGCAGTGGGGGAGGAAAAGCAAAGCTGAAAGCCTCTTAGTGGGTTTAGTGGCATCTGCACAAGGCTGGGGTTCTTGCCCCCCTCTCTCAGGTTGCACCTTTGGAGGTTGCTGGGTTGGATGGTATTTGTGCTGGATGAAGTCTTTTGTGTAAGAAAGCAAATAACCTCTTTGCCTGTTCTCCCTTTGGGTGTGATAATGTCAGGTCTCACTGACCAAGCTGGATCAATACTTGAGACTTCAGGGTGTTGCAGAGAGTGACAGAAGTTTCCTTAAGTGTTTTTTTTTTCCCAGGTCTTTGTGAAACCCTGCACAGTTCCGATGGTGAAGGCACCAGTGCAGTCTCTTTTAAAAAAGTCCTATTGCTGAAGTCCTGCCCTTTCCTCACCATGAAAGACCTCAGAGCAGTTTTTCCAGAAGTGTGGGCTGTCACACCCAAATCCCAGTACAAGCAGGGACATTTGCTGGTAGCCGTGACTGGCCACTCGCCCTCCCTGCTACTGCAGAGCAGTGGGGTGCTCTCCTCTTCCAGCCTGAACACCTTTTAGGACATTATTCCATATTCACTTTCTCTCCCACCAGAGGTGGCTGCGTTTCAGTTGTGGAAAAGTACTTTCCCATTTGTGTGGTTTATAAAGCACTTGAGAAGCACTTCAGAGCCCCTTGGGCTGCCAGGTGTTGTGGTGGGAGTTGCCATTACCAAACAGAGACCTTCCCAGCTGCAGAAGGTCTGTTTCCCCACTTTACAGGCACCCCAGGACACTTGTGCTGCCCTGGTAGGAGAAATCTGAATGCTGCTGTTGGTCGTTACTGGGAAAGGGAGAGAGACTTGTGTGCGAGCGGTGAGAGGCATGGTGGGATGAGCTGCGGTGAGGTGTTCAGGTGGGACGACCCATCAGTTAAAGCTGCCTGCGCTGGTGAGATGGGTGCAGAAGCCGAGGTATGTGGGGGAGATCCCCCAGCCTCCATCTTGCTGTGCTTCAATACCCCTCCCTGGGACATGGTAGTGGTGGGGGTTACTCCCCACTGAAGAAGGGGGATGCTCGGGGCGCAGGCCAGCAGAGTTGCCCTCTGCTGCTCTCCTCCACATCCAGCTGGGCTCTGGCCATCTCCCAAGGAGGGGCAGAGCACCGTGAAGGGAAGTGGGGGTGACAGCTGCCCACACTGTGGGACTGTCATCCTGGGAGAGATCCCGGCCTCCGGCCTGCCTGCTGAGGCTAGGAGCCCTATGGCATCTGCTGTTTTGTCCCCGTTCACAGAGCTACAGGTGCCACCATGGCACCCTGCTGCCTGCTCCCCTTCCCCCTGCCGCTGCAGCCTACTGACTCCTCTCTTGTTTTCTCTTCCCTTCTCTTGGTCCCCCGGAGCAGCAGCGGCCAGTGAAGCAGTCTCTCAGCAAGTCCCTGTGCCGAGAGTCCCACTGGAAATGCCTGCTGCTGTCCCTCCTCATGTACGGCTGCATGGGAGCCATGACCTGGTGCCATGTCACCAAGGTGACCCGGCTGACCTTTGACAGCGCTTACAAGGGCAAGTCCATGATGTACCACGACAGCCCCTGTTCCAACGGCTACGTCTACATCCCCTTGGCTTTCCTGGTGATGCTCTACGTGGTGTACCTGGTGGAGTGCTGGCACTGCTACACCCGCAATGAGCTGCAGTACAAAGTGGATGTGGAGAGTGTGCACGAGCGCGTGCAGCGGATGCAGCAGGCGACCCCCTGCATCTGGTGGAAGGCCATCAGCTACCACTACGTCCGCAGGACCCGGCAGGTTACCCGCTACCGCAACGGGGACGCCTACACCACCACTCAAGTGTATCACGAGCGGGTCAACACCCACGTGGCAGAGGCTGAGTTTGATTATTCCAATTGTGGAGTTAAGGACATCTCCAAGGACCTCATTGACTTGGAGAGCTACCCGGCCACGCGGCTCCGCTTCACCAAGTGTTTCAGCTTTGCCAATGTGGAGTCAGAGAACTCCTACCTGACCCAGCGGGCCCGCTTCTTCACGGAGAATGAGGGCCTAGATGACTACATGGAGGCCAGGGAGGGGATGCACCTCAAAAACGTGGACTTCAAGGAATACATGGTGGCCTTTTCCGACCCAGACAACCTGCCTTGGTACGTATCCCACTATGTCTTCTGGGTGGCGGCTCTGCTGACCCTATCCTGGCCCCTGCGGGTGCTAAATGAGTATCGCACCTCCTATGTCCATTACCACGTGGAGAAACTCTTTGGGTTTGACTACGTGGCGGTGACGCCGGCCGAGGAGCGCTCCTTCTGCCGGAGGATGCCCCGCGTCAACACGGTGGACAGCACCGAGCTGGAGTGGCACATCCGATCCAACCAGCAGCTGGTGCCCAGCTACTCGGAAGCGGTCCTGATGGACTTGGTGGGGCTCTCTGGCTGCACCAGCTACTCCACTTGCCGGTACGGGGGCTACCGGCAGAACTGCGAGCGGTGCCACAGGACTATAAGCAGCTCCTCCATCTTCTCCCGCAGTGCCCTGAGCATCTGCAATGGCAGCCCCAGGATCCCCTTCAGCAGCAGCCGCTTCTCCCTGGGCCGCCTGTATGGCTCGCGACGCAGCTGCCTCTGGCAGAGCCGGAGCGGGAGCCTGAATGAGCAGAGCTGTCCCACCGAGCAGACCCGCCTCTCTAGCCAGGTGACTGTGGAGGAGGAAGACCCCCCTCCTTACCAGGATGCCCTCTACTTCCCCATCCTCATCGTGCACCGCAACGAAGGCTGCCTGAACCACGACCACCGTCACCTCCACCGCAACGGGTCCTGCGTGGAGACCTCACTGTGAAAGCAGAGGGCGGTGAGATCTTGTTGTCTGTTGCCTGGCCTGAGCCAGTGCAGGATTTGGGGAGAGGAGCACAGGGGAGGGAGGTGGCCCAGGAGGACATCAGGATGGAGTGGACATGGCATCTCGCTCCGGCAGACAGTGAAAGCTCACCCTGCTGTGGCTCTGACCCCCCAGAGGGGTGAGTGCTGATGCTCCCCCTGACATGGCACAGAACTCTAGACCGACCACCACAAGCAAAAAAACCCAAACCCAACGAAACCAACTCCAAAACCGTAATTCATGGCATCAAGATACAAAGGGGGGAATAAAAAGACAGGCCTGATGCAGGGAGGGGGATGCTTTGGCTCCCAGCCCTGGCTCTAGGCTGGCTTGTGCTCCGAGGAACCAGCAGCCACCAGAAAGCGCCCTGCTGCGCCTCTGCCCACCCCGCTGCCCACGCTGGAGCGAGACCCCTCACAGGGTGGAGGGGAACGGGCCCTTTGGGAGCAGCGTGTAATTGCCTGTGCCTAAAGGTCTGGGGCATCCAGGCACATGGAGCTGAGCGGCAGGTTAGAGCAAAGGCTGAAAGCCATGAATCAGCTCTTCCCCTTCCCCCTGACCGTTCCCCACCCTTCCCGCTTTTTTTTTAGACCACGCTTCGACTGTTACTCTGTTCTCACTGTTGGGAATGGCACCGCCTCCAGAGGATCCCAGGTTCGACTCCTTAGGAAGCCTCAGCACGCCAGCTCTGAGAGTCGGCGTCCCCTAGGTAAAGGGCTTTCAGTTTGGGATTACAGCAGGCAGGCAGCACTGGGGAAGGGATGAATGTGCAAACCCAGATTGCACTACTGATCCGCTTGCTGGAGGAGGGCTCAGCTGGAAAGAGAAAACGGGAGGCCCCCAGTGAGCTGGGGAAGGGGGAGAGGATGGCCCTGGGACAGGCATCGTGGTAATAGGCGGCGCGTCAAGTGGCTGGGGTCCCTTCCTGGCTTTGAAGTGTGTCCTAATCAGTTCAGACAAGCATCAGGGAAGGCTCTGGTAGATTCAGCTGCAGTTCACCTATTGATAATAGAGCAGCAGGTTGGTGCATGTCTGCAAGAGTGAATTTTGCATGAGATCAGGCTGGGCTCTGGCCGCAGACTCTGAGCTGCAGGCTCCTGGCAGCCTGGTTTTGTCAGAGGGCTCTGAGGGGCCGCACGGGAGAAATGCAAAAGCACGCTGGAGCATCGGGAACCCGGGCTGGGGAAATGAGGAGCAAAGGGATTCCCCTTCTGAGGGCCCCCACCGTGAGTGCAGGACCTGCAGCTGGGAGGCAGGGAGGCATCTGCCGTGAGGGATGCTCTGCAGAACAGAGGCTGGGGATACATTAGAGGGGAACCTGCTGAAAACAAGTGGTTTGCACTACAGAGGTTTTTGCAGGGAGGTGTCAGGCTGTGAGAAGTGAGGTGGCTTCTGTGTAGCCCATTAGCCCCTGGGTTCCTCTGCCTTGTTCTTGTCAGGGCAGGTTGCCCTGCTCTGAGCTCTGTGCTGCCCCTTCTATCCTGCTGGAAAGGATCTTGGTGATGTTGGGCAAGGAGCCTTCATGTCACTGAAGCTGCATCAGTGGCTGCAGCATGCAGGCACCCAGCTTCTCCTTCTTTGTCAACACATCCCCAGATCTCTCGTGTCCCTGTTCTCAGAAAAGCTGTCTCTTTTTCAGTCAGCTCTTTGGAGGGGCACATGCCAAATCAGCCAGCAATCTCTCCAGACAGCACTGCTTCTCAGCCTCACCACGCTTCCCTCATCCACTGAGGCAAACAACGGCTGAGAACAGCAGGTCTTGGGTGACAAGAGCAAGTCCATTAGCACCTGGGCTTTCGAGCTTCATGTCTGCCTCTGCATCCATCGCAGAAGGGCAAGATGTAACAGCAAACAGTAAGGCATTTTATTTAGTTCAGCTGGTCTTCCTCCTGCCAACTTATTAATAAAGGGTCTGTTTCTCTAGTCAGGCTGCTGTACTGCTTCCTCCCAGGTCTTGGCGAGGCTGCAAATGCACCCTTCCAGCACATCAGTCCTCTTTTGAAAATCATCTCTTGCTGGCAAGCCTGGAGCGGTCAGCACCTGTGGGAGTTGTAAGGCTCCGCTTGGCTTTGCCCCCAGAGTGGTCTGTTCTTCTGCTCTTTGTGCCTTGCGTGTCCTGGTCAGTGTCTCTTGCCCTTGTCCTCCTGGATCTCAAGTGCTAGACTCCAAACAATGGCAGTGTGAACAGAAAGGCCCTTAAAATCCCACTCTGTTATGATTCTGTCTTGTAATCTGCCCTTACTATCACTACCAGACCTAGATGTTGGCTTAAATAAGAGGGTCCCTTTGAGAACAGGGAAGCATAAGGTCTCCAGTGTGGGCACACCCTTCTCTGCGATTTGTTCTCATCATTATTGGCACAGATTCAGACTGGGTGAAAGCGGCTACAGGCCCCTTGGCTGCCCTGGGATTTTCTTGCTTAGTGATAACATTTGGCTTGCTGTGCGCTTGTGCTTCTCTCTCCAAGGGCCTAATTAAGCCAAGGCCAATGCTGAGGGTCCTCGTGACTCTGGGGAGATAATGGTGTGTGCTTGTATGTCCTGGTGAATCAGGAGACATTCAGTCAGTGGAGCTGCAATGGGTCATTAGTGAGGAACGTGGTCCGCTTGTCCTTCCCAACATGTTCTCTTTGAAATCTCCTACACATTGCTTAAATTAGGCTGTGATGGCTTGTCTTTCTATCTCCAGCCTCCAAGGTGCCTGGGACAGAAGGATTTATCAAAGGTTTGGCAGGCCTTTTAGCTCCCTGGGGCAAAGACAGTCCTCAGAATAGGGATAGATTAGTAGGGTCTCTGTGCCCCCATTCTTTAGCACCTGCAGCAGAGTTCTGCTTTCAGGCACCTTGTCCTTGGCTCTTTCTAGGCCTCTTCGTGAGATTGCCTCAATTCATTCCTCTGGCCCCATTTTCACCCACGAAATCTTATTCTGGAGGTGGTCTATCCAGGCGGATACACGCGTCTTTGAGGCACGGCTGCTGCTCTGGCCTGCAGGATCCATGCAGAGTCTTCCTGCTGCTGAACACCTTCCCCATGCACATAGTGCCAGCTGCAGCCAGGTCCCAGATGTAGTCCCAGTGCCACAGTCTGTGGCCATGCCAGACCCACAGCACCCTGAGGAGAAGTGGGACCTCTCTCACCAGTGCTCTCCACTGCATGCCAGGATTTCTCGGAGATCCCTTCCTCATATTCCTAGCCCTCCTACCCACTGCACCTGGTGGAGCTGCCCCCCCGGTCCAGCCTACTCCATTCTTGCCAGGCTGGAGACCTTCCTGCGCTGTCTTAGGCTCAGGAAAGGGGGATGGCATGCTTGGGCATGGAAGGGGAGCCGGACTGGGCAGGAGGGACAGGAGCTGCCTGCTGGCTTGGCAGAGAAGTGGTGGAGCTGGAGAGGACAGACTGAAACTGGGGTTGTGCTCCCTCTCCTTCTCCCTGCCTGCAATGGCAGGGCAGCATGTCTAGCCAGGCAGGGAAGTTCATGGCAGGCAGCTGGGCTCTCCCTTCCCACCCCCAGCATGAGACGCAGCCAGCAGAAGGGGTGTGCGTGTGTAGGTTTCCTCCTAAGTGTTGGCAAAGGACCCTAGTGCCCCGGGCAAAGGGCAGCTGATTTAATTCTCCTTGCAGCTCGGGTTATCAGCACAGATATCCAAAGATGGTCTGTCCCTGTTCTGGCGCACAGCCTCTCCGTGGTGGAGTGGTCCCATCTCCCCCGGCACACAGACATCCACCCGCCACAGCTCCAGGCTGAGCAGCAGTCAGGCGCCTGCTCTTCCTGCAGACTTGTGTCTGCTCTCTGCCGTGTCTGTGTCGGTGACGACGATTCCTTTGGCAGCTCAGTCGATGGCCCAGTCTGCTCCTTTCGTGATAGCCTTCTCCCTTATATCTAACCTGAATTCTCCCTGCTGTATCTTAATCCCATTACTTCTCCTCCATTGACTGGTGAGTTTAATTGGCTCTGCTCCTTTTCCTCATGGCCTTCCCGACACAAGCAGGTGTTATCTGGTCTCTGCAGCCTTCCCTTCACCAATCCCAGTGTCTTCTCTCCCCCAGGATCTTACTGGGCAAACCCTGGCTTGCATGATGGTGCAGAAGTTTTCCCTGTGTAGCGAGTCTATCCTTCCTGCTCTGAGCCTGGCCTGGGCGAGAAGAGAGGGCCAAAGGTGCAAGCAATGCCGTGGTCTGTCAGGCTGGCTGTGTCCTCATTTCTGGTGCAGAAGATCTCTTGAAAGTGAGCAAAGTACACAGAGCTGCTGGCCCCTTACGCAAGGAAAGCAGAACAGCCTGCATCACCCTTCGGGAAGGTGAAAGCCGGGTGCTTGTCAGTACGAGGGGGCAACAACTAGAGGATCCCCGCAGTCAGACGGCTTTGTTTTTTTCCATACATCCTTCACCCGTTGCAGCTTTCTGTGGGCTGAGAGTCAGGCTCAGCATTGCACTTGTCAGCAGGCTTTCCTCTCATATTGGGACGAGTAAAGCGGGAACACTGCCAGCTCCTCTTCCTGGCGCTTCATGGCGTTAATACCTCCCCAGAAGAGAGCTAATCCTCACTGCTGCAAGGCTGGACAATAAGTTTAGGCTATTTGGTGTTTCCCGTTGCTGCCAGTATACTTGCTGGGTACTTAAAAGCTCTCCAGCTTTCCTGGACTAGAAAAAGAGAGAGAATGAACATGTGAGAAGCTCTGGATTAGCTGACCTTCAAGACACATCACCACCCATTTATCCATCTTTCAGCACACACTGGAAGCTTCCCAGATAGTGCCCAGCTCTTTGTTCCTGTAGGACCAGGCGGTGACACCAACCAGCCTGGTGGTACTTCTTGAGCCCACTGCATGTCAAGCAGACCATACGAAGGAGGGAGATTGCAGAGAGGGCTTTGGGGTTGAGCAACTGTAGGGGCGTTTGTTAGGACAAGGAGAGGGAATCTCATCTTATGGCCAATGCCAAGCCTTCCAGAGTCACACACCAGGCAAATACTCAGGATTAGTGCTGGGGAAGCTGCTGTTTTTCTGATTTCAAACAAGCACACCCACCTCCTTTTCCACTCCTCATAAAATACATGTTAGAGACCCAGGCTGTCCCTGCCCTCTTTGTTGTCTCTCCGCTCATGCTCGAGAGGCTGCAGAGCTGTTTAGTAACTGATGGATGCCCATGGAGAGAGGACTGCAGGAAGAGGTTTATTAAGTGGAAGTTTAAGAAAGTTAGGTAGCATCCGATGCCAGTAAATCATTGCCTGCTGATTAGCTTGTGGGAAGAATAATATCGTTTAAGCTCGCTCTCTTTTAAGCCAACCGTGGCTTCAGTACTGCTGTCTAATATCATAGAAACATAGAATGGTGGTTGTCCAATAAGGTTGGAAAAGACCTCTAAGATCATCGAGTCCAGCCGTCAATCCAACACCACCATGCCCACTAAACCATGTCCCTAAGCGCCTCGTCTACACATCTTTTAAATACTTCCAGGGATGGGGACTCAACCACTTCCCTGGGCAGCCTGTTCCATCACCAGGGTGCTGCCTTACTTTTAGCAGGGTGCGACCTTGCTGCAACGTGCTCCTACTCTGCTGCAGTAGCTGTAGGGCATGGGTCTGAAATACACCACCACCAAGAAGTTGTGTTACCAAAGAGCTGTAAGTCTCAATTTGTGATATGTGCTTCTAATCATGTTTCATTCATATTCAGTGGTTAGAATAAGGTCTCTATGAATATGATCTGGATCCATATCATCTCAGAAATGGGACATGGTTTAAGTGTTAGCTCTATTTGGTAATACTGCCTCCTGTGTTGCACGTGGGCCTAGAGTCTCCACCGAGCCAGGTATGCGTGGGCACTAAAGGCTGGTTCATAGGACCTGGGAGCCCAGTGGGGACTTGGGAGGAGCCTGCCTAGGGCTTTTTTCCCCGTGAGCTTTCTGGAAAAATGGGAAAGGGGCTTAGTCACATTTCAGGTAGAAATTAATGGGCTATGTTCATTCCTAGTGTAATTTTATTGAAGCCAGTGGTGCTATACCAATGTGAGCTTGGCTTAGCAACTCCTCAGAGTGGTCTGTTCTTGAGTCCAGACAAACTGATCTGTCACAGTGTTGCTTTGATGCATAGAGTTCGTGTTGGGACTCGGCCGACATGAATGAATGTTGAATATCTACTGTCTCTGCAAGCAGTGGGTTGAATTGTTCTGCTCTACTGCCTCCATCACAGCTGCTCCACCAAGGGAAATGTTATGCCCATGGATACGATCTCGTCAACTCCCTCAAAAGCAAGCTAACAAGCAAATTGACCTCCACCGCACTGGGAGAGGAGCCTTCTCCCACAGGACCGTAGCCTTTCCGCACACAAGGTAAAAGAGGTCCCAAGGACAGAACTGAACCTGAAAGACCCGTGGCCTCATGGCCTCCCCTTCCTCCTTCCCTCCTCCCTCGTCTGTCTGTCTTGGGGGAGGGACAGCTTCTTTGTGGAGTTCAGCAAGCTCCTCTTCCTGCAGCTCGTAACCAGGCTCTACTAACAGGTACATCATCCACCTATGCAACACTTCCAGAAGCTGCCGAGTTTTCAGGAGCCCATTACAATGTGCGGCGTGGCCATCCAGCACTGAGAATAAGCACAGCGGCTGCTGGAAAGCTAAGTGGGTTTTATTCCTCCCCTCCTTCTGAGGAAGACTGTTTTTGTTGGGGCTTTTTGTTCGTTCGTTCGGTTTTTGTAAAATTCATGTGGGGAAATGAAGCTTGTGAGAAATTGGTGCCCATCCTGAACCCTCCCCAGTCCTTCGAACTTAGGGAATGGATGGATCACCTACTGTGATTATAATTTAGCGGACTTTGTAGAGCAAAGTAACTTCACACACAGACACACGAGATTCTTTCACTCTCCATCAGCACAAGCCGCTTCTGCAATCGTAGCTACTCACATTAGTGAAAGAAAAAGCCTAGCTAGAATGTGGTGAGATGACTTAGTATTTTGTATCAGTCCCATGGTCCCAATGTCCATTAGGAGTGCCGTCAGCTGCCATGCCATGAATTCGGACTTTGGATGGCAGCCCACAAACCGGTCAGGGTGGAAAGGTTTGGAAAACCCAAGCCTGAGTCTATACAGGTCTCCAGAAGCAGATACAGAGAAAGGATCAGCTGAAAGCAGATGTCGCCTCCTGCTTAGCCCAGCTGGAAGCTGGTGGGCTCTATCTGTGCTGCACCTGTCCCCAGGGGCCGAGCAGAGGGGAATGAAAGTAACTGAGCATCTGACAAAGCAGCGCGCACAGCACCGTTCAGCCGGTTGGCAATAAAGCGGTGACAACTAGACCCCAAAATAACAGGATTTCACTTTGGAAATGCCAATGGCTTTTTCAAACTGAAACGAGACTAAAAGCCCTTAACAGTTGTGAGGAGTGTTTCAGGTTGCTGTTCCTTGCTTAAAAAAATTAATTTTTGACAATGGGGTGGCTTTAAACGCTCCACTTCAGCCAGCTCTGATAGAAATGCACAGTGCTGGTGGAAAAAAAATGCTCAAGGAAGGTTGGGATGGTGTCCCTGTGGCTTCGCAGTGGGGTAGGCTGATCAGGAACGGAGGCTGGAGTTTAAAGTCTTCCTCTGCCCCTGGAGGTGTGACCTGGCTGTCCGCCCAAGCGTGTGTGCGTGGCAGGGCGTGCTTCTGCGTGCTCGTGTGCACGGCCGGGACCCGCGGTCCTGCAGAGGGTTGGTGTGTTTGTGGCTTTGGTCTGGTGTCACCCATCTGTCCTCACGGCGAGGGCTTTGTAAGGTGACAGAGCATTGCTTGTTCCTGGTGAGAGGAAGCTCCTGACCTGGTTTTTGTGAGGAGGTGGTGTGAAGTGTCACATTTGCTGCAGTGAGTGGCAGGGAGCAGGGATAAAAGCATGGAGCAAGCTGTGTTTGAGAACAAGCTAATCCCTTGCTGGCTGCCTGAAACGGGAGAGCTGCTGGATCTGCTCCCTGGCCAACGCTCTCCAGCTCTTCTCACCCTCCCCAAACCCGATGTGCAAACTGTCATTCCTCTGAGCTAGCCAAAGCACCCCCCTCCCCTGAACTCCTCCGAGGCTGTACATTCACATCATTTCGGTCCTCTCCCTGCTAGGCACCATGGGCTGGCCGTGAAACGCCAGTGGACGTGTGATGACCTCGGGCGTGCTGGTGGCCAGACCTCACCATAACCTGCTGGTTTGCCTGCGCATGGCCTTCCAACAATGCTCCCTGCCCTAGCGTGCCTCATGCTTGCTTGGTGGAGAGACAGCACAGCCTGCAGAGCATTGCAGCACATCCTGGCCTCACTTTTGCATCACTTTATGCTTTCCCAGAGAATTTCACAGCACTTCTCTGAGCCTTTGTAGACAGGGTAAGTTTGACAGACTGAAGTTAGAAAACATTTGACATTTTGGTGGTCCTGATCTCCAGTGCCCCAGTGCTGTCCCTGGGGAGGAGAGGCAGGTCGGCTGTTGTGGTGGTGCGGGACCAGGGGACGGCGTCGCAGTGAAAGCAGCGTGTCTGCTGGGAGAGTCTCTGAAGATGGGCTCTGTGCTTCTCCACTGGGCCAGAGGGCAGCTTTGCTGTGGGCTGAATGATGTGCAGCTGATGGATGAGGTAGCTGAGGAGGGCAGAATAGCATGTAAATGCTCAGCAAGATGTGTGGAGAGGAGGGGCTGTGTGAGAACAGCTGTAAAAGGCTTTGCAGATGCAGTGGTTTTTGTGGGAGACACGAGGCAAGACAGGGCAGGAGGCTGCTGTGCTGGAGCAGTGGTGCTGCGAGGCTCGGAGGATGGAAGGGAAATGGAGGGAGCGTGGCATTTGATGGAGAAGCCAGGGAACAAAGCGGGCTTTCAAAGCAGGCTGTGCATGCTCTGGCCGAGGAGACAGGCAGGAGGTATTTCCAAGCTGAGGCGCCCAGGCCAAGCCTCGCTGCATTGTCAGAGCAGTGATGTTGCCTCCAAGCCCAGCACTGGCAGCTCGAGCGTGTCACCAAACTGCAATGGCTAATGCAGCCACAAGGTGTAAATGTCACTAATGAATAAATTGCCTTGTGCCTTGGAGAGGCTAATTGATCACGGCCGGGGATGGGGATCTGACAGGCTTGGCTATTTCAGGCATAGCCTGTAGGGAGGAGGAACGCTTCATTTCTGAGCTGTCCCCTCCACCTAAGGAAGCCAGTTCGGGGCTTGGCTCTGCACTGCTCCCCAGCTTCCCAGCTGCATGAGCTCAGGCTTCATTCCTCTTCACTGCAACTGAAGGAAAGAAGCTGGAGAGGGTCTAGGTTAGACAGAAGTGCCCTGTCAGCAGGGCGGTGCATGGGCCCGGCCAGGGCTAGCTGGTGAGGGAGTTTGGAGGGAGGCTGCTGCACACAGGGCACGGGTGGTGTAGGTGCTGACAAGGTAAAGTGGTGGGTCCCCAGCGATCAGGAGAGCTTGCGTCAGTTGTCTGGGGTGCAGGGCCGTGGCCTGCACCGTGTGTGTTTCAGGCCAGTAGTGCTTGGCACCGTGTTTTACAAACGTGCCGTTTACTCCCCAATTCAGTTTCATAGTTTCTCCCTATAAGGGATGACCTGGAAATGCTCCGAGCCTGCCCCAGCCCAAGCCCTCACCCAGTCTGGAGACAGCTCTATTATGCTGTCCCAGGGGCAGCGCACAGGCCCCCCCGATTTCCCCCCCTGCTGTTGAACTCCAGCCACCAGCACCTCGGCTGGCTGTGCAGAGGGCCAGCAGGTACCCAGCAGGCAGGGACAGAAGCTCAGCGTGGACAAATCCAGCTCCGTGGGAGCAAAAGCAGGCTGAACGCAGCAACCATTTCCATGCACAGCCTCTGCCCATCCCCACGTCAGCCTGCTCCTCCACCTCCAGTTGGTGCTCAAAACCAACCTGCCGTCCTGTTTACGACATATGCCAGCGTGACACCTTGCAAATCGATGCCTGGGTTGCTGTGAGCAGAAGCCACCAGGCTTGGGAAGCTGGCCACCGGCTCCTGCTGCCGCGCACGCTGTGCTCAGAGCAGCGGAAGCAGGGCTCGCCATCTGCTGCGGGAGGGAGCCAGCCGGGTGCCCCTGCTCCGGCCTGATGGGGCACCCGCTGGCGTAGGTAAGTGCAAGCCCTTGTGTCATTCCCTCTCCTTTACTTCCCGGCCACCCCCTGTCTCCCCCATCTCCCTGGCACAGACCCACAGGCAGGGGATGCTCCCAGTTCGGCTGGAGTCCCTCTGCTGCCGAGTGTCACTCACGCTGTGTCAGTGGATGGCGGCGGGAGGGAAGACCAGGTCCCAGGCAAGGTGCCAGAGGTCGCTCCCTTCTCTAGATGAAGGCCCACAGCTGACCCCCCTCCTCAAAGCCCCACAGTACTCCTTGGGGATGGATCTCACGGATGAGCTAAGGGGTCCATACTGGCCTTGTGCTGGCACGTGCCCTTCCCAGCACAGAGTGACCTGCTAGTTACCACTCTGCAAGGTAGTCCCACACCACGGTAACTGGACCTGAAGCTGAAAAGTGACCCACCAACGGCAGGAGCGTTCACACTCAGACAATCTGCTGTTGCTGTCAGGGCTTTCATTTTTACCAACGTGTATGGCGTTTGAAATGCTTTCAACCCTTGCAAACTGGCAGATAGTGGACTGTTGGTCTTGTGTGTGGGCAAGTGGTGCAGGCTGCTTGGTTTGGGCTTTGCTCTTTGGCCAAGAGATTGATGGGAGGGAAGGCAAAGGGTTTTCCAGGCAGCAGCTACCTGTCCAGGCGTTCCTGCATGTGGCAGCCCAGGAGTGGGTTTGGAGGGTGCTCAGGTGGTGTTAATGGTCTCGGCCATTTGCAGGAGGAGGAGCCGTGAGTATCCTGGAAAGCAAGTCAACGGTTGTTCTGGTCATGATACGTTTTCCCAAGCCCTTTTCTTTCCATCCCTGTTCCTCACTGGCTCTGGTGGCCAATTTCTCCTCATGTGTCTTCTAGCATGTCTGAGGGATCTCATCGCTGCCCTCCCAGCACGAGCTTTCATTGCACAGCTGGCTGACCAGATGCAGCCCTGTACTTGGAGCTACAGGCAGGCTTGCCCAGGACCAGGCCACCCCCATTAAGCCCCCACCCCACCCTCGCTGCTGGAGCTGTTCCTTCATCAGCCTGATGCTGATCTGGGTCTTTTCTGCTGTTTCTGAACACGAGTTCTCATCTCATTCAGGTGTGTCATTCAGTGGAAATATTTTGTAAATGCAAATAAAAAGAAATAACTCTATTCAATACCTCGGTCTCGAGGATGGGAAACAAGTAGTGGGAGACGTCCAGGTGGGGAGGTTTCACAGCTGCTGCTGCTGGTTAAGTTTTCTTGTGGATGTAGTCCCTGGAGCATCCACAAATAGTTGGGAAGGGAGCTACACAACCTGCGAGGGCTTGGGGCTAAGCCCTGTCGGCACCCCTCAGGCAGCCACTGCCGCAGGGGACAGCCTCGCACTCCATCATTTCTGCTCTATAAGGGGCTGACATGGCACAGGTAAAGGTCCTGTTGGCTGGTGTCCGGGGGCGCCACGGGCGTCTGTATCCATCAGGCAGAGCAAGGCAGAAGCGGGTACGTGGCGAACAAATTCTTTTGTGAGCACTGGGAAACAGTTTTTACTTTTCAACTCTGTCAATATGATCTAGCTCTGTCTGTCTCTCTATATATGTACAAACAGTATATCACAATGTTGCCTTTTTTGTTGGAAATATCAAAGTACAAAGATTGTAAACCAAATCGGTGTAATAAAAGTTTCAGATGATTCACTGAGGTGGCTGCCAGCGGTGGGTCTGTGAGCGCTGGTGCTGGGCAGGGCTGGGAGACGCCTGAAGCCCCCGCATTGCTCAGAGGGCGGGAGGGAATGGAGGTCAGCCCACTTGCTTAATTCCCTGCTGACCTCTCCTGAGTGGGGCAGTCGAAGGACTGAGGCAATCAGGTACGTGCCCTGTCCTGTCCTCAGGTGGCCACAGCCCACGGGGCAGAAGGAAGCTGCTCCGTTTTCCTCCAAGCCCAAGGAAGCTGCTCCATTTTCCTCCAAGCCCAAGGAAGCTGCTCTGTTTTCAATGCTGTGGGCTGTGTGGGCCAGCAGTCCTGCAGGGACCCCTCTAGCTTGAAGTTATGCGCAACACAGATTTTTTGGACAGGTTTGCACAGAAGAGCACTACTAGTTAAGGTAAGCATCTGGTTGTAAAGAATTCATCTGTTTGCAAAGCAGGCTAGCACTGATCAAAGGCATAGCAACCCAAAGCAGGAAACCATAGTGGAGAGACCTGTCATTTATTGAATTTATTTTTTTTTACTTTTCACCACCCATATCTGAGACTTCAGACAGATTTTGCTATAAAAACGAATAAATCCTTGAGCAGAGCGATAGCCAGAAAAAGCTGCCGAGGAACTAGAAACAACATTCCCTCTATCCTCTATGCATCTCACGTCCTCCTCTGCAAAAAGCCTAAAAGAGCTGCCTGCCCTGAAGGTTAGGTCTGGACTAGACCATTTAGGTGGTGGAGACTTCACCTTAGCTGCTTTACAGGTGGAACAACATCTAGTTGCCGGAACTAAGCTTGCTGCTGGAGCATGTAAGAAACACCACCGGAGGCGGGATTTAGTCTCAGGTGCAGTGGGAGAGAGGGCTCAAGAGGCAGATGGCTTCTGTGATGCCACTACAGTCCCATGAGATCTAATCTCTGTCTCGTGTTAAGTCACAGGTTGGATGATGGGGATCTGGGGAAGGCTGCGGTGGTGGCCACAAGTTGAGTGTTTCTCAGAAATACGAATAAAAACAAGCCTCTGAAGTAAAGTATCATCTCCAACACTGCACCTGCAAAGCTCATTGCTCTCTGGAGTGTTTTCCTCAGAGGGGTTTGGTGGGGGGGTGCTGCAGAGACCCCAGCCTCGCTGCTTCCCGGTTGGCCCACACAATTTGGTGAATGAGGTACTCGGTCTCCTGGCCCACCTCTGCCAGGCGGAGGTCAAACTCAGTCAAAGCCTTGTTATCCGCCAGCCCGTCAAGCAGCTGCTTCCCACCATCCTGCAAATGGGTAAGAACAGGGGTTAGAGGAGGAGATCCAAAAGTGGAGTGTACTGCTCCGTTTCCCTCCTCCCCAGGGCAACTTCTCCTGCACTTCCCTGCTGCCAGTGGTGGGGAGCCCATGAGATGGTGCCAAAAGTGTCAAAGGCCTTCGCCCAAGCCTGAAATGTTGCTCACAGGAGAAGTACACAGGGAAAGAGTGTAACCTTATGCAGCACTCAGTGATATGACACATGCTAATGACTCCCTCTGGGTACCGTGTCAGGAGTCCTCAAGCTCAGGCTGGTTAATAGCACGGCTGGCGATGATAACCTGAGAGGAGTCTCTGCTCTCCCCTGTCCCCTGGTCCCCAGCTCACTGCTGGCTGGGGACAAAGGGCAGTGTGATTAGTATGCTGCTCCTCATCTCGGCAGTGGCGAGAGCCCCAGTGCTGGCAGCCTCCTGCCTGGTTGCTGGGTGGGCTTTCCTGGGGGGAACATCTCATGCAACTGAAGTCCAGCCTGTATGGGACAGAAAATGCAATGTAGATAGCCTTAGGGAGGCAACTCACTTTGGGAAATTTCCCTCCCTTACCTGAAGCATTGTCTTTAGGGATGTGACAATTTGACTTCTTTTCCCCCATAGCTATTCTCTTTCAGGTACCAAATACACCTCCTGCCCCCATCTCCTCCATCCAGGCAGTTCCCTCATCCCAGCACCCTGCCTCTTTGACCTTCTGCTAAAAAAGACAGGGCAAAAAGGACAGGAAAGGAGTCTCTTTTTAATGGGGTACGGAGGTCAGAATTTGATGCGTCTCCAGCAAAGACCCCCCGATTTCCACAAAGATAATACCACCAGCCCACTTGTTGGGCTGCTGTGGAGCTTCACAAATGGATACCAGGAGAGGTCATCAGAAGGAAGATGCTAAGCACAGAGATTCTCCTTTCCAACCTTTGCCCCCTTGTATCATTACACTCAAATGGTTTTCCACGTCTAGGATCACAAACCTCAGAACTCACAAAAGGTTTTCTGCCATCAAATCCTTTTAAAACCGTTGTCAAACACATTGATGCCAATATTCCTGCTAGCAGGGACAGCTGGTCTTGCTGTCTCCTTATTGTGACAGTGAGAAAAATTGAGGCAGCACAGAAAGTTTAAAAGCCAGCATGATTGCATTTGGCTGTCTAGTTTCAGATTTCTAAAGCTCTTTTTAATCAGCAGAAGAGAAGCGGTCTGGTTTGTGGGCATGTTGCATACTGCAGCTCTTGGGGATGTAGTAAGACCTGTGGATGCTCTTCTGTCTGGAAAATGTAAGTCTGTGGCTTAGAAGCCACTTGTAAGCACCCAGATGTGACACTTTTGACCTACCGCACCGCTCCAGAGCTGCAGGGTGAGTTAAAGGAGCTCAACAACCGAGCCAATTTTCTAAGTCTTCTCTGAGCACGTCAGACAGGAGAGATTCTGGGAAGGGTGACACTATCTGTGTGCTGCTGAGTGACAGATGGCACAGCAGATCCAAAGCACGGAGGATATGCATAAGGCTCTCGTCTCATGCCACCTATCATTATTATCTACTCCCACGTGTGTGAAGCGGCTGTGATTTTTCCCAGACATATTCCCTGGTTTTCAGTTTCCTGGGGGGAAAATCCCTCTCTGCCCAGAAGCCCAAAGCCTGGAAGCCAGATTCAGATCGAGAGCTCTGTGAACAGAGCTAGATGTAATGAGTGAGATAAATGTGTGTGCGTATGCAGAAGATGCCCTTCTCCTTCCTGCCGTCTGCTAGAGTCTCTTCCCTGCTCGCAACTGATCGTTATCGCAGCAACACTGCAAAGTGAAGGATGCATTTGCCTCTGAGGCTTCGAGGCAGGGCAAGCTCAGCATCTGCTTTGCACTGCCACCACGCAGGCTCACAAACTGCAGGGAGAAGGGATTTCTCTTACCAGCCCCAAATGGTTGCATGAGAAGTTGATACTTGTCAGGGTGGTGTTCTGAGCCAGGACCTGGGAGAAAAGCGTAGCGGTTGGCTCTGACAGGTTATTACTTCCCAGATGGATGGACTTCAGGGTGGTGTTGGTCAGCAGGGCACGGCCAATCGCCTCCCCGCCTTCATCCTCCACGCAGTTGAGGCGCAGATTCACGGAGGTCAGGGTGGAGTTGTCAGCCAGGGCTCGAGCAAGAGCCTGAGCCCCCAGGTGACGGATCCGGTTGTTACACAGATCAAGGGTTTCTAATCTGCTGCGGTTGATCAACTTGCCAACAGCTCGTGCCCCTTTGTCCCTGATGAGATTATGGGACAAGTTCAGCTCCACCAAGCAGGGGTGATCGAGCAAGTTACGGACCAGCAGCCTGGTCTTGTCATCGTCCACTTTACTTCGCGTCAGCTTGAAAACCTGTGGGGATAAAGGACAGGGACGCCAAAACAGCCAGCGCTTTGGACTGAGCTTTGTACAAGACCTCAAGGGAGTTAAGCCCATGGCCCACCAGACAGGATTCACCTCCCTTCACTTCAGACACCTTTAGTCAGTAGACTCAAGTAGTTGCTTTTATAGTAGGCACATACTTCCAGCAGGCAGGACATGCCACTGATGTCCCGTGCCTATTCTAGGGAGAAATGGTTCATCTCCTGGAAACACCTGTTCCTCTCCTCTGACTCCACGGGATCTCTGACACAGGGGGCTAAATTAAAGTGAGATAAAGCTGCCCAAATGTCTGCAGAGGGTAACAGCAGAATTCACCCCAGATCGCAGTCGAACACTGTCTGAATAACCACATGCACCAGTGCTAACCCACAGTGCTCTTTGTGAAGGGCAATGTCCTTTGTGGCCAGGGCACCTCAATAGCCACAGGAGAAGTAATTTCTCTTCTGGAAGCCAAGCAGACAAATATTTCCCAAAGCACGCCAGTCTGTGGGGAGAGCGTTCAGCCAGCTCCCTCTGGCTGTGCTCTGGATAGCAATGCCCGCTGACGTTTTGGAGGGGCTGAGTATCTGCACTGCAGTTGCCACAGAACTGAAGATTGCGTTAGCGCCCAGAAAGAAAAAGCCTCATCACTCTAAGGCAAATGTGAATATTTTCCCATGCCCTTCTTGGGGGTGTCTGCTGCTCTGAGACATGTTGATATGTATTCACTGAGCACAACCACCAAAAATTCCTTATGAAAAACTCTCCCTGGGCTTCTCCTCTCCTCCCTCCCAGAACTATGTGAGGAGTTAAAACAGGAGTGTTGCTTTCTCTTGGGCTACCAGGAACATGTTTTGTGGGAGCAAGTATTTTTCTCACTGACCCTCTGACAACCTGTTCTAACAAGGACATATGCAGAACAAGATACTCAGCGCTAGGCCAGCGAGTTAACATCTCTGCGCTCTGCCAGACTGCAGCTTGCAAAGGGAAGGGTGCAAAGCAAAACTGGTCCCTGGGTTTCTGTTCCCCGGGCAATTTGAAGATCTAGCTGAGGAAGAAAGGCTCAGTTTGGGATACGTTACTTTCAAGTTGTGGCACATCTTCACAGCAACAGCCAGGTTGCAGCAGTCCTGGTGGGTGAAGTTAAAGAGGTTCCACTCGAAGTTCATGCCACAGTCCTTCACGCCGTAAGTGAGATGAAGCTCCTCCAGGTGAGGGAGAGCCGTAATGAGGACTCCCAGGTCGTAGTGATGCACGGAGACCTCACCGAGCCCAAAATCACTCCCTGTATCAGAGACGTCATCCCTCTCCTCCTTTTGATCCACCTTCACTGGTGGCAGGAACTGATCAACCTCCAGTTTCCACACATAGTCTTTGCAGAGCGGGATGAGCTCTAGGACCTGGTTGGGGTCTGTGGTGTTAGGGATGAAACATTTCAGGATGTTCTCCAGGTGACGTTCGAAGAACATCCGTTTCCAGCTGTCTCCATAGTTGGAGATGTCACACACTTGCCAGCGGTCAGTGCAGCACCTCTTCCAGTAGTCCTCATCGCTTATTAGGTTGGCAGTCACAGCGAGCGGAAGGCCAGTGGAGAGCCTGTCCAGCACCTTCCTTTGGTGCTCAGGCAGAAGACAGTCCAAAATAGGGTTCTCTGGAGGGGAGGAAGAGAAGGAGAGGTTGGTCTGGGCTGTAGGAACCATGGCTGGCACTATGGTTCTGCTTGAGCCCCCAGATGTGTGCCCATGCCCTCCCCTCTGCTGATACTGGCTCTCTTCTCAGTTGCCAGCGGCTGGTGCAGGGAGCTAAGCTGGCAAAAAATGTGTAGGATTCATCTCCTACATTTCTGTGTAGGATTTCTAATTTTTACAATAAAACATCAGTCCAATTGGGTTTACTCCCATAATATTTGGGAACTGCACCAGTAACTTAGCTCCCAGTTTAAGTTTCGTTTGAATGCAGTTTATATTCAGAGCAGGACTTCTGCTCCCAAGAAAGCTAATTCAGCCTTACAGCGATGGGAGAGCTTGGCTTGTCATTTGCTGAACTTTCTCCCTTTGGTTTCTAAGCATATTGAAGGACAATATTTGAGAACAACTGTCTGTGTGCTCTTCATGCAAGTCCTTGTGCCTTTTTATCTTTACTCATGTGTTTGTCTTACCCCAAACTGATTCCTGTTCCTTTCCACTAAGACCGACTCTTAGCTTTTAGATCCACCTTGTTTAAAAAAAAGTTCTCTTTTTCCAGGAGCTTTCTCCCCTCAGTCTCTTTCCCGATGCTTGTCTGTCCTGGTTTCAGCTGGGATAGAGTTAATTTTCTTCCTAGTAGCTGGCATAGTGCTGTGTTTTGGATTTAGCATGAGAATAATGTGATAACACACTGATGTTTTAGTTGTTACTAAGCAGCATTTATACTAAGTCAAGGACTTCTCAGCTTCCCATGCTCTACCGACTGAGAAGGCCGGGGGTGCACAGGAAGCCGGGATGGGGCACAGCCAGGGCAGCTGACCCAAACTGGCCAAAGGGATATTCCATACCATATGCGTCATGCTCAGTACATAAACTGGGGGGAGTTGGCCGGGGGACAGCGATCGCTGCTTGGGGACTGGCTGGGCGTTGGTCAGCAGGTGGTGAGCGGTCGCATCGCTTGTTTCCCCCTGCCCCCGCGTTTTGTTTCTCTCTCTCTCTCTCTCTCGTTGTTTTACTTTCCATTACAATTATTATTATTTTATTTCAAGTATTAATCTGTTCTTATCTCAACCCACGAATCTTCTTACTTTTGCTCTTCCGATTCTCTCCCCATCCCAGCGGGGCGGGGGGAGGGTGAGCGAGCAGCTGTGTGGTGCTTAGTTGCCAACCGGGGTTAAACCACGACATTGTCCTAAGTCTCAGCTGGCTTCCGTCTGGTGGAAGTTCTTTGCGGTAAGAAATACCAGAGAAAAGCCATGTGTACTCACACCATGAATGCTTGGTGACACATACACGGTAGTGTTGACTAACAGAAATCATCAGTGGAGAGGATGATTTCTCATCTGATATGGGATGATTTCCCATATCTGCGCATGGGAAATCAGATTTTGAGACACAAAGGGGGGTTTGCTTTATATTTCCTCTGTCTCTGTGGCAATTCCTTCCTAAGGACTCCCAGAGTTTTACCATAGCCTCTTCCTGGAGTGTCTTCTCCAGTGTCCTACAGCTGGCACTGCAGTGACCTTCTCTGCAAAGTCCCACAACACAAGCAGAGGTGGGACACGTATGGGCAGAACTGGGCTAGCTTCACTCAGGCTCACTCAGGCAGCACCAGTGAGCAAGATGCAGCTGCACAGCTCAGGTGAGGGTATGAGGGTCCCCAAGACACCGAGCACACTGCTTTTATGTGCACGCAACATATAGGTCCAATCCATTTGGCATCAGACTGACTGACCAGGCTGATAGGACTGTAAGGGTCTCCCAGCTCAGACCCCCAAATACCATCATCAGCTCCTGGCGTAAGGCAGCACTGAGCTCCTCTATACTGCCTTACAGTCCCAATGTAGACATAGCCTTAGACCTATCTTTGGTCTTTGCTGCCACTCCACTGAGCCAGCCAAAAAGACAGGTAGGCCCTTTCTTTCCCCCTCCCAGTCAGTTCCCAGGTGAGACATGCTTTTTCTGTTCTGCTGTGCTTCATCAGTCCACCTGCTTCAAAAGCATATTCTCTGCCTGAGGATATAACTTGTCACATCACCACCAAAAGCCATGAAGAAGGCCTGAGACTGTGAGTACAATATGTATCTGAGATGGTAGCTCCTCCGAGCAGGGAGCAATTCTCCAACTCTTTGTACAGCACTCGGCACAATGGGGCTCCATCCTTGAGTGCTACCATGATGCGCATGCATGAATCAAGAGAAGGAAACAGCGACTTCACAGCCCTGGTTGAGGTAAGTGAGTCCAGCAGAGCAGGGAAGGAAGAATAAATGATAGGACAAGGTTAGGGCAGAGTCACATCCTGGACAGCAGCCCAGAGGACTACAGCCATCCCTGGAGTGTACAAGTCCATACTTAGCAACTGAACAGTTTGTTTAACTAGCTGCCTGAGGGGATGTTTCTCCCCATCTGTTCCTTTGGCAGGGCTGGGTACCACACTGCCTTTTAGATGCATCTGCCTGCCTTGTTGACCCTCTGCTCCCCGGGACTGACACTCTCTCTCCATGTGTCCCAGGGGAAACACGCTCCCGCTTACTTTCGAAATTGTGAACGATGTGCTGGAGGCAGAGCTCAGTGAGATGGGGGACAGTGGCGAGGGACCACTCGGGATCCTCAATGACGCGGTGTGTATAGTACGAGTCAGCAGCAAAGCTGTCCTGGGATGGATACGGCGAGGGAACGGCTGTGCTCCTGTCACCAGCCGCTGGCTGCTGCATCCTGCTCAGGAAACACTTCTCCTTCAGGAGAAGCAAGAGGAAAATTGCGTGAGAGTCACCACCACATTTTCGAGCTGGGCTGCCTGCAAAAGAAAAAGGCAACTTTAGAAAGAGGCCAGCGATAAGAATGGTCTGCTCACACTGCTCTCCTGTAATGCACTTGGCCCCTGCCCTTTGCCTGCCTCCTCTGCTTGGACTGGAAGCACTGAAGCAAAACAACTCTTATTCAGCCTTATCTTTATACACTGCCCTGTACAGAGAGGTCTCTAGGTACCATGTGTAATAAGCAGATAATAACGTGGTGTTAATTCAGAGTGCTGTTGAAGAGGATGGACAGGAATTGATTGTTTACTATCTTTTCCAGTAAAAGAAATAGGTGAAGCTGGCAGGAGCTGGGTTTAAAGCAAAGGAAAACAATGGTTCTTCACACGGTCTGCAGTTGAACTGGGGAATTCCTTGCCACGGGATGTTGTGGATGCTGAGAGTCTGTGCAGGTTCCAGGACAAGTCCATGGAAAAGAAACCCCTTGAGAATGATTCAATGCACAGAAACCACATCTGGCTCAGTGTGAGTTGAACACAGCTGGAGGCGGGGAGAGTGCTGGAGGAAAGAAACTCACATACTTGCATTGTTTTTCTACTCTTCTCCAGGCATCTGCTTCTGACCACTGTCAGAGTTGGGGTACTGGGCCAGACCATCCCCTGGTTTGATCCAGTATGCCTGTTCTTATGACTCTTTAAAGACAGATGATTTACAGATGAATACACTATAAGTGTATTAGTTTTTTTTTTCTGCTTTTCCCAATTAGTCTCCAGCTGAACTCCTTCCAAACATCCATTAGCTGATGAGATGGGTCAGACCTGTTCAGACCACGCTGGGCCTAAACAGATACGAGCTAAAAGAACCAGCCTGGAGCAGAAGGCAGGATGCCCAGTCCTATTAGCTCTGTGGAGCTTTCCCAGACCAAAGTTTTCCATTTGCTGTTTCCTGCCCCAACCTCAAGACCAGTGCTCTCAGTCATCAGGATCCCACGTGTATGGTTATTGCCTGGAAGTCCTAATGGTTTCCTTCCCAGCCCCACCAGTCTGAAAGAGGCAGAGAAGACACTAGGAAGGAGTCTGCCCCTTGAGTTCTGGGTTCAACGAGAGTGCCCGGGCTTGGTGAGCGTCTCCCAGGGCACACAGACCCATGCTGATCCTTACTGGGGCTAACCGGACATAACAGGGCTGCAGCGCAGGGCTGGGCGGTTAGAGACTGCAGGACACCTGAAAGAAGCATGAGGCAGATGGATGGATGGCAACGTCAGAGGTGAGGACAGCTTCCTGCAAGACCAAGAGGATGCCTCTGGGCAAAGGTGGCCTTGCACCACAGTGGAGTCAAAAGGTGGTAACATCCTGCACAGAAGATAACTGCCATGTAGTATCTTGTGCCACAACATCCTCCAGCTGAAGAGTGCTTTGATCCCAAACAGCTCCTCCTTTGTGAAGGGTGTGAGCCAAACAGTGCTCCCCAGATGAAACGTCTTATGTCCTTCCCCTGCACAGGGCTGCTCCCTTCTCTGCCCTCCCAGTTTGTGCTGCCTCAGTCAGCACAGGCCCCTCTCTCCCTGAAAGCTTTGTAGCTGGCTTTGCTAGTGTTCCTGCCTCTGTTCCTTCCCCCTCCAAAAGACATCTGAGGAAGGGCCTGCAAAGGAACCAGCAAAAGGGGGAAGAGAGGAGATCTGTGAAATGCCAAGAACTAGAGGAGAGGAGCAAAATGATTCATGCTGTACTGCAGCAAATACGTCAGCAAAGGCTTCTTCAAATGCACTTGAAGCAGGTCCGAGAAGAGAGTAACCATTTCAGAATGAGAGTCAGGAAAGGGTGGAGATGGCAGTGGCAGGGCATCCTCCGGCACAAAGCAGGACGACGAAGGGCGCCAAGGGCAGGGAAGCTGTATTTCCTGGGAGGCACTGGTGTACAGATGACAAAGGCAAAGGTTGTAGAAAAAGGGTGCCTGGTCTGAAGAAGGGTGGGTGTGGAAGGAGAAGGAATGAGTGATAGGCAGATGTGAGGACCGGGGGTCCTTTCTCTGCGAAGCTCCCGGCCCCCAAAGGAAGGTGCTGTGATGGCGGGCCACCATTGAGGGGGATGAGAAGAGGCCTGATTCTCCACAGCACACTGACCCAGCTGAAACCCAGCTCTTGGTGCTTGATGGACTTCAGCAGAAGGGCAAAGCACAGCCGGATGGCAGTGAGGTGGCATTAATAGAGGAGAAGTGACTGGGAAAAATGTTTTCTCTTTGCTCCATCCTTTGTCCTATTCAAAAAGCATCTGTGTCACTCTGTCCCCCAGGCCAGTCACAGCTAATTGGAGCTTCTGATGGCTTTCCTGACCTTTTGGAAGCATTCGTTAAAGGCCAGCTGTTGGGGAAAGCCAATGCAGCATTGGTGGCCTAGGATTATTTCATGGCTGCATTCCAGCAGATGATCTGATTGCCAGTTTACCAATGGCAGATTGATTTTTAGAGGGTACATAACCCGTGGCGCATGCGGGACTGCCAAAGGGGCTCCTGGAGACCAAGTGGGAGACACAGCTGCCCTCAGGCAAAGCTGAAACCCAGCTCTAGAAACAGTGGAGCCCCTCCGTACATTGGATGAAGATTGCTGAGTGAAGCTCGCCTGCAGCAGGAGGTCAGCCAGTGTGCACCACCCAGCTGTGGACAAGCCCCAGTGTAGGGTGGCCCCAAAAGAGAGGCAAAGAGCTCGGGGTGTCTGTGTCCGGGCTGCTGAGGAGCTTTCCCTCGACCTGAGCTCCACAACAAGTCAGCTCAGCTGACTCCGCCATCCCCACTCGGCATTCGGTGTGAAGCCAGCAAGAGCAAGGCTGCCGGAGTGCGGCAACCAGCCCGCAAGGCATCTGAATCAACCCCACGCCTGTGGTGCCGGGGGTGTGTGGTGTGAGTCTGACGCTGAGTCACCGCTTGCACTGCATCCATTCCCACCACCCCCAGCATGGTAAGCACACCCCACCGGCTGTGCTTACTGCCGGGGGAAGGGCCTCTTTCGCCGCTGCATCCCCTCCGCCTTGGCTGCAGGAGTCTCATCCAGCCAGAGCTAACAGGCCAAGCCAGTTCCCGTAGCCGGGTTTGCTAAGCATGTATTTAAACACCGGAGAAGCGTTCTAATTCACTATCAATAAGCCAAGTCAACAGCGTTAATGCATGCTCCTTCCCACCCACTCTACATACACATCGGTCACCTATGCTAAAAAGGCTTTATTAAATGATATACAACGAATGGGGTCATGTAGTAAATTCCCAGTTTATGTCATTTAACACCCAGATCAGGCTGAAAGGTAAATGATGCTAAAACGTCTGAAAAAAAAAGAAATCACATTTCCCTTCCCAGGAAGAAGCCTGTCTTTCAGAAATCCACTCACACAGCCAACTTACGCTGCTACCTAGCATGCCTAACAAACCTTCTTCAGTTGAACCTGTTTTGATCTGGAAAGAAAGGATTTCTGCTCTTTTGATTCACACCAAAGCCCAAAGAGACCAAAAAAGAAGAGTTGCATGGAAACCAGTGACCTTTGGCTGATGCCTCCTACCAGCAGTACGGTGATCCAAGAAATGGAGCAACTGTAAACACTGCATTTACTGGAGAGTTTGTAACTGCAGGAGAAATTCTTTCTGAGGATGGTTATGCCCCAGCCGAGATTGCATTTGCACTGAAGCTCAGTCTACCCAGAAATCGAGGAAGGTCTCAGGTCACTGCAGCAGCACCCTGAAGATGCCAGCTGTTCTGCAGGTGTCCTGGCCTTTGTGCTGTTACCTCTACTCCAGGCAGGCTAGCGGGGACAACGGCAAGCAATCCCAAGTGGTGGCTAACACCGCTGATCCCGCTGCCCACCTGCAGGGACTTGCACTCTCCCTTGCACTTCGAAAAGGCTGATGCTAAGCGTGCATTAGGACAGCATATTGCAGGCTCATCAAGGGGCTGAGTCTCTGCAATGGGCTTTAAGTAAGTTAAAAAAAAAAGCATGCCGAATGAGGAATCTATTTAGCTTCAGCTATAATGGAATTTGTCTGTATGTAACAGGAGATTGGGCAGAATGAGGCCAGCCAGCCGTCTGGGAATATGGTTAATGTCATCACTGTAATCCAGGCGGTGAGAAGGGCCAACACTGTGGTCCTGGATATCTGCCAGCATGCCCAGGTAAGGGTCACTGCCCCAAAGGGATGTCAGAAACACGAAAGCACTCCAGGACCTGAGCATTGCCCGCTGCAGCCCTGGCCGCTCTGCGCAGCTGGCTCTGTCGTGTCAGCCCCCGGAGACTCGGGGAGGAGTCTCTCGCCCCCGGGAGGCAAGGAAAACATCTGGCTGCTGCTAAATGCCCCAGGCCCCCCGCCAGCCCCATCAGCCCAGCTCCCCGAAATGCCGGTGGCGCGGCCCTACGCTCCCCCCCCCCCCCCCCAGCGAAGCTCCTCTCCAGAGTCCCCGAGAGGGAAGAAAACTCATTAGCCCGGCCGCTTGATTAAGAAGACGACCTGCAAACTGCCGGGGGGGAGTGTGTGTGTGTCCACCGAGGCGACGCGAGGTCACCGGGAGGGGGATGCCGGCGGCCCCGGCAATGCCGCGGACGCAGCCCCGGCGTTAAACACGCGGGGTCCCTCCTCGCCCCTCGGCCCTGAGGGTTTCGTCTGCCGGCTCTACCGGCTGTCCCTGCCCACGGCTGCGGGGAAGGGGGGTACGAACAGCCCGGCCGCCTCCCCCCGGCCCCGCCGGCCCCTCACCCGCCGCCGCCGCCGCCGCCGTCGCCGCCGCCGGTCGCTGGGGACGCGGCCGTTGCCGGGGCGGGCGGGGTGGGGCGGGCGCGCTGGGCGGTACAGGGGCTTCTGCGGGGGCAAAAGCGGGGTGCGGGGAGCCCCTCCCGGCCCGGGCACGCGTGGCAGTCCGAGCCGGGGGGCGCGGGCTCGTGGGGGAGCTGGTCCCACGTCGCGTGGGGGGGTCGCGGGTGGGTCCTTGCCGAGCCGGGACTCCTGAGCAGAGCCGGCGCAGCGCGCTGCGCTCCGCGCCGGCTGTCACACGCCCTGCCTGCTGCCAGGGACTGCGCGGGGTGCCAAGAAACGGCAGGAAGGCAGAGGGATGGGATTTGGGGTTGCGCTCCCCCGTCACCCCGCCCCACCGAAGCTGCTGAAACCCAGTGCTGGAGGCCTGCGGCGCTGGGCCTTGGTGGAAGCCTTCCCTTCCAGCACGGAAGAAGCGTGTGAGCTCACCACGAGGTCCCTCACACCTCGCACTGGCCCAGCGAGCTGCTCCAGGGGTGCTGCTGGAGACATTTGCCGAGGTCCTGTACGCTCCTGCAGTGGCAGCTGCTGTGGCATCTCGGCAGCATGGAAAGAATGGGGCAAGCAGTGCTCCGTGAATGATCAGGTACCAGCATTCAGACAGTGAATGCTTTGCTGTGCTCAAGATACTTGTTTTGTTGCATATTTGTATTTTAAGGCTCATCAGTATTCACAACAACTTCCTTGCTAAAGATAACGCTGTTGGTGCCTGAAACTGGCTTGCTTCAAGGCCTCATGTTTTGGGGCCGCTACCCCTGAATGGCAGATCGCAGGCAGGTCCGAGGGGGAGGAGAGCAAATCTGAGAACTCCACCAACAGCAAGATCTTGGTCCACCTGCTGCATGCCCATCTCTCTCCCCCTCAGTCTGCTCTTTTTTCATCCTGCTAGTGAGCACCCTCTTGTAGAGCAGAGAAACACCTGAATCCTTGGCATGGCAGGGACTGCACACATAATGCTGTGGAATATAGAGAGTAAACAAGGGGATGAAAACGTGCATCTCCTCTTTCCCATTCCTCAGATCTAAGCATTTTGGTATTCGCCAGTAGATTTTTCAGACTGAAACGTGGCTTGCTTTTGCTCCTTCAAAATGCTGATACGCTCAGTAGCGGGTACATGACGAGCGTAGCCAGCCTGTGCCCTGTGGGAGCGTACACAATACTGGTGCCAGCTCTCATGATAGTCTTGCAAGTCCCATGATAGCTGGCATTTTGGGGAAGCTGCACTGACTTTCACATAAAATATACCTCCTGGTCGTGAAGAAGATGTTACAAACGTGATCCAAGATTACCTGAAAGGCTCAGCAGCAAAACAATAAATGCAAAGATGCAGAGACTAAACAAAAAGGATCAGGATTTTCAGGCCTCCTTTGTGAGTTTCAAAGATGGGGAGTTAGACTTTGGCAGCGATGTACTTCTTATCTAGGTGTGGCCTGATTCTGTCACTCAACTCCCCAGAAGACAGTGACACCGCCTGTGAGTCAAGCTGGTGTTTAACACAGCGGGGGTGTCAGAAGCCTTGCAAAGCCCTTCACAAACACTGGCCCCACACTGACCATGTTATTCCTGGCAGCACATCTTCAGGGCTTTTGAGATCTCAAAAAGCAGGAATGAGGGCAATATAGAACCATAAATATTTTCCCTTGCACTGATTTCCATGCACTTACTCCTGCATTCAGTTTGACTCCTGAATAGCAAAGGAGATAGCAAAACCAGATCCACAGAAATAGCCCCCTGAGTTGTCTCCACAATTGTGAACAGCAACAGGGAAGTCTTTAGCCCACCTCACGGCTCATATAATGCAAATGTCATGTTTTGAAGACTTTGCAGTTCAATGGAATCCAGCCGTGTCTGCCCAGAGTCATCGGATCCTAGAGACAATATTGCCCAAGTATTGCAGTCAGTTGTTGAACTGGATGCAACCAGGTGTTGAATCATATGCTGAAAACAAGTAGTGGTACCCTAAAAATGGCTGGGTTAACTCTTTATCTACCTTAGCATTTATTTCCATGCTTGTAGACATTAGCATGTGTTCCCAGTGGGGTGTGCAGTGGCAGTTGCTCCTCAAATGCCATGGAGTAGCTGACTATGTGGAGGGTAAAACACCGACATCCATTCCCGTTCCCATTGCCATTTCCATTCCCATCCCCCCTGTTCACATCTGAGGGGGCTGATGGGGAAAGGCACTGCTTCCTGGCCTTAGTGACTAGAGCATCATCCTACCAGCAAACCCCAGCTGCCCTCTGTATCCCTCCAGCTGTCAGGGCTCAGATTTCCCCCAGACAGCGCCTATGGTGGTGTTGTGCGTTATCAGCTCCGCCGTCTTTGCCTGCAGTTTGAGGACAGTGTAACAGTAGTCGAACTTCATGTCATAACAAATAAATACGAGAGGAGCCACGTCCTGCAGTGCCTTGTGTGGGGGCAACATATCCCACAGGGCATCTTCTGCTGCTAATGCGAAGATTCAGGTCCCGTTCTGGAGACAGGGCTGTGGCTGTAGGGTGACAACCTTTTTTAGTGTCCCAGGTATGGTGGACTAGAAACACGTTATCCTGCCTGGCTTCTCCCACTCTGATTTCTTTGTCTCTTTGAGGGCGCTTATAAGGACTTGCTGGGAGATGAGCCATGTGGGGATGAAGGCAGCACCATGTCATCCTGGGAAGGGGAGAGAAGGGAAAATTCTTGCTTCATCTGCCCACGACTTAAGCTCACAACTGGGTGTGATTTCTAGAGCTCTGGCACCACAACTGGGTGTGATTTCTAGAGCTCTGGCACCAGAAGCTCAGGCTTTGTCAGAGAGCTCCAAACCTCTGCTCCATCCCCAAATGGTCTTTCATAGCACCACAGACTGCGTTTGCTGAAGATCAGCCAGGGAGAGAGACTGGTGGCCTGTATGCAGCGTGTGTGCTGCGGGGACCTGCAGAAGTTAAAGACGGAGTTGCCTGTCCATGGCTGGCCTGGGGAGCTCCTTCTTTTGACCCGAACCTCCGCTCTTATGTTTTCCTTCTCTGCTGCTGTCCTGATTTCTTTTAGTAACAGGCTCCAGCAAGAAGCAGAGCCTTGCTCCTCTCGGAGAAGATGCTGGATGCGGCCCTTCTCAGTCTAGGCATCCTCCGCTTCAAGGTGAGCAGCTGAGAGAAGGGGACCCAAGGGGACCCTCGCCCCAGCAGCACTGAGCACAAGGATTGCTGACAGCCGATTGCTGACAGCCGTGCAGCACTGGCAGTGAAGCTGTGCTGGGTGTCCCTGGGACAGGGACTATTGCCAGGCATTGCCTAGTGCCAGAGTAGTGCCCAGGCACAGAAAAGTGCATTTCCCTCCTCCAGCCTGCTTTGCCCAGCCACCAAGACACCCCGCAGCCAAGCAGCTCTCCTCTCCTCTGATCTGCTTCTTGGTTTCTCCCTGGTGGAATGCCACCAGCACCAGCTGTCTTCTCAGGGACCGCCCAGACACATCTGGTGAGGTTTTTGCCCACGGCAAGGGGCAGACTGTTTGTTTGCAGTGGCAGCTGGAGGTAGCAGGAGTGGAAGGGGAAAAAAAAACAACAACTCTGCATGTGTCCTCCTGGTCAGCTCTGCTAGTGCATCTACTGCAGCCCCCTGTCTCCAGGCCCTCCTTTGGCTGACTCCCTGCAGCTCCTGCTGGAAAACACTGCTTAAAAACAGCCAGCATCTCCTGGAGTCCTGGGGGGAAGTGGCAAAAGAAACGGCATCCTGGAAGGAGGAAAAAGCCCCCTGCACAGCCAGCGCTGAAGGACGGGGGAGCAGGATGCTCTCCATGCTGCCGCTCCTCCCAAAGCTTTCCGCTCTCCCTGGGTCCCAGCAGGAACCGTGCAGCTGCTGACAGCTATTAATAGATAGGGAGAACGTGGGTTTTGTCTCCTACCGCTTCCTGGGATGAATGGTAATTACCCTTAATTAGACTGGATTTGGTTCCACCTCCTACCTTCCAGCCCCCTTGCCTGCGCTGGCAGGGAGAGACCGGCCCATCTGCTGCCTGTGCCGGCTCTGCAGGGAGCAGGGCTTGGCAGCGGGAGCGGAGGCTCGTCTCCCCGGGACATCCCGCAGGCCTTGCAGAGCCTGCCAGCTGGCGGGCTGCAGGAGCTCCTCTCACCCTGGCCTTTCCAATGGGACACAGGAGCCCTGCAGGGGGTGAGATAAATGATCCCACCAAAGCCTGAGGGTGCGGGTGGGTTGGACGCTCTCTCTTTGAGATTAATTAAAGAAACAAGACAGAGGAAGAAATAATCAGGGGATCTGACCTGTCGTTATGGTTGGCACCCCCACCACCAGGCATCGCATCCAAGGTCTGTGAAAAGGAGCATCCTTCCTCTGCTGCTGATGCAAGCCAGTCCCAGGATATGCCTGGACTTATCCTCCATCTCCCACGGGGCAGACTCCAGCTGCCGTGGGGTTAGTCAGGATACGACCTGCCCAAGGGGGATGTTTTTTTCCTTCTTACGCCACTCCACCTCTGGCCTGAACCCTGAAGCAGGAAGGTTTCTTTCATCCAGGTTACTTTAGCTCGGGTGCAAAAATAGTGTGGGAGGTTTTCTTCATCCTCTGAGGCTGTGCCTCCCAGGAATCACATCCCAGGAAGATGGAGGCAAAGGTGGATGGCTGTTAAATCTTTCCTGTGCATCCCAGACTCTGGCTCTGGGGCAGGACATCCTTGGCCCCAGTGTTTGCCCAAGATGCTTGCTAAGGCTGTGCTTCGCTAACCCCACCTCTGTGCTGTCCTGCCCATCTGAACAGCCACAGTGTCTCAACAGCCAGCCAAACCCTTGCTGCTCCCCAAAACTTTGGATTTATCCCTGCTTGGTTCAGCTCAGCGGCTGGTAACAGTTTCCACCGTGGGAACCCCTTTCCTTCAGTGACCCTTGCTGCTTGTAGCAGGGTGAGAAGAAAAGAGCGGACGCACTGCCTCATCCTGCCAAGCTGAAGCTCCCCAGGCAAGACAGTCTATTTGCCTCTTCTTAGTTTTTAACTTTTTTTTCCAGATCGTATGTTTTCTTGACTGAATGATGAAAACCTTCCTGCGGGCAGGATCTGTGCCCAGGCACCTACTGGCTCCCATTTGCAAACGCCTCTCTCCTTGCTGCTGGAGCCCCCTCTCATTCCCTCTCTCCGAGATCCCTCCAACGTCATGCCAGAAGACTCGGGCCCCTCTGCTGATTCCAGTCAGCCTCTCGTGTTGCATCCAAATGCCAGATGGCACACTAGGCTCGGGCAGGAGCTGTGCCAGGCTCCCCTCCCTTTCTCTCCACCCTTCGATCTACAGAAAAGAGATGGAGAACCAGCGCTGCCAGATTTCAGGCTGCCGTGTTTGCTCCAGCTTCCCTGGTCTTCAGCCCCAGTTGCGGTGAGATTGATGTGGGAGGTGCTGGCAGAACGCCAGACCAAGGGGTGCCAGGGAAGAGAGGACCTGCTCTGAAGCTCTCCCCTGTGCCCAGCTCCCAGGCTATGCTATAATTAACAAGCAATGCCTAGGATGAGACCACAGCCGCTGCTTCCTCCGTGCTCCCTTGCCCTTGCTTCCTTCCTTACTTGTTGGAAAATTTCTTGTTTGGCCGGGGTTGCTCACCACCACTGGGTAACTGCCTGCAAAGGTAGTCACAGGTCTGAAGGTCTGAAGGTTTAGCAAGTTTCTCTTGGGCAGGACAAGCCCCCAGACCCCCCTTATTGAAATGAGGAGGAAGAGGGGAAAAGCAGAGCAACCGTCCTGCCAGAAAGCATGTCTCAGAGGCTGTGGGCAGCAGAAACGTCCTATTTGTGAGCCCTGCTGGGAGCACGGGGCTGTATTTGGGCAGCAAAAGGGACTCAGGGAGGATTTGCTCAGATATTCCCAGCCTTTCTGCTTCAGGTGGCTGCATTAGCGCAATGCCTGCTGCTTTTGGCTCAGAACTGGGTGGCCCCTTGAGCAATCCCTCCTTTCCTGGAGGGACTCTGACTCTCTGCTGGCTCTTCTTGGTACCCAGGGATGGGCATCTCCATTAGCACTGCCTGAGCTCTAGGGTCTCCACTGTCACTACTGTGTCACAGCAATCCCCATGGCTCCTGTCCCTGGAGCATGCGTCCTCTCACTGCCAGGTTGCTGCCACTCATCTCCTTGGAGGGGATGGGGAAGACATCTCCCTTAGAGTCCAGGAGGAGACATGCACAGAAACAGGGCTAGCTGCAGCAGGTCAGGCCATGAAGGAGGTAATTAATATAATAACGCTGGTCACTGAACACTTTTGATAGCCGTCCTCCTCTGCACCTCTATGACTGTGAAATGGGGTGCTGTTGTGTCCTTGCCGAGGGTGCTGGATGTGGCCAGCTCCCCTCGGCCGTGCTGGCCCCATTCCTCCCTGCCCTGCACACTTGGCCACCGCCTGCAGGGATCTCCGATGTGGACGGTGTCACCTCTCTTGACAAACCTGGCAGCGGGTGTGTGAGCCAAGCCGGGATGGTGTGCACACTACTGCACGGGCACCGCAGCTGCTGGGGTGCTGCGACGAAGGAGAGGAGAGGAGAGGAGAGGAGAGGAGAGGAGAGGAGAGGAGAGGAGAGGAGAGGAGAGGAGAGGAGAGGAGAGGAGAGGAGAGGAGAGGAGAGGAGAGGAGAGGAGAGGAGAGGAGAGGAGAGGAGAGGAGAGGAGAGGAGGGGAGGCTGCATTTTCACTTGGAGGAGGGAAAGCATCTAGTTAGTGACTTCTATTCCTGTCTGGGCTTATTGCAGCCTTCATGACATTCAGAGCAGGTGTGAAGCTTTTCCCTTCCCAGGCTGGGGATGAGAGTTAGTGGGAGGCTGTTTTCCAGCACTCTCATGGAGATACTCCGTTGGTTTTGCGTGGTCTCTTTTTTCCCCTGGGGTGGTCCATGCTTTGCATTTTAGCTCGTGACTCTGTGGCATTCCTTTCCCTGCCTCACTTTCCACCTCTCCCTGTTGTGCTGTGGTTTGATAAACCCAAGGTGCTTGTGACAGGGATAAGTGCTCTAGAGGGACACGGAGGGGGCTCAGGTCCTACAGCACAGGCAGTGCACAGGGAGATTTTGAAAAGCCCAGGGCAGGCAGTGCAGCATCTTTCCCTCATGTGGTCACCAGAAAGCAGCTCAGAGGTCCATGTTATGTTTGAAATAAGGGCATCGTCCCTACTTGCCTTATTTACCTGCAAGGCCAGCTTGGCTGTGATACCCCTTGAAGGGGGCTACCCCTTCCCTTGAAGGCTGGGGACACTCCTCAGAACCTGACCCACACAAGAGGGAGACCAGTGGGGAGGGGAGTGAGCTCTTCTAGCACCCCTGGGACAGCTGGGCTGTGTGGGCTGGGGAGGTGGGGGTACCTGAGGAAGAAAGCACCCTTCCCATCTCTCAGACCCTTGGTGTCCCCCAGCAGCAGCTCCATACATCCTGCATCAGCAGTTACAGGATATGGTGTGGGGCAATTTGGGGGGACAGAAGAGGGGCCCCATCCACCCCGTCACAGCAAGGACAATGTCGGGGCGGTCGCCATGGTGAGAGCTGGATGCTGATGGGATAGGACAGCCTGGGAGCTTGCACACCAAAGGCTGCTGAGTTGACACTGTCCTTTGGTGCCCTCCTCCCATGTCAGTGGAGCCCGGCACTGGCAGGGCTGGGGAGCTGCCAGCTGCCATCACCATCCCTCCAGAGCCACGCTCTGTGACAGATCCGCTTCCCATCGCTGCTGCGCCTGGGCACTCCCCGGCCCTGCAGCAGGGTGTGGGGGCCACGGCAGAGCCCCAGGTCCCTTCGTGTTCCCTTTCAGGGCTCAGCTGGTGGAGCAGGGGAGCCCGAGGCATTGTGCTGTGTACTGGGGGGAGCTGGGTGCACGCTGCCGAATGCTTCTGGCTGCAGCTATCTGCCACTGCTTGTCTGCCTGTCTCTACCGTGTCTGGCAGCATCGCAGGCCAGCTCAGGGAGAACCACTGGGCTTCCCTCTTGTGCCCCGTTGCCGCATCGGGATCGCACTGGCAAAGCGACCTGGGCTCAGCCCTGGCACACTGCAGGCTCTGCTTGCAGCTGCTGAGCCGGGCTGCCTGGAAACCGCACACTTGTGGGTTTGTTCAAGGGCCAGAGCTTGCCTGATGCCTGCAGGGTGCCTTTGAACCCATGAGCAGCAACCCAGGGTGTTCCCAAGGACTTCTGAAGTGCCAGCGATGTGCCAAGCCTGGCTGCTGCCTCTGTGCCTGGCCTGTCCCCGGGTTATGCCCTGTGGTGCTTCCTCCAGGCCAGTGTAAAGCCTTCCATCCCTAATTTCTAAGCCCAGCTGTGGCCCCCTACTCTAGGGCCTCCAGCTCCGCCTGCTAGGACCAACTCATCCCGCCTGGCTGTACTTTTTGGCTGTACTGCTTGGTGGGTCTCTCCTTCTTCCATCTCCCTGGCTGGGTGCCCGGGGCTGGGTGTCCAGGGTGATGCTGCTCCCCTGGGGCTGGGGGCTCCAGCCATAGAGCCTTCGCTTGTGGTTTTCTCAGCAAGGAGCCACCAGCGTGGGAGCTTCCCGGCCCTTGGATGTGGACAAGGGATCTCTTCTCCTGGAGCCTGACTCTGGTGGGGAGTGGTGGTGCCCGTAGCAGGGACACCCCAGACATCCCACCCCATGCTGCTGCAGGGCCACGAGAGCTGACAGTTCTCGGGTTGCTCTTGGGGCGACCTCTCCCAGCTCTGCAGACCTCCAGTCCGTTCCAGGTGGGTGATTCCTGTGTTTCTAACAAGGCAGGGGAAGAAAATTAAAAGCCCAAGTGAGCAATGCAGCCAGACTGAGCCAGGAAACATCAGAGATGTCTCTGTCAACACGGCAGCCGAGGCAAGCAGGCAGGCAGGCAGCTTCTTAATTATTGATGGTGCTTATAAATAAATGCTGGGACAGGGAGGAGAAGGTTACAGCAGAGCAGAGGAGCCGCTTCTGGTTGGGGGAGGGAACCTGAGAGCTCACTTGTTTTAAAGGTCATTTAGTTTTGCATCTCTTTCCCCCTTTCTCTGTAAAACTCGGTGATATTTGAGTTGATGGATTATCTTCCTTGTGTGGCTTCTTCTTGCACCTGCCTAACCGGGTCACCCGGGAGGAGGAGGAGGAGGGAGGAAAGGCACCCGCAAGTGGGGGAAGCAAGGGAAGGAAGGGGGAGGGAGGGAACGCCGTCTGAAATGTGGGACAAACAGGCAAACGAGGAGACAACAAAATTAGTAGAGCAGCAAATCCCAATCCGAGTGTAAATAATTCTTCACCATGTGAAAAGAAGGTCTACGTAGGCTCAGATTTATCTTCCTGTTCCTGGAGCTCAAGCCCAGGCAACCGCAGATGCAAAGCAAGAGGGAAGTGCATGAAACGAGGTCGGGCAAGGTCTAGAAGGAGATGCAGGGATCCTGGTTGGGGACTGAAATAGTAACCCAGTGTCTGCGTAGCCTCAGGGACTTTCGCAGCAGGCTCAGGCTGGAGCGTCCTGGAAAGACCAGACTATCTGATGGCAGTAGCTCTGGGATAAGGATCCCACAGCCAGCTGAAAATGCAGGAAGGGTTTTGGACTGGAATTACAGCAGGACTTTAAGGCTGACAGCCCCCACAGGAATCTTTAATGATTGTGGGTGGTAGGACTCCACAACTTACTCTGAAGCCCCGCAACTTGCAAGAGCAACACAGAGGCACTGGGTGCAGTACAGACCCGGGCAAGACGGAGCTCCTTCCAGTCTCCCCCACAGCAGACCCTGCAGGACAGGGTCTCCTTGTATCCCGTCTCCAGTCTCAGGGGAGCCATTACATGTGGTTGGCAGCAGCACCCCAGTGCCTGGGACTGGTCATGGGTGTAGCTTTGCTCATCTTCCCACTGGGACCCCTGCTCTGGTTTCATGACAGCAGGGTGAGCGACTCTGCGGTACGTGGCTGATGCAGCCGTGCATGGCTGGCTGGATAGGGGATCTGGATGCAGACTGGGTAACACCATGACAGCCTCACTGGCACACCCTCTGTGCTGACATCCTGGGCCCCCAACAGTCACCCTCTGGTAGACTAAGACCCAGAATGGCATAAATCAATCAAAATTCATCCCTTGATTTCCTTCCAGTGGGCTGCGCCCCGGTCAGGAGGGTGGGCTTAGTAGCAGGGTGCTCCTGACGGCAGTCGGGATGGTGATGGCGCTGGTGGTGGGGAGGATGGAGGGGGAGCAGAGTCCTTCTCCCAGCCCTGGGGGTTTTCCCAGCACTTTCTGGAGGAGAGAGGAGCTTGGGTTGCAGCCGAGCAAACCGCTTCCCTCAGCAAGCAGGCAGGGAAACGCCAGCTGCAATCCAAGCTGAGGAGCTGACTGCAAGGCACCAGCGCTCTTGCACGGGGAACTGGCTGGCCGTGAAGGGCGGGCAGCAAAGGCGAGCTGCTGGGATTCCCCGTGAAATGCCTCTCCTGCCTCCGCGGGCTCTTGGCACACTGCTGCAGACGGCAGTCCGCTGCGGTGTAAGCCCGGCTCTTTCCCCAGCAATGCTCCCTGGGAGTTGGGGACTCAGAGACCCCCTGCCCCTCATCGCCAGGCCTAGGGGCTGCTCCTGACCTGCTTGCATGCCCTACACGCTGCCTGTCCCTCAGCTGAATGCCTCTAGTACAGAGCCACCCCCTCCTTTCCCAGGCAGCTGGGATGCAGAAGATGAGTGGCATCACCAGCTCAAAGTGGCCCTGACCTGCTCCCGAGGGATGGGACATTCTGCCTTGCCACGAGTGTTCTGGGTTCATGGGTTCACCACTGCAGCCTTGTGCGTGCTGTGTAGCAGCTGCCCATGCGTGGGTGCTGCTCGACGTGGGCACCTGGCTGCTGCAGGAGCGGGGAGCCCGCATGGGGGCAATGTGATGGTGAGAGCCTACAAGTGTAACCCAGAAACCCACACATACGTGGATGTGTGGGTTTCTGGGTTACACATGTATATGTGTGAAGTGACTGGCTCAGTGCACACTATCACTACGCACACAGAATCATAGAATCATAGAACAGTTTGGGTTGGAAGGGACCTTTAAAGGTCACCTACTCCAACCCCCCTGCAATGAGCAGGGACATCTTCAACTAGATCAGGTTGCTCAAAGACTCATCCAGCCTGACCTTGAATGTTTCCAGGGATGGGGCATCTACCACCTCTCTGGGCAACCTGTGCCAGTGTTTCCAGCTGATGTGAGGGAAATCACACCTGAAATCGTGTGAAGGGAGATCTGTGTAAGTGCAGGTGTGAATCCTTACAGTGGGTGCTTGGGAGGCATGTGCTGGTGTGCGAGGCTGTCCCCGTGTGTGCAGGGGATCTGCTGCTTCTACCTGCTGGTGAGCTGGTCCCTGGGGTTGCGCTTCAGCCTTGGGACCGGCGGGGCTCAGTGCCATGCTCGGCTGCATGCTGGGAGAGTGCTTACTGCTGCTATCCCTGGGGCAAGGTGGGGTAGTGGTGGCCGATGGGTGCTGGGGAGACCCCAGCTGCTCCTCGTGGCCCACTGGCTACCTCCTGCAGACACTGGTGGCAGGGATGAGATGTCCCAGCAGGGGAGGAGCTGCGCTCTGGTTCCCTGCACCAGCCCCTGAGCTGCTCTCCCTCCCTGCAGAGCTCCGCTTGGACATGCTGCGTTACGTTCAGTGTCTCTGGGAGATGCTCAGCTCCAGCCACGAGGAACCAAGCCCCATGGCTTTTGAGCCTGTGGCTCAGCATGCGTTTGGCATCCGCTACCACCACTATGATCCCAGCACCTTCCTGAAGGGAGTCCCATGGGACCCAGGGTGCAGAGCCTCGGGTCCCTACAGCAGCCAGCCACAGGGCTGGAGGCGGCAGGGGTGCCTAGGGAGAGCTGGGCTTCTTGCAGGCGCTGTGTGCCATCCTCTCACTCTGCAGCCCAGGCTATTGAGAGCGAAGCTCCTGGAGCAAAGCGGGCGAGAAGAGACAAGCGTGTACTTTCTGCTCCCCTTTTGCCAAAGTCAGGTAGTTGCTTGGGATTGGGACTGGCAAACCCTTGCATTGCACGTGCCCTTAAGGGACCTCGGGGTCCATCTGGACTTATGGAGGTGTTGCCAACCTGACAGCACCTGTTCACAGCAAAAAAACCATCATCTCTTTAATTAGTTTCCCGCTTCCTGCCGTCCCTTCTGCGTGCATGTGTTTGGAGTTGCAAATGTGTGCCCAGGGTACTGCTTACACCTTAGATGACTGTAAGGGAATGTAGGCTGCTATTTTGGCTGGAGACCTATATTAAAACTTGTGCTTCATTCCCCCAAGCTCTCCCAGCTGAGCATCGCTTGACCTGCCACTGAAACACAGGGTGTCCCAGGCAGAAACGTGGCAGCTACTGCGGCTGCGGCACAGGATGCGAATGCGTTGTCCTTCTGTGGCAGGGAAAGGGGAGGATGGGACGTAAGTCTGTGCACTAGGGGTTCGCCAGGAGAACAGCAGGAAATGCTGTCTCCCAGGATCAGTGATGGCCTGGCACGGCCATGGCTCAAAACCCAGCATTTCTACTGCAGCAACCTACTTTACCAGCCCGGGGTGATATGGGCACCACAGATGCCTCCACAAAACTACCCTTTGGTAGGATAAGGTCCTTTTTCTCCTTCAATTACAGAGCAGGTTTAGTGCTACTGAGCTTATGAGATCTAGCAAGATCATGACTTGGTTATGCTGTGACCTCATTGATGACCCACATAAATCCTTGCAGGCTCAGAAAGAGGAAAGGAAATACTGAATTTCATGCCCAGAAAGGCCAAGAGCAGCAAAGGAGGAGAAAGAAAATGGGCTCTGAGCTCAAAGGTCCCCCCAAGACTGTCCTGGCTGAGGCAGCAGGCTGCAGCCCTGCTCGCTGACCAGGTGGTTTTTAACATTTGTAGGAAGGTGGTGCAGGAGATGCAGGAGATGCAGCACCCCACAGTGCAGGGGCTGCTGCAGATGTAGAGAAGGGGCTGCAGTTCCAGCTGGAGGTGCAGAAGCTGAGGAACATGGGTACCAAACTGGTGTGGAGATGGTATAGGACTGGCCTGAGCTGGGGAGGGCTGTGCAGGTGGCCGAGTGCTCCCTGCTCAAAGATGTGCTGCTACCACCTCCAGAGCTGTTTGATGAGCTGTGGGACTTGGTCCTCAGCAGCCTCAGCGCCTCTAGGCCGCCTTCTGGAAAGCCTGGCTGCAGAGGTCACCTGAGACCACCCACAGACCCTACGTAGGATGGCCAGATTGACACCCCTACTCTGCTTTAGGAGCCCTATAACCCTTGCTGGCTGACGTGCATGCAGTGTAAGGCTGTGGTGGGCCTTTCGCATTGCCCACCTTCCACCATCGCTCGGCCAAGCTGTAACTACTGTCATGTAACCAACACATTTCGGTTCCCCAAATGGCCTGGAATTGGCTGCAGGATCATTAAGCCTTCCCCTAGTGCCCCTGCTTGGGGGATGGGGGCTTACTTCTCACTGTAGGGCTGGGTCTGTCACCCTGAGAGCAGGGAGCCACTTTTCCCATGGGACATGGGAGGTGGAGAGCAGAGCTGGGGTGCTGAGCCATCAGGCTTTTGCTGCTCGCTCACCGCACAGTGCTGAGAGCCCAACAGCTCCCACAGCGGGGATGGACCTCCTTCCAGTGGCCCCAAGGGCCACTACTCCGGTTGCCTCTGCAGCAGCAGCCCTTGGCCCTCCAGGGGAATGACGAGGGGGGCTCAACTTCCCCATCAGTTAAGGCATTACCTTGAAGGTCAGCGCACAGACCCCTACCCCTTAAGGGGCTAGGCAAAAGTGTACAAGGGGTCAGCGTTTTTTAAGCTAAAAAGTCAGGCCGAAGGGGGTTAATTTCTTAAGGCTGCTGCTGGCAAGCTCAGGCTCTGCTTTTGGAGCACGGTGCAGAAGCAGCTCAACCGAGCATTCCTCTCCTCCTCCTTCTCACACCTACTCTCCAATACCGAAAGGAGACATCATCTCCTGTAGAAGCTATTAATACAGTAACACCAAAGCACCCCGAGAAAGCACTTTCCCAATAAGACAGAGCACCCCTTCCCCTCCCCGCATCTGGTACTGCTGTGGCCCAAGTGAAACATAGCTGCTGTGCAACACCATGCACCAACGCTGCTTTCAACTGACAGCACAAACCATCCCCTGGGACTCCACGCACCCTCTCCAGCACCCTACCAGCCTTGTCACAAGGTCCCCAAAGCACTGGCCTGGATGTTCCAGCTCTCCCCTGCGCTCAGGTTCCTTGCAGAGATGTTATGAGCACCATCAGCACCTCTGCATCCAGAAATGAAAAGAAATTTGAGAAAGCACTGAGCTGCTCTGCTGCAACGTATGGGAACGCAGGCAGGGTCTGCAGTGAGCAGCAACCTGCCCCACTGGCAGGGTGATGAAAGAAAGGGGCCCGTGCACCCCTCTGATGGCTGAACTCTTGGCAGCAGGGGCAGATGCCCAGGGACCTTGGCTCATAGCCCCCATTACAACAAGCCCTGCTTTAAGTTCTCTGGCTGGAAGTAGCATTTACTGCATGAATAAGGTCTGCAGTCCTGCTGCAACTGTGGCCGTCAGTGCTTTAGGGGAGCAGAGGAAGATAGCAGGGAGCACCACCAGCCCCTAAAGGCTCCCCATTCCTTCTGCCTCCAGGTCCTCATATTTGTATCAGGCACTTAGCCAAGCACAAAACCAGCTTCCTGGCACTTTGCAAAGATGAGGAGCCTTAGGGACCACATACGAGATATTGGGCTGGACAGGGAAGAAAACCCCTTGTCCTCTAGCGATGCCTGTAGGACCACTTCCCTTTTTGCCCAGGTGAGCTGTTCACTGAAGAAAGGAGGGAGAACAGGCTCTGCTCACAGCAGCTATTCACTCTCTCCCCCTCACGCAGACAACTAAGAAAAGTGGAGGAAGTCTCTCATTAGGGAACTGGGCCGTTCCCCACTACATACTCTTCACCAATCCTTATCTATGTGACAGCCATTTCCTGCTCCCCATCCACCAGCATCACTGTGCTTCCAGCCCTCCTCCCCCTCTCCCCAAAAGCATGCAGCTACTGCCTCCTCCACCTCCCTCCACAGTGCCAGGCAACCCTACCGGCTGGTGAAATTCACCTGTCAGGCTGCCGTTGCTGCTCTCAGGGTGAAACCTGCTTGTATCACTATCTTGTTGCACCTTTGCATCAGCTACCATTTGTGATCTCTCTTTATTTAGGTCAATACAGTATCTAAAATAATGGTGCTTTGGCTAAGAGCTCTAGACATCACTCTAACAGTGAAGTCTGAAATGTCTTTACGAGTTGAGTTTGCTGCGTCTGCTAGCACTTGTGAAAAGCAACCAGTTTAGGAGGGAGACCTGCTCACCTCAAGGCTAAGCGTCCCGCTGCAGGGAGTTCCACGCTGCAACACAGCAACAGTCCCCATTCACACAACTCAGCAGATCCATGGTGGTTTTTAGGTAGGTGCTCGTAAGTAAGAAGCCAGGAGGCAGTGTGAGAAGGAAGGAGTTACAAGGGAGTAGCAGGAGGAAACAAGGATAAGAACATTCATCCGAAGCAAAGAGGTGGAAGCTGGGATGATTTTGTTCCCTCCGTGCTTCAGTACCGAGGACTGGCTTTAGCACTACTCGTTGCATAGCCTAACAGGCATAGGCTGAAAAAGCTGAGCCCACAGGCAGGGGGGACGAAACTTCTCTCCCCATTTCTAAATTATAGTAGCATTTTTAATCAGAGGGGTGTCCTGAGTTCTGCAGTAGGATGGGACTGCTTACAATAGTGTGTGCTGACTTGTGGGGCTGCAGGGACAGAACAAACCCCTTTGCCAGAACAGAGCAGAAAAAAAAAAAAAAAAAAAAGATGCAGCTAACAAGAAACATCAAACACTCTCTACCATTTAATGGCTTTAGAATAACACTGTACCATCTCCCCATGCTCTCATGGAGACTCTTGGTGCTGGTCTTGTGGCAAGAACTGCACTGTTCCAGAAGAAGTAGGATCTGCTGCTGAAACTGGTGCTTTCCGAGGCTCAGTCTCCGTATGTCCGTGCTGAGAACAGGCAGCATCGTTCTGTCAGTGGGATCAGGAGCAGGGTCTCTGCTGATCCCCGATGGCCAGAAGCCAAATGCTCCAATGCAGCGGTTGCAGCAATGTTCAGTGTGGGAGCTGCTAAACCTTTCAGATCAGCAGAGTATAACATGTGCTCTGCATCAAGTGTCCACATAGCTTGCAGCTGGCCTGCATACAGCTGTCCTGCCACCAAAGCTTCAATTATTTCAGAGTTTACTCTGAGCAAACTCCAGTGCAGTAGTCAGGGCTCCCTGCATGCCCTTGGCATTTCCACTGCCCTTAGCAACGATGGGAGAGCCTCCTGCCTTCCCTTCCATCTGCGTACAGACAGCCACGGCCCAGTCAGCTGCGGAGAACACAGGGAGGCAATTCTGGGGAAGAGACACAGAGCAAAGTAATTTGGACTGTGGAGCACTCTGCAGTCTGGAGGAAGAAAGGTAACAACGTTCTCTCCTCACCCAGCCTAGGTCCTCACTAACCTGAAGCAGTCATGACTGCGAGGACCGCAAAGGCTGAGCTTACATGTTAATGCTGTGTCCTGCCCCTGGGCAAACACGGCCTGGAGGATCCAGGGATATCTGGGCCCAGCAAAGACTGAAAGCATATCTGGTCCCAGTATGGTCATCTCAGGTCCTACCCCTGTGTGATTAACCACCAACACTGGGCAGAATCCCAGGAAAAGCCTCAACTGGGACCTGCTGAGCAGTGGGTCCAGTCTCCCTTTGTAGGCAGGTTCCCCGTGTCTCTACCAGGGTTCTGCTTACCTTGGACACCTGACAGGCACAGAGCACCTCACCAGAAACCTGAGGGCTGAGCAGCAGGACTGATGTGCCAGGAGACTTGTCACACAGCTGGTTCACTACCTTCATTAGGATCTAGGAGAGGCAGGGAGAAGAGGGGTCAGGCTACAGCAAAGGAAACTGGCATGCAGCAGAAAACGTGCCCAGGAGCTCCCTCTTACTGTATGCAGCACCTGAGGTACCGCTGGGCCAACAAGTAAGGCGGATTACTCACGGAGAGGGAGTCAGCTGGGACGGTATCAATGATGACAGGTTGGTTGCAATGTTTTGCTAGCAGGCTTTGTGCCTTCTCTGCAGCCTGGAGGAGGAAACACACAGCGCTTGAGGGGCTACAGGTGACACAGCGTGGGCTGAATGGGGATATATGTATGCAACATACGTACATAGGGAATGGAAGTGCTCTGTGGGATAGAGGGGGGATGTATGTTAGCAGAAGTAAGACCGGCAGACTGAAATCTCCACATGAAGACCTGTACAACCCTCCTTCCTCAAAAGCAAGTAGAGATGAACCCCTTTCAAAAGTGGAACAGACAGTGACCCGTTCAGTCCCCAGCCTCTCTCCTAGACCTACACATTGCCATATGTCTCAGGCAAGCTCCTGTGGCAAAATGCTCCTATTTTAAGAAAAGAATAGTTCTTGCTGAGAACACTAAGTCACAAATAAGCATTTCCAAGGGGGTTTTAATGTAATCATGTAAATTAGCAAGACACAAATACAGTGGGAAGCCAGAGCAATATCCATATGGCTGGAGAAAGGCTCTGTCCTGCCACTGTCTTACTGCATGACCTTGTAAAGGCCGTTTTCAGGGCCACCTCATCTTCTCCATGTATGAACAGCAAAGTGATGCCTATCCACCTGTTGGTGTTTGCCAAGAGTGCTGATAATGGGGCTCTCCATCCTCACAGGCAGAGAGACATGGCGATTCTGCAGGTGCCAAAAGCCCAGTCAGTCATTCACTACATTTTAAATGATGGCCCTGGTTAATGCCAGTGAAATCAACCCAACACAGGGCTTGTATTGCTGGTCCACTGGTGTATGCCACACAGTGCTATTAGCAGGCTGCAAGTGAGTGTGCTGCTGCCACAATACCTGCTGCATCTCCAGTTTCTTGATGGCCGTGTTGGCTGTTCGCTGTAGTGCTTTGAGGATAGTCTGTAGTTCTTTTCTTTGCCACTGGGGCACTGCAGTGCTAGCCAACACCTGCAAGAAAATTTGCTGTGTAAGGATACTAAAATGTACCTAGAAATAAACTGCTCGTTCTCTGGGAGGTCAGGCTGGAGCCTGGCCTCTTCCTAGACCCTCCTATACTCCTGTGTGATCAGGCCAGCCAGTCAACGTGGCATGTAGCTTTCTCTTTTCAGCTGGGCATCTAAAGCCTGGGGAAGAGCCTGGGAACCCTTTTTCACTGTTTTACCCTCCCCACCACTGTCTTCTCCCACATTCCCTCTGGCAGTAGGTCATCTGCAACAGAGGCAGCTAGACACTAGTTGAAATCTTTGCGACCAAAGTGGCACCAGCAGGTAGCAACATGCCCTTGCTGTTGACCATGGTAAGATGTGAACCTGGTAGGGAAGAAGTCATGTGCCTCAAGCGTATAGAGCCCACGCTGGGATCTTTCTGTACAGGAGTGTAATCCTTACTTTGGTCAACTGGCCCACTTCTTTGGAGAGTTTCTGCATCTCAGGAATAGAGGTGCTCCTCTGCTTCATTCGTAAGGAGAGAGAGTCCACTTCCATAGCCAAGCACTGGCCTACTTCCCGGGCCTGGAGAGAAGGAGGGAGAGAATGCTTCAAATGCAGCAACATAAAGAATGAATGGGAATGGAGAAAGTGGGGAGGCAGCAGGGTCATAATCACTGAAGTACTGCTCAGGATCCAGTGGGAAGACACCTACAGACAGAGGCTTTAAGAATGACTGTCCCCAAGAGACTTTGGAATAGAACGTTCCTCTCTAGATTTGCAACCAACACTAGATGGTCACACCCAGGGGACCAAGCTGTCGTGCATTTATGTTTCCTCAGTATCTCACACCAAATCATCAGGATTTCAATGAGAAAAACTTGGGAGCCTCGTTTATTTCTTAGTGCTCTTTTTTCATTAGCAAATGCAATCTTGAAACAAATGACTGAAGAAACAAAAGAATCACTAAACCTAAAGAAAACTCATTAGCTGTTCAAGCACATTTCCTGAGGACCAGTTCAGCTGGTCTTGGTACATTTCTTATTGCTTTCCCCAACACTAATACTACCGTTAATAAAAAAGCTAATACAAGCTTTTTTCACCAGTGAAAATCCTTATGGTTTGGAGCATTTCCTCTCTGCCAGATCTTTGTGCCCATGATGGTCCCGCTAGACTTTAGACCAGGACAGCAGAGAGTATATAAGAAAAATTGTGGACAGTGAGGACTCCTCTGCCCGGCTAGGATACACATCCCTTGTTTCAAGTCACTCCCTCATGCCTGCAGTCTCCCTTGTCTGATTTAACACATGCATACAGCTCCTCTTGGGGGCTTTCCAGGCCAGCACTTCCAGCAAAGCATGCAGATGTGCCCTGCAGCTTTTCATTCCTCTGCACCATGAAAAGCCTTGCTAGGGACACAGATGCACAGGGGACAGCCGTCCAAAAAGCAACGGATTTGCAGGGGTGGGCTTTGCCTTTAGTTTTCCCAGTTCCACTGACAGCGAGTCACTCTATGCTGACTGCAGCCTTAAAGGAAGTGGGCAAGGTTGCAGGGCCCCTGAAACTTCCAGATATTCAAAGGACAGAGCGATCTCACAGACACAATAATAGGTTGCTTACTTTTTATACAGACCCATACAGACCAGAACCACAGTTTAGCAGGAAAAAGACTAAAGAAAAGAAGCAAAAGGGCTGTAAGAATGAGGCCAGAGCCCTATAACCATAAAGTGCAAATCCAACTGTGATAGGCAGGAGGCGAGCAGGAGGTGAAACCAAAGCACAAAGGATCACACCTTTAAATACCTACCTGGGGACTGAAATTTAAAGTCTAGGGACTTCCTGATATTTTGTGCCAAGTTCGCATCTTGGAAAAGGGGGTCTGAGGGGAGGAACGAAGGTCAAGGAGACAGGAGACTAGACGGGGGGAGTGGAGGTGAATAATGAGGTACGGCAGCAGAGCTGGGTCCAGGGGTGAAGGAGGAAGCCAGATCAGGCATAGCAGGGAGGCTCCAGCCAAAGCAGGGGGAAGATAATTGTCTAAGCAGGAACCTACAAAGTTGGGTCCTTCTGGCATTGCCTTGACACGGCAGAAATCTCAGTTCCTCCTTTCTTACCTTTTTGGCTTGTCCCCCTGTCACTGCAATGACACGGCTAATCCCTTTAACAAGCTGACGCTCACTGATGATGGTCAGATCTTCCATAGCTCCTGTTTGTAGAAGGTGGCTGCAAAGTCAGCAGAGAACAGGAAAGAAAACAAGCTGCTCTCTGGGAACAGAAATCAGGACGCCTGCTTTCCTTTTAGACAAGTCCCAAGTCCAACAGCCCCTCCCCAATCCCAATAGCTTCAATCCCTTCCCATCCCTAAAATCCTGATGGTACCCTGTCAGGCACAAGACAGCAGAGTTGAGGCTACTCCAGAGGAACCTCTGTGCTACTTGCCCAGCAGGCTGCTGTCAAATGGCGCATAACAGCCAAGTTCTGCCTTGCCTTCCTCTCCTTTCCTTCAGCAGTGGGATGAATTGGGATTCTTCTCTTCTACTCAGCTGCTACTGAACCTTGCAGAAAGTAATTTTTTTCCTCCAACTCCACCACTCTGTCAGGCCAGCTCACAGACTGGCCAGTAGACTCCAGTCACAGAGTAGTTGTGCAGTCACAGGGCACTGACAACCTCCCCTTTCCTTCTTGGCTATTCAACACTGGATAAGAAAACAACTACAGTGTCTCAGGTTCTGTTACCACGAGTAACAAGTAATTTCAGACAGCTTCACAAGAATTGATCATCTCCACTCCCATGCAGTTTCTTGTCCCACTACTCCCACAAGAATGATCTCATGACTAGAAACTTGCTCATTTTCAGCTTATCTGCTCGAAAGCCAGTTTATTCCTACGTGGGTTTTTTTTTGTGTCGGCATTGTCCTAAGATTGATTAACTCTTCTTCTACTCTCATTTCTGCTAAAAGCAGAAGAGGGCAAAGATAATTAATTAAAATAATCAGAGTGGTCTCAAGATCTCACAACCGTCTCAGAGACTCCTGCTGGGTCCCCAGCCCTCCTGCAACCCCAAAGCTAAAGCCCTGTTGTGACAGGCCACACACCCCCTTCCCACACTCTGCTGGCGCCCTGCGGCTTCCAGGTTGGTTTCAGACTATGAAGCAAGTAAAAATGCTTTGCATTTCATTAAAGTTTTCTCACCCTGGGACTTCCAAAGCTTTGTAACTAGCCCATCCTGTCCTCACGAAATCTTTCCGGTGAGGAAACTTAGTTGCACAGGGACAGGGAGTGGAGCTTGCAAGAATGTCTCTACCTCAGCCACCAGTGCCCACAAACACACCTTCTGACTGCAAGTAAAAGTCACTTACGTCCCACAGCAGAGCTCCACAGAGGTCTGCATTGCAGCCTCAGAGTCGCAGGTCAGCACACTCTCCACAGGGACCCCCAGAGATACTATCCTCACTGGATCTGGATACCCCTGACAGAGGAGACAGGGATCAGCAGCTAACAACATGGTCCTTCAGGGGCACTTACAGATTAACTACATGGCTTCAGGTGTCTGCCTCATTTTTCCCCTATTCTAGAGTAGCCCTAGAGTCAGGGGCAGCACTGCTTCTCCCCCACAACCAGCCACCGTGGGGAGAAAGAAACAATCGGGTGACACTACAAGCTTTTGGTCCAAAGAAATGAGCAGAAAGCCTATGCATCACCAGCCTCCACATTTTACAACACAGTGCTCCTGAGATCTCATCTCTGTCCTATTTTCCTTCCTGAGTTTTGGGAGTCAGAAACCTGTTGCATCAACATCTCTTGTGACCCAGGTGATTCCTGCTGAAGGAGAAGGCTCATGAAGATGTGCGCTGCCATCCTGTCATACCTCATCCACTGCACGGAGTCCCTGAACTCTTCTTGCCAGCGTGAGGGGGACCTCAGCCATATGCACAACCTCATTTCGTTTGATCACATCCTGGACCACTTGCTCCACTTGCTGCAGCTGCTCCACAGTCACAGGGCCCTGAGGAAGTAAATCAGCCACCTTATGGAGAAGCCTTCTGAGAGGTACAGAACAAAGGACAGAGAACTGGGACGGGGCCCCCAGGTAACTCAGCTTGGGCACACCACTCTCCCCCTGCATCTCATCTTCCCTACTTGTAAAAGGGAATTGTGAGCATCATGACCCTCCCACCCCTTCCTCCCATGAGGGATAAGGACTTTTGATCCAAGAGCATCAACCAAACTCTTCAAGAGAGATGCTGCAATGAGTGACAGGTTACCAGGGCCAGTGCTCAGCCTGACCCAACAGCTTTCAGTTCCCTACCCCTCTCACCTGGATGACCAGCACAGACATCAGGTATGTGCCATAGCCAAGCTGGTGAATCTCTCAAAGACTCCTTTACACTACTCAGGTCAGTCCCATGACCACTGGCCTTGCTAAGTCCTTCTCCTTCAGTCCTAAGTCCCCATTCATCCCCTCAGCAAGCCCTGCTCAGAGTCAGGTCAATGCAAAGCAGAGCCAGTCACGTCCAGAGGGCCAAGTTTCATTGCTCAGATAAAACATGACCTGTCTCTAAAGGAGAGATTATGGTGAGAGGAGAAAAATCCCTGGAGCGAAGGCCAGTACTGGGATGTTGGTACTGCTGAGAACAAAAAAACAGAAGTCCAGAGTCACCTTGGTATCAAAGTCGAAGCGCAGCTGCTCTGCTGTCACATGGGACCCTCGTTGTTCTGTGTTGTCACCCAGGACGTGGCGGAGCGCAAAGTTCAGCAGGTGTGTAGCAGTGTGGTTCGTCATGCAGGCCAGCCGCTGGGCCTGAAAGCACAGACAAGTTGGCAGGGAGTACTGGTTCTCCACAGCTCGGGGGAGCAGGGGATGGCACGAAGAGATAAGGGAAAGGCTGCATGTGAGGGGATGGGAGAAGATGGAGGGGAAAAACAATGGGCAGCACAGCTGTCAGATGAATTTATGTCAAAGGGCAGATTTAACTTCTTTTCCCATGAGATCACCTCTGTAAAACAGCAAAGGGTAGGCTGGATACTTCTGGACAGACCAATGGCTCACGGAAGGTTACAGAGTTACTTGTGAGGTCTCCTTCCCACTGCACATCACAATGAAGAGCAGTCTCAGGAACACAAGGGATAAGGCTCTGCTGTGCCCAGGGTACTCATGACATCACAAGACTCTCAAGGCAAAGCTAGGAAAAGGTTAAGAGCAGTGAGCTATCACCTCATCCACAAAGAGCTGCACCTGGTCCCCAGCACGCAGGGTTTCCACAGCAGTGACCTCATGGATCACGTAACCACCACAGAGACAAACTGATTCTACAGGGAAGAGTATGTCCTGAGCAGAGACAGAAAGATGAGTTAGGACACAGGGAACATCCAAAGACCTGTGCTAGGTGCCTGCTTGATCTGACTAGGAAACACAACCCCCATTGATCTCTAAAAGACAGGGATGGGGTAGGAAAAGCAGGGACAAACTTACTGCCAATGTAACCACAGTGCCTCAGGCCTTCCCTGCATCCAGCCACTCGCTGCACAACATGTTGAGGCTGTCAGCTTGCAGCGGAGGGGCAGCAACACCACCCATGCTGATGAATTTTCCTAGCAAGGATGCTTGTCCATGAGAAAATGGACAGCAACTGCCAAGGCACCTGTCTCAGGTATCCAAAGTGCCATTTCTGCCTCACTGGGCTGGCAAGAGAAACTTGATCCCTGCTTCACGTTGAGGAGAAGTGCTGAGCAAAGCACTATCACATTCTGCAAGGCTAAAAAGGCAGCGTCAATGACCAGGGGAGATTCTCAAGAGCTGGAACGTGGGAAGGAGAAAAAGCTGCACCCCATGTAACTTCCTAGGAAAGGATAAAAGCTCTCCCTCCAGCAAGGTTGAAGAACATGCTGCAGAGGCGGAGGTCCTCCCTGATGCTTTTGGGAGGGACGAGTTTTTGCACTGGGTTTCAGGTTGGGCACTGCCTGCAATCATCCAGGACTGGCCAGAGACAAGTTACTCAGCTTGTGGGCTCTCTGATCATCGACTGTCTTCTCTCTGCATTGCAACCCCAGCTGGCAAGAGTGCAACACATTAAAGACGACTTTCCAGCATTCACCAGCAAGGAGAAATTGCAAAGGGCTGAGAAAGACAACCAGAGCAGCAGGTCCACCTCTGTGAAGTTAGTGCTGCTTCTCCCTTACTCCACCAACCCCGAGGCAAAGCCAAGAGAACTGTCAAGAGTCAGTAGCTTGCAAATTAACGTAGTAAAACAGCCCATCACTTGGGCAAGTCTGCCTGGCTTCAGTATCCACGGCAGCCTTGGGTTCAGGCACCAAAAGGTCGCACCTGCTGTCCTAAACGTATCATGTAGCCTTGGTCAGAGGCTTGCCCGCCCTGCTCTGCATAGAAGTTAGTCCTGTCCAAGATGACACCACAGCGCTGCCCTGCCCCAACCTCCTTCTGGAGAGACTGATCTCTGTACAGCATCAGGACGGTGGCCTGGCATGGGCTGAACTCTGTCAGGGAGAAGAATATGGCAGCAATTAGTGCATACATCCCGTCAGATTGCAACATGAAAGGAGGGGTCACTTCCCCATGCCAACCCTGCCAACACCCAGTCTATACTGAAAGCTGGCACTTTCCTTTGCCTTGGTAGGAGAGGAACAGCTATTGGCAGAAAGGACAAAGGATCTGTTATTTGGAACCAAGTCACCCCTCACTTACACAGTGACAGACCTGCTGGGTAGCAGGTAACCAGGCCGGGACGCCCAATCTGGCTCCACATGAGCCTGATAGAGCAAGGTGTGGCACATACATGTCTGCATCTTGCTACACTGCATGCTTGGCCAACCTGACTGCCTTCTATGAAGAGATGACTGGCTTGGTGGACAAGGGAAGACAGGGATGTCACCTTCCTTGACGTAGCAAGTTTCTGACATGCGCTCCTCTAGCCTCCTTGAAGCCAAATTTGGGTGACACGGACTGGGCAGGTGGACCATAAGGTGGGTGTATAACTGGCTGGGCAGCCGGCCCCACAGAGGACTGCTCAACGCTTCAACGTTCAACTGATATTCAGTTACCAGTAGAGCTACTTGGTGGCTGATATTGAGGCCCAAACCATTTAACATCTTCATTAATGACTATCCATGACAAGATGGGATGTACCCATATCCTGCTTGTGTATGGCAATAAATTTGTGGGGACTGGCTGATACACTGAAGAGCAGGGCTGCTTTTCAGAGGCATCTCAGCAGGCTACAGAAATGGACTGACAGAAACCCTGGGGTCCTCAGGAGCAAGCTGAACACAAGTCAGCAGGGTGCCCTTGCAACAAGGAAGATTGCCTGCCTGCTGGGCTGTATGAACACAAACATAGCCAGCAGGTCAAGGAAAGTGGTTATTCACCCCTATTTAGCATTTGTGAGACTACCTGTAGAGTACAGGAAATTCTGGTGGTACATAAGCAAAACAACTTTTCACACTAAGAGTGATAAAGATCTGGAACAGGGCACAGAGAGGCTGTGGGATCTCTGTCCTTAAAGATACCGAAAACTTAAATGGACAAGGCTCTGAGCAACCTGATCTGACTGCGAAGCTGATGGTCCTTTGATCAAGAGACTGGACATCCAGAGATCCCCTCCAACCTCAATTATTCCACGATTCAGTGACTGACAAGGTGAGACAGTGCTAGCTTGGAGATTCCATCCAGTGTCGCTGCTGGGTTTTTTCCCCTCCATTATGCTCTTGCTGTAGTATACATAGTTCGAATTGCCTCACTTTCCGCTTAATGTGGGTTGCCCCCAGCACACTGGGTAAGAGGGAGCTGGCTGTACACAGCTATCTCTAATTGTTTGTGACAGCCACACCACCTCTTACTCTCTGTGGTTTAGCTTTATGCTTTCCCTAGAGCATCAGCAACCCCAGTTATCCTAGATAATAAAAAGCCTGCACTAGCATCTAGTGGTCTGCCAAAGAAATAGCAAGTGCACTGTTTTAAACAACTACCTAAAGCCTTTGCATAATTATTCTTCATTCCCCCCAGCACTCACACCACTCACACCCAGAAGCCTAATTGTTAGGGACAGAGTTATCTCTAGCAGTAATCGACAGTCCCTGCTTCACCACTGCACAGTAATACCAACCCAGAGCTCACAGCCTTGTCACCAGCCCAGAGCCTTCCTGGGGACACACCAACAGCAATAAGAAAAGCACCTACTTTGGGATGAGGTACAGGGGCAGAGAAAAGACGCAGCAGCAAGGTGGACGGGTTTGAACCACAAAGTACATGTTCTGCATCCATGACGTTAGGCAGTAAAAGCAGCCTTGTGAGGGATTCCAGCGCCCTCAGGCAGAGCTTGCCTTACAGACAGGACCTCACCACTTACCGTACTGCCCGTGCTGCCCAAGTGTATAGGCGTACTTTGGAGAATCATCAGTAGCAGGCACGTCGTTGCTCCGCAGCTGAGCCAGTGAGTGCACATCAAGGCACGTGTTTGAGTCCTCCAGGTGTCCTGCCTGTGGGCCACCAGCCTTCCGCTACAGCGGAGCAAAGGCACAGTTAGATGGTAGATACCTAGGGGCACTCAAACCGATAGCTGGAGCTATAAGGCTAGGAACAACTTCTTCGATCTTCCTGGAAAAGGCTTGTTTAGATCCAGGCTGACGGAGGCTACTGCTAAACCAACTCCATTCCTTCAAACCCCACAAGCACTCAATAGCACCCTGTGCTAGCCTTGAGGCAGGCCATAAGCAACAGCTAACACAATCCTCCCAGCACAGCTTGCTGTGTAGCTGTGAAACTTCCAGGCCATTAAAGCTCAGGAGAGCAACACCTTGAACTGATTACTGCACAGGGTGGGCAGTGCAAGTCTTCCAGCGCTACAGAGACTGAGGAGGTTTTGTAAACTTCATAAATCACTTGCTGTTTGAGCTAAGCTGGCTCTGCTTTGTGTGAGGAGTTGGACTACATGACTGACAGAAGACACTCCTAACCTATATAATTCTATGATAACCTCCACTCCAGCAACAGTCAGCATCATAAAACACTTCTACTGATCTGAAGAGAATCACCAGCCAGTACTCAGTCCCACACCCACAAGCAAAGGCATTGTGACCCCACTGCTGTTTCAGACCCACTTCCCCTTCAGGGAAAAGGCACATGGCCCTGTGGTGCATCTGAAGAGCTTCAGTAGTGAAAGGAATTCCACCTCCATGCTCACAGGAGAGAGGGAAGGCTCTGAATTATTCTGACAATGTGAGCCTCCCTCTTACCTTTGCATCTTCCAGAGCAAGTTCATTAAAAGCAGCTGAATCCAAACTGATTCCCCTTTCTTCAAGCATCAAGTCAATCAGATCCAGAGGGAATCCCAAATTCCCATAGAGAGACCAGGCTACTTCAACTGTAGGACAAAAAGAAGGACATGAACTCTGTGTGAAGGCATCTCAAGATTTGCTTGGATGGGACCAATCTAGTGTGTGCCTTGGTAACTGGATTCACCTGTGTTGTGTGCAACTGCACTGGTAATGGGGAAAGAAAGAGAAGCCATGCAGTTGTTCTTTTATGGGACTGAGTATTAATGATGCCCCACAGCCCCATCCCTGCTAAAATTCAGTGCAGCACATCTAGACAGGCAGCTGCTCTGGTTGGCTCCTGAGCTCCTTCTTTCAGCTGTGTCTTGTAAGGACCCAGTTAATCAGTCAATAAAGCAGCAAGGGAACGTTTCTAATTTTCCTGGTGCCTAGTTTGTTGTGAGAACAAAGTACTAGAAAATGATTGCAATCTGAAGAAAGGAGCAACATCTGCTCCTCTGCTAGAAGGTCACTGAAAACATGTGGGGGAGGCAGACATCCACCACAGTTTTGACTGCAATGCTTGTGAGGACCTGGATCAAACCATCTTTAAATGCAGCTTGTCAGAGGAGGGAGACTCACCCGGGAAATTTGTGAAGGGCTCCATCTGCTGCACTGTCCGCTCAATGATGCGCCTCCCACGCTCGAGGGAGGACAGAAAAGCTGCCTCGTTCTCATTGATGATACCCATGATCTGCCCAAGGATCAGAAGAAGGGTTAGCCACAACACCTCAGGGAGTTCCCCAGCTCAGCTCAGCCCTGCTACCACTGCGGTCCCTGCTACAGTCAGCTCAAAGCACATCAAGCAGGTGTCTAACAAGAGTGCTGTGTCTGCCTGAACCAGTCTTTTTGTTCTCTAAGTATCCATCACAACATGGCTCCGATGCAACACTAAACAGTGCCAAAGTCATTGTGCCTCCTATCACCATTCCTGTCAAGGAAATATTGACCATTCACCTGGGAAAGGCTGGAGGCTGACAAATGCTCCCTGTCAGACATTCATGTCTATGACCTAATTAAAATTGCGTGGCTGGAACAGCCAGAGAAATTGCTCGTCACAGTTGTCAGCAGAAGCAAGCCAGGACTAGCCTTAAATCATGAATCCAGTTTGGATAAAAGGTACCCAGGCTAAGACAGGCTGTACTTGCACTCAACAAAAAAAGCTACCCTAGTTTTTTTAGAGCAATAGCTGCCTTACACCAGGACAAGCAGTCCCTGGTAAGGATCTAGTAGAACTCCCACAAGGAAATCTGTCACAGATACTTCTCGTGCCCAGGATACAAACATGTTCCCAGCACATCTCAGCCCACCCAAGAGAACATGGTTATGGAGGAGGCTATGCAAACTGCTCCAGCTAAGTCCCAAGGAAGGGCTGACTTCTGCCCCTGAGAGCCGTGCCTCACAAAGATAATGAGAGATGGGGTTTCTCTCCAGGCGATTCCACATTGCTCACCTGGTCTGCGTTCTTCATCAGCTCTGGATAGGCATCTCCCTGTGGAGTGAGCCTCAGTTAGTGATAACATCCTCAGCATCTTCCTCAAAGGATCTCACAGCATGCCACAAGCATTATAGAGGTTTCTCAGGCAGGTGAGTGTGAAGGGAGCCCCAGTGCACAGTCCCAGGGACAAAAGCACAGGGGAAGAATCACTCGTGGATTTACAGCTGCCATCGCCTGGCTATCTCCCTGTGACCCACCTCTGCTAGACAGCATCTCTTGGCAAACACATCCGTTCACAATAGGAAGAAAGCATTGTCTTTTAGGACGCTGTTAGTACTCACAGGGACCAATTTCAGATGGCTTTAACCAGATATGACAGCTTGGAAGCCACTGCCCTCGGGAAACAACAATGTGCACTTGCATACACTTACACACACACTTGTGCTGACTGCACCACTGGTCACACTAGGCCCCCTCCCTCCCATCACAAATGATCAGGAGACAAGAGATTTTTACTGCTGTGATGCATAGCACCAGATACACCCTCCTGGAGCTCCTTTACATCCAAGTTTGTCTCCTGACAGCATACAGGAAAGGGACATGGGGCTGAATAGGACATGCGCGATACTCTTTTTTGCCCAAGGCAGCAGTTTTTACTCACCAGCACTTCCACTACGGTAGGCACCAGGGAGGCCAGGAGCCCAGGTGGAGCATGAAGGACTTCAGAGCAAAAGCGGACAGCCCTGCGCAGGATCCGACGCAGCACCAGTCTGAAAGCAGAGCAGGATTCCCCAGGCAGCCATGTGAGCATCCCTGCCCAGCTCCCACATCCAGCACACCACCGACACAGCTCCTCTGGCTTGATCTACCGACACAGGCCAGCTGCTCCCCACACTCTACACCCATCCAAGGATGGGCCTGCAGATCGGAACCTCTTCCAGGCTCCCACCTTCCTGCCTCCCCAAAGCTCACACACTCCCTATCTCGGGCTCACACCAGAACCTCTCCCGCTGGCTGTCCATATTCCTTTCTAGACCTAACTCCCTCCACCCCGTGCCATTTCCTTATGTCCTTACTCTGCTCCAGAGAGGCCTGGGTAGATGCCATCAGTGATGCACACGCACAGGGTGCGCACGTGATCTGCCACCACACGGTAGGCCATATTCACATGCCCAACATCAGCATCCCCGACCAGACCTTGGTATCTGGGCCCCCCGCAGCCCTAAAAGAGAAAGTAAGGAGATAGATGAGCAGAAATTAATGGCTGCAGAAGGAAAAGTTTCAATGCGAGAGGCAGCCAGCTACACTTGACATCATGCTTCTCAACTACCTCCAAACCTAAGATGTAGGTAAGATGTATCTAAGATGCATCTAAGATGTACTCATTAAATCCTTCCAGAGCATTATATACCAAGACTTCTGTACCTAAGATGGGTCAGCCAATGCCCTGGCACTGAGGAATTTAAGAAGCGTTGGAGGAAAAATGGATCAGCAGGGCTGATATCCCAGTGGATTTCCAACCTGGAATTCTCTCCAGTTTCCCTAGAATGCTGCTCTGGACCTGGCTGGCCATACCTCCTGTCTCAAAATACTGCACAGTAACATGTGTAGAGAAGGTTGTACTATGGTACCAGGCAAGCAGTCTGCATTCAAGGAGCTTTTGCTTAGCTGTGACTCTGAGCAGAGGCACCGTCACCTTGTGAATGGCATCCAAGATGGGAGTGAAGAGATCTGTGTCGTAGTTGGAGCGTTTGTGCTGCAGAACTGTAACCAGCCTTTCCAGGCCCATTCCTGTATCCACGTGGTGCTGCGGCAAGGGAAGCAGATTCCCCTCCACCTCTCTGTCAACCAGCCAGGAAAAATAAAAGGCAAAAGAGAAGCAAGGGTCAGTTCAGGGGCAAAGAAAAGGAGCAGGTGAGTCAAAGAGAATGGGAGAGTGAGAGGGGATGGAAACAGCAGGTGACCCAACAAAAGGAAGCTCAGGGACAAGACTAACAGCAGCCTGCCTTGGCACTGTCAGGCAGCCAGGATCTGACCATCAGATAGTCAGGATAGACTGTAATGTAGGGAAAAAGGCCTTCCCTGAACAGGGGCCCAAGGCCTTCTCCTCCTTCTGCAGGTTTCTCCGGGCTGCTGCAGACCTCAAGAGACCTCTGGGATGCAGAAGTGAGGGAGAATAGGCAGCAGAGGTTGAAGGAGGACAGGACAAATAAAGAAAAGGGGACCAAGAGCCACAGCTTCCCTCTTGCTCCTGTACTGCCACCTCCTGGAAAGCAGTGAGATGTCTGAGAATATACTGGGAACTGGGGTTGTTTAGCCTGGAGAAAAGGAGGCTGAGGGGAGACCTCATTGCTCTCTACAACTACCTGAAAGGAGGTTGTAGCGAGGTGGGTGTTGGTCTCTTCTCCCAAGTAACTAGCGATAGGACGAGAGGAAATGGCCTCAAGTTGCGGCAGGGGAGGTTTAGATTGGATGTGAGGAAAAATTTCTTTACTGAAAGAGTGGTTAAACATTGGAACAGGCTGCCCAGGGAAGTGGTGGAGTCCCCATCCCTGGAAGTATTTAAAAGACGAGTAGATGAGGCACTTGGGGACATGGTTTAGTGGGCATGGTGGTGTTGGGTCGACGGTTGGACTTGACGATCTTAGAGGTCTTTTCCAACCTCAATGATTCTATGATTCTATGATTCTATACACGTATGATTTTGGAGTCAGACAAGGGGGAAAGGCTCTGGAGCTCAGGCCAGATGCCTGGTACCTGCTATACTGCATGAAGACCAGGTTCCAGATCTCCACTACATCGGGGCTGCCCTGGTTCACCAGTGCCGCAGCATTTCTGCCACCACCCACGTGGTCATAGTGGATCTCTGTGCAGGGGCCACAGGGCCCTGTGTCCCCCATCTCCCAGAAGTTGTCCTTCAATGGAAAAGGAAGCACGTGACTGGCAGGCACCCTGGAAAGGCAAACAGAGGTGGCAGCACTGGGGCATGCACAGAAAGCACATAGTAGCCTAGATCCCAGAGAAAGTTGGAAGGGAGAAATCCCTTCTGACAACTACAAACTCAATAACCAAACACATTAGGATTCCTTTGCTTCTGCTCACACAGAATTACTCTCCTTAGCAGTAACAAGCTGGACCAAACCAGATATGATCCTACTCACTGCCTGGAATAGCTGGCAAACTCAGTCTGGCTCCTGCTGACAGAGACAGGCTCTCCACTGGGTCTATGGAGCTGCCTTTCTCCTTGGAGGGAATTCCAGCAGAGCCAAGACCTGATCACAGTGGACGAGGCTGAACACCAACAGTGGCACAGAGCTGGCTGCCTTGGGTCCAAAGCCCACATACAGCCTGGAACAAGCTCTCAAAGCACAGCAGTGCTCTCTGCAATGGCTTCATCCTCACACTGAAGCAGCCACTGCTAGCTTTCAGAGAACATACTCTCCGCAGCTCATGATGGAGAGGAAGCAAAGGATCAGAGATCCTTCACACGCTTCATCCAGGCCAGCCAGTTTTAGGTACACAGCCCCCCAGCCTGGTAACATCTGAGAAACAGCTTAAAGGTCAAGTGCCCCAGAGCACTCAGAGCCCAGCTGAATTCTAACAGCCCAAATAAACCAGAAATGAAATGAGTTTAAAACACAACTTTTGGCCCCTACATCTGATTCCTATCAACTAAAGAGCAAATGGGAGACTATGGAGACTGAAATGTCAGCACCTGCTGCTCAGAACCTCTTCTCTAACACACTTACCCCAGGCGGAGCCATACATCCCTGCACTCCTCATCTGCGCTCAGCCCCAACGAGGAGTCTCCGCCGAAATAGGTGACGTAGAGACGATCTCTGGGGATCTCGTAGACCTCTGTCAAGAGCTCCCAGGCCATGCTACATGCCTCCTCCTGAGCAGGCAGGGAACATAAACGAAGCACAGTAATCCAGGATGCACAGCGATGCAGGAAGGCTCTTTAGAATGGCAGTCAAACACCAAAGAAGTTCATTTCAGCTGCTCTCCCCCTTTCCAATTTTAAGGCATATTGCAAAGAGCAGGATGCAGGTCAGGCGAGTGAGACAGCTCACTTCTGCCTGTGGAAAACTGACATTCCTAAATTGTTGGGAGACCTTCAGGATCACAGCATGGTCTACATGCACGTGCTTACCAGAAGAGTTACATGGATTATTTTCTTTCCAAGGAAAAAAATGTATTCACTAGCAAAACAACTAGGATCTTTTATCCCACTTCCCTTTTCAAACTTTCCGGTGACAAGCACCAAATGAACTGGAAACCTCTTTTCACCATATTAAATGGTCAACACTGACATTCACACAGAGATCTTTGATTTGTAGGTGTCGTTCACAGCTTTGAAAGGCTGGGCGCTCTGAGAGTCTGCAGGGCACACTTAGCGATTCAGCACACCAGCTGACTACCCCTGCTCCAGGCCACAGAGCTCCCAAGAAGTAGTTTGGAGCTTACCAAAATGCCTTCTGCAGACAGTCCTATGGCACTACAGCACAGAACTACAGCACCGCTCTGAAAGAAAGGCCGCATTTCCCCCCTGGAGAGGGTTCGCTCCTATCGCCTCACCTTAAAGTAATCCCCAAAGGACCAGTTCCCCAGCATCTCGAAGAACGTGTGATGGTAAGTATCTCGGCCCACATCCTCCAAGTCGTTGTGCTTCCCTCCTGCACGCACGCACTTCTGGCTGTTCACCACCCGCCGGTGCTGTGCCAGCTCGCTCCGGGGGTGCGCCGTGCCCAAGAAAATGGGCTTGAACTAGGGATCAAGGCGGAGAGACACCCGCTATCGCTGGGTGCCACCCAGCGCCGGGGGCTGTGCCTGGGGCTCCTGCAACGCGGACGCGGCGCTACGAGAGGCGAACGGGAGGGCAGCGGCGCGGTAAGCCCACGGGGGAGCCCATCCCACCGCAGGAGACCTCCGTGAAAGGGGTCACCCAGAGAGGGGCCGCGTTCCTCCGAGGGCACGGAGGCCCCGGGAAGCCGGTGGAGGGGACCTGCGGGGGCGAGCCGCAGGCGGGGCAGAGCCGGAGCCCCGGGCCGGACGCAGGCCGGTGGAGGCGGGGGGAGCACCTGGTTCATGCCCGCGTTGACGAAGAGGAGGCGCGGGTCGCCGCGGGGCCGCACGGGGGCCGAGGGCAGGCGGCGGTGGCCGTAGCGCTCCTGGAAGAAGCGGAGGAAGGCGGCGCGGACCTGCCCCGCCGGCGGGCAGCCGGCGCTCCCGCGGCGAGGGCTGCAGCGCCAGCGCCACGGCACCGCCAGCAGCAGCCGCCGCCGGCCGGCCGCCGCCATAGTGGCCGAGGGCGGAAGGCGGCGCGGCGGCTTCTGGAAGGGGCGGGGAGAAGGGCGGCGGCGGGAGGGGCCGACGGGATTGCGGAGGAACACCACGGCGCACGGTTGCCGAGGGCGCGACCGCAACCGCCCTCGCCCGCTCCTAGGGCGCATGCGCAGCCTCTTCTCGCGCTCCGGGTGCGATTAGCCGGGCTGTCGGGCGGTGCGCGGCCGCTACGCCGTCTCTCGCCTCGCGAGAGCGCCGGCGCCGCCGCAGCGATTGCTCCCGCCTGTCGCGGCGGGCGGACGCCATGGCGGCGCGCGGGGCTTCGCGCTTGGCCTGGTGCCTCCGCCGGGTCGGGGCCAGCGGCGACTGGCTCCTGCTGGAGGCCGGCACGCAGGTGAGCCGCGCCGGGCCGGGCCGGGCCGGGCCGGGCTCGGCTCCCCGCGGGCTCCGGCCCCTCGGAGGGGGCGGGTGGGCGGTCGAGGCACGGCCGCCGGTGCCGCCCGGGGCGGGGCGTTACCGGCGCCGCTTGGCCGGAGCCCCGTCGCGGCCTGCTCCTCCCTGGGCCCGCGCGGGGCAGGGGCGAGCGGCCCCCGGTGCGCTTTGTTCCGGAGCCTCGTTGTTCCTTCTTGCGTTTCCTAGGAGAGAAAAGCCCCGCCCCGCCCCGTCCCGGTTAACGAGCAGCGGTTGTTAATTGCCGTTCGGAGGAGCCGGCCGTTCCCCCCGCTGCACGGCCGGCCTCCCCGAAGGGCGGCTCGGTGGGGCGCTGCCCGGCGCTCCCACGGGCACGGGGAGGGGGAGCAGCGGTGACGCGCGAGGGAGCGGGGGGCGGGCGGGCGTCTGAGCCGCGAGTGCCAAGTCTTCGGCTGTTGGTGTATTTCGGGACGGCCTCGTATTTAAACGGGATTTGTTTGTGTGACAGTAGCGGGGGGGGGGGGGGGGGAGGGAAATCCTTAGCCCGATTGACGAGGTGATGCTTTGGCGCGGTTAACTGTGTAATGTGTTTGAGTTGCGTGGCTTAAGTTATTCAGGTGTAAACGAGGTCGTGTTCTAAATCTGTTCAGTTATGTTTTGGCATGGTGCAGGGCTAACCCTTTTTCCGTGATCGTGTTTCTTAATTGAAAAGCCCAAATGAGGCCTCGTGCTCTTTCCCTTGAACCCAGCGGGCAAACACGTGAGTTGAGGATGGGGCGCTGCAAGAGGATTGCCGTTCTGGCGGTCGCAATCAGGCCGTCGGGTGTTGTGGGTTCATGCTGTACCTTATTCCTTTGTGCTTACGGGTTGCAGAAGGCACCCCTCTTAACTCATCCTTCAATGCTAGGCAACTCTTCAAGCAAACGTGTAGTTTTGTTGCTCTCCCATCACAGGTTTGAAGCCATGAGGTGTGCGCAAGTGTGCCCAGTGAAGGACTTGAGTTAATACATCTGCAAAACGTGCAGCCAGGGCTCCGCTAATTGTGCAGAGACTCTCGTTCAAGGTGTTATTACTCTGATTGTCTGCACAGCGCTACGTTCCTTGTCACAGGCAACAGGGGGACTGACGGCGTCCTGGTACTGCAGGCCTGCCAGGTCACAGGCTGGCGCGTTAGCACAGACTGCTTTCGCTGGGGATTTCAGTGTCAGTGCCAGACTGCACTGCTGAGGCGTGGGGACGTGCTGTGGTCTGCCAGTACTGCTGTGGGCAGCAGCGAACTCCAGCAGGCGAGTGGTAAGGTCTCAGCCTCCCGCCGCAGTTTGCTCAGTGAACTTGATCAAGGGGAAGTTTTGTGACTGGCCCTACTTGGTCTCGCTTGTATTAGTGCGTGAGGCCCCCAGATGTGTGTGACTGGGCACTAAGAATCGGTCACGTGGGTTAGGCCTTTCTGTTGCAACTGCAGGGACAAGTGCAAAGCCGAGTTTACAACTGAACCTGCCCGAGTCTCTGTACTTCTTACATATGCAATCCACGTTGGCAGAACACTAATATGTATGAAGTGTTTAAGAGGTAGGGATCAAACGTGGTTAAGTTTGCTTTCATGATCTTAGATTGCTTCCTTGCATTTAGTTATGACATGGGAGTCCGAGTTCTTGCTTGCAACTCAAGGTGAGACCTGCTCAGGTAATGTGTAGTGAATGAACTTTTCTTGACTGCAGCATCTTGCCATCTTGTAGGAAATGGAAGGTGTGATGCAAATGAGTTGGGATTGCGGGGGAGAAGAAGGGCAGCCTTCATCTGAGGCTACGCTGGATGCATGAAGTTGTCTAATTACATAAGCTGACTGAAAACTTGTGCAACGCACAGATGAATAAGAAAAGTGTGTGTGATTATCAGATCTTGCAAAGGAGGCAGTGGAGGGAGGGAGAGCAGAGCCGTACTTTAAATGGCAGCCTGCAGTTAGATCAGATTTAATGAGATACTGGGAAACGGTACGATTAAATTACATCCCTTCTTCCAAAGATGCTATTAGAATCTAATCAGATTTAGATCACTTTCACTACTGGTTATGAACTACATGTAGCTTAGTTTCTGAGACTTAAGATTGATGGTGTGATTTACAAAAGTATTGCGCATTTAGGGCATGGTTACGTGTGGGTTTTTTTTTTTTTTAATGGCCATTTTCTGGGCTATTTTTTCCTCAATCTTTCCTGTTTACAGACAGTTGAACAGATGCAATTAGCAAAAGAAGGTGGTAGGAAGTAATCTTGAGACCCACGAACAATTGTACTGGTTTGAAGAAATGGTGTTTAGTTAGGTAATGAATAAGGTGGGATGCGGATGGATTGAGAGCGGCTTTGAGCAGCTTTGCTGCTGACGAAGATTTCCATGAAACCAAGGCTGTAACCTGCCTTAGAGCAATCAAATCTTCCTCAGTGGGAGAGAAAGACAATACTTCAAAATTTGCAGGTTTCCATTTTCTATCTATTCTTGAATTTAAATGCAAAAAAAAAAAAAAATCATATTATCCTGAACTTTTTGGAAATAGCTATAAGATGCTAATCTAGATAGATTTCTTGTGTACTTGAATCGAAACCACATAAACTGAATTTACCATGTCGTTGCTGATTACAGTTACTAAACTACTTTATTTTTAGGTAACTATAGGCCGAGGATTAGATCTCACGTACCAGCTGGTGTCAAAAACCTGTCCCTTGATGATCTCTCGTAAGCACTGTGTTTTCCAGCAAAATGCAGAAGGGCAGTGGACTGTCAAGGATAACAAGGTACAGAGACTGATTAAAGACCTTGTACTCTGAGAGTCACTGAAGAGAATTCCCTGTTTGGGCTCAAACAGTGTATGGGCTATGATATTATATGGTATAAGTGTGATCGAAGGTCTGTGGGAATGTGTCCTGTCTGTTGTGCACTTCCAGCAGGAAGCTTCAGTCTGCGGCAATTGGGATGCAAACCTTACTGCTTTCTGTATGTAGATTTGTCTCTTGGTTTAGCGTTTTTCAGACAAGTGTAGTCTCGCCAAGGGCGCTTTGCAGTCTGTGAACCTGTTTTGTGTTACTCTCTTAAAAAAAAAAAAAAAAAAAAAGAATGCTATGAATTTTGGCAGTATTCAAAAGGATAACGTTCTTGTACTGCTAATGAAAGGATAAACTGATACTCCTTATTGTAGTGACACAATTGCTTTAATTGTAATCAACTATAACAAGAATCTGTTGTTAGAAAAACCATGCTTCATGTTATGTTCCAACGAGTTTCTTCTGAAAGTCCTCCTCAGCTGGTTAGAATAAAGTGCTGACATCAGAGTCCTCAGCTATGTCTCACTTTGACTTCAGTAATGTGTTTGGTTTTTTTTTTAATATCATGATCTCTGCACTTTCTCATTCAGGCTGAAAAGTGTAAAATCAGTAACTTGCTTTAAAACAGCAGTGGTAGAACAAAAAGTGTTCAACGTCATGCATATTTGAAGGATGCTTGGGTCAACAGCAGACTAGTCAGAAAGGAATGGAGTGGCTGCTATTAAAATTACACTGCTCAAACAAAACTGTTGCAGAACTTACATAAACTTGCAAAACTTAGAGTTTTTGCATGACTGGAAACATCTATGGGAGATTAGCTACTAACACTTCCTCTGTGTTATCACTGCTACCATTTTGTCAAGTTGTTTTATTGAGTCTCTTTGAGATACATCAATTGTTAATGATTCTGCAGTTCATCTTGAGCACAGATCAGTTTTGCTGTTTTTCAAAACTATTTCTTGAGCTAGTGCCTAATTTAAAACCGTTTTTCTGCTTTGAACGTTATCTCTAGAAGAGCATTTTCCTTCTTGTTTATATTCTTCTTGTATTTATGTAGAACTGTCTCTTTTTTTCTTTAAGCGGTATAAACTGTGCTCCTTTTTCTTTTCTAGTTTCTTCTTGGATTTCAGGTGACATTAATTGTCAAGAATAATTACTGCAATATTCTATGTTCTTGACAATGATCTATTGCGGAGTCTTTTCTTTCTGTTGGTTAGTTCTTACTTCTTCTGAAGCTTTTGGGCAGTTTTTTTCCCCTTAGAGTTCATTCTTTTCCTTCTGCACAAGTGCATATATTAATGTTGTTCTTAGAGCTTGTACACAAAATCTGTAATGCAGGAATAATGCATGGTAAATAATACAATGCAGTAACTGTAATAAATGGGACACTAAGCCAAAAAAATTGGATATTGCAAGGTTTATTTAAAGAGGTAGCTTGTTCTGGTTGCAACACTGAAGAGGCTGGATATGTTTACAGTTGCCAGAAACAACTTGCAGAGGACTCTGTAACTGCATATTAAATTTTGCTGATTCTTTGTTGATTTGCAGAGTCTAAATGGAGTCTGGCTTAATAAACAGCGCCTGGATCCCTCAAAAGCCTATCCTATCACTGAAGGAGACCGTATCCAGTTGGGAGTGCCTTTGGAAAACAAAGACACTGCTGAATATGAGTATGAAGTAATTAAAGAGGAGTGGGAGAAAATCAGACCCTTTTTAGCCCAAAGGAATGACCTGGGGAAAGCTAAGAGTTCAAGAACTAAACGTAAATTTAGTTTGGAGGAATTGGAGACGTCTGGATCAGAAGGCCCTTCAAACTCCAGATCCAAAAGAGACAGAGTGTCCTGTGACAATGAACCTTTGGGTAAATCATGGGGAAGGGTAGAAGAGGCCAAACAGTTAACAGAGAGGATGGATGTCAAGCTGCCTTCTCCTGGACCAAGTGAGGAGGATAGTAGTCCAGTGCGTAGTAGCCCTGTACACTCCAAGAAAGCCGTGCCTGTCCCCCATAAGGACCAGAAAGGCTCTGGTCTTGCACAGTCATGGACTGGCTTGGAAATGCTGAGGAAAACTCTAGTAGATATAATGAAGTTAAAGGTCAAAGTGCAGGAGAAGCAGGCAGCCGTTCTGAACGTGAAGCAGAAGCGCAGGAAGTGTGCTCAGAAGGAGATCCTGGCAATGGAGCAGGAGCTGCGGGAGTTGCAGGACCAGCTGTGCATGGAACAAGAGCATCATCAGCAGCAGGTGGAAGAGCTGGAGAGGACATTTTCTAAAGAGCAGCAGAAGCTAGAGGTATAACGGTGGTAATCTTTTTGGCCTGTGTCTTTTCATTTTTATGGAATGCCTGATACAAGACATTGATCCAAAATAAGATTTTGAACCATACAGTTACACAAATAATGTTTGTGTAAATTACTCCTGTTAAAATTGTTGTGGAAGTGTTTCACTTCCAGGCACGTGTACCAAAAGAAAGTGCAAAGACAGAAGGGATTGGGCTGCATGGGGAATTAGGAAAAAGGCGCAAAATAATTTTTAAAATTTTTTACAAACAGGTTCATTAGAGCAAGATAGTATAGCATTTCAGTTAGTAAAAAAATGTGTTTTTTAAATAAAAAATCAAAAGTCTCCGCCTGATCATCTGTGGTTACAGAGAGGACAAGTTGAAAAGTATTCACCTTAAGTGTGAATTTCTCTCAGTATATGGCTGAACTAATACCCAGTTTGCATGGCAAATCCATTCCCTTTCCAAGCAAGTGAATTATTGCATGCCTTAATCCCTGGAAGGAGGGAGGGGTTTTTTTTTGTACTTTCAAAAAATCCTTTCTTGCAACGTGCCTTCAAGCAGTAGGTCTATGTTGATAAGTAGCTTTTTTAGATAACAAACTGAAGTCTTTCTATTTGAGTTTGCTCAAAATCTGGTTTAAAGGAAGTAAGAATTCATCTTGGAGCAAGTTTCATAATTTATCAGTTACTTCCTTTAAAGTCTGCTGCTAAAGGCAAGATACCTGTATCAGAAGTACAGAAAGTCTGGAGTTGTGTGATTAGGCACAAGGGGAAGTTCAGCTGGAGCCGTAGGTATGTCTGACCTCTTTGAATGTGCTCAAAGATAGAGTTGCAGCTTTTTCTCATGTTTAAGCTGTTGCTGACCTCTTTGCTTCTATGAACATGCCAGTGCCTTTAGAGCTAGAATAACATGGAGAACATGGAGGTGTTCCAAGTATGTAACTGTAAATGATATATCCATTTTAACTCTTCACAGTAAATGATAGCTCTAATTTCTGTCGTACACGTGTAACGCTAGAGTGGGACAGCTCAGGGTTTGCTGAAAACCAGCGTTGTTTCATTAAGCATATCCTCTAAAAGGAGTGCGCAAAGTAGTCATTTTCTGTTCCTTGCTTTCTTCAGTTTGGTGGTTTTTTTTTTTTTCCCCCACCAGGGAGTAAAGTGGCAACACGGGGAAGAGAATCTGAAGGAGCAGTTGGCCCAGGTCCTGCAAGAGGCAAGTAGTTATGAGTCTAGGTTTGGTCTAACTGTGTAACTCAGATACTGAAATCTTTCTTACTGCTGTGGCCTGTTGGTAGAAGATGAGGACTTTGCCTTAGGTGCAGACTGGATGATCTTCATCTACAGACCAAATTTCTGTCAGAAAGTGGCAGACCTCGCTTTGTGGGAGTTGCTATTTGCCAGCAAATATTGTGAGAATGTGCATTCAGATTGAAAGCATTAAGTAGCTGCAATGATTTTTTTTTTTTTAATTTGAATTTGGTCCTTGGGCTGGTAGGCTTTTTTGTGAGGTCTGTTTGCTGGGTATCTGTTTTAGGGAAGTTGTTTTGGCAATTTTAACCAGATGAAAAAAAATTCACTCTTGGTTAGGAATGTTTTTGAAAGAGATTGAAACACACTTAGGTTTCCTGGGCTTTTTCCAAAAGGCCTTTCCTTTTGGAAAGCTAATCTGAAAACAGCTTCAGGTAGTCCTGCATATAGTGACAGGTTTTTGTGATCCTTATGTGTCAAATACCCCTTGATACTCAAATGTCTCAGATGCACTCAAAATGGTGACCGTAAAACCTAACTGAAATGAAAGAGTAACCTGGGAGAGGGAATAAGAAGTGCCATGATCTGGGAAGGTCATAAATAACTGGCACTACGTTCCAATTTTAAGTTAAGGCTAAACTGCCTTAACACTCCAATTTATATAGACGTGTGTTGCTCTTTTAGGAGGAGATTAGGAGAAATGAGTATGCTGAACCTCATGATTACGGCCATGTATATTTAATAGGATAGCTGATAATGGCACTTTTATAATTTCTGGGATGGTATTGTTACAGCATCATGCTTTGATGGAAGAACTGAGCCGTAGTAAAAAAGATTTTGAGGAGATAATTCGAGCTAAGAATAAAGAACTGGAAGAAACCAAGGTAAGGAATAACTGAATTCTCAGTTTTATTTATAAGTGAAACACGATATGCTGCAGCAGAGGAAGTGGTTTATTTAAAATTTGTCTTGACTGTACTTTGCCTCCTGTAGTGAAAAACTCCTGGATTTTGAGGTGGCAGCTGACCCTAGTTTCCAGGATTGGGGGAGGGTACACCTTGCCCTGTTCGTAAAGTAGTGTTGAACAGTCATTACTAGATCTTTCTCAATCATAAAGAAAGCCCAGAGCACCTGAACTGTGTGTTGTGCAGGAGAAGTGGGCCCATTCCACCCTTTCTTTAAAAAAAAAAAAGAAAAGAAAGAGTGTGTTTGAAAAGTGAGGTGCTTCATTTTCAGTTAGAGTGTATTCAAGTAAAACTGCAGTATTCCAGCAGTCCTACAGGGGAGTGTAGGACTGAAACAACATGGAATTTGAATAATGAATGAGATAAGCCACATTTCTTCCTGTCCTTGACACAAGGTGATGAGTGGAAAATAATTAAGGAGATCCTTTCCTGTGTCTTACTTTTGGAAATTATCACGTTATCCACCTCTAGCTGTTTGCTTTATGTTTTTTTTATGTCGCCTTTGGAACTCTGTTGCTGTTTCAAGTATAGCTTCAATTGGAAGAATTTCTCCGTTATTTTTAGAAGATAGAGTGGGTACCTAGGAGCCTAATTTAACTCCAAACAAAAAAAAATTATTGGGCAGTTAAATGCAAATAAATGTTTTAAATTCTTATGCTTCCTTTTTTAAATATTTGAGGTATTTTGTCTGTTGGGTGTTTTGCTCTTTACATCAGACATCAAAAGAACTATTCTGTTGACTTAAGCCAAACTCATGCCAGGAAGAGGTTGAAAAAGATTCTGAAAAGATTGATCCAGCTGGTAGTTTCTTTAGGCTGAAGGGAATTTTGGTAACGGCTGCTGTTCTTGCTTGTAAGTTCTCTATAGTGGGTGGGAATATTCTCAATACTGCCGTGACTACAAAGAGGAGAGAGGGGTTACAGATCTGCGTATATAATAGACATAGACTTGACATGTGGAGACTTGCAGTTGTATGATTTTCTACTTGTACTACCTTCCCCTGCACGTGCACTTCCTGCCAATATTATATTGAGTAAAACCTTGTTCTTTGTTGATACATGACCGTATGTACTTTTCCACTAGGAGGAGAAGGAAAAGGTGAGAGCCCAAAAAGAAGAGGTGTTGAATCAGATGAATGACGTGTTGGAGAATGAGTTGCAGTGCACAATCTGTTCTGAGTACTTTATCGAGGTATGTTTAAACTGGTATGGGTTTGCCAGTAAAGAAGAGGCTTGAGAAGCTTTCCCTAGTTCTAGTAAAGCAATAGTCAAGCTTATTTCTTTACTTCGCTAGTTTAACAGTCCTAACAGACCCACAGTGAGTTGTGGGTAAGGTTTGGTCCAGAAATCCATTCTGTCTGCCCTAACTCTTCTGGGCAGTAAGTTCAGCTTTAATGTCTCTACCTGCAGAGAGATGAGTGCTTATCCTAGGATGCATATAGGCTTGCAGCAGTTTTGGGTGTTTTTGAACTGGTGCTCTGAGCTGCTGCTGACAGCTTGCTTGGGGAAGAATCGTTTTGTAGTGGACCTTGCTTTAAGTTGACTAGGGTTGGACTGCTTCAGGTTTAGATATAGGAAGAGGTTAGTAAAGGAAGGGAGTTGCAGCGTTCAGTGAAGTCCTGAACAGTTTATATTGTTCAGATAAACTCTTTGAGAAATTGGCCTGCTTTCATTTGATTCGAGAAGTGATAGGCTATGCCTGAAATGTAGACTGTTATTTCTGTTTGTGTTTTGCTAGAACTTCAGTTTCTTTACATTAATTTCTACTACAGGAAACCTGATGTGTTAGCCTTGTTATAATGACTTAAGAGCTAGCTGAAATTTCAATTTCTGGTTTCTCAGTAATTTAAGATGCTATTCTGCAGTATCTGTTTTTCCATAATTTATCCTTTTCAAATTGGGGAAACTTATAATAGGATTAATTCTTTTTGTGTGCGTTTCTGACTTGCTGTGATCTACGGTGAATCCATTAACCAACTCGTAAAACTTGTCTGCGCTCTGGCATGGAAGAGTTTGTGTGTGTAACCCCTACAAAGGCTAAAGAAAAGGGGCTTTGGGCTTCTCCCCCCACCTCTATTATAGGAAATGTTCATCTAATGTTTTTCTGACTTCAGTATTTTTTTCTTGACAATGCTTGTGTGAGCATGCTCTGATAAGTATCCTTCCGTTGAATTCCACAGGCAGTCACTCTCAACTGCGCGCACAGCTTCTGCTCCTACTGTATCAATGAGTGGACGAAACGTAAAGTGGAGTGCCCTATCTGCAGGCAAGAGATCAAATCAAAGACACGCTCTCTGGTGCTGGATAACTGCATTGACAGGATGGTAGAAAAACTGGATGTGGAAATGAAAGAGCATCGCCTGACCCTTATCAGAGGGCGGAAAGGTGAGAGGTGGGTGGATGTGGCATGATGAGTACAATCTCCCATTCTGTCTATTTTGTACAACTTTCTTTGGCACCTATATACCAAGGAGATGCTCGGGGAATGCAGCAGAAACACTAGAAAACTAATTTTAACATACGTTGTGTAACTAGCTTTACTGCACAGTAAAATAAAATTAATAAAAAGTTTGGAAAAAGACTTCAGTATGAATTCCACAGTCGAGCGGGACAACTTAACCATGCTAAAGGTTACGCTGTTTCAAAGAGATCACTAAATAAAAGCAAAACTGTATAGAATGGGCCTTGAAAAGTTTACCAGGCACCTTCTGATTAAACTATTGACTTCATCATTGCAAAAACTCAGCAGAGCAGTGCCTGATGAGAAACTCTGAATTCTCTTCCGTGTGCTAGATTTGTGTAGGAAATCTCTGAAGGGAACGTTGTTGTGTCATGTAAGTGTATGGCTGAACTGGCAGTTGCTCTGCCATGTTAATTTTTGTGGAATTAAAGCCTCTGTGGCTTAAATGCATAACCTCTTGCCTAGTTGTAGCTAAAGGACTGTGCATGACAGTGACAGCTTTAAGTAAAACTCCAGTATGGGGTATTCCTGTTCTGCTCCCCTCTTCCAAATTTGTTTCTAGAGCACTTGACACTGGTATCTAGGTGCTGAAAAGTAGAAGTCTTTTCCTGCTACCCCTTAACAAATTTCTATCGCTGTGTTCCCTTAAGTAATTGTCTTGTTTTCCCCTCATAGAGGTGAGTGCATGATCCTTCATTTTGCAATGTGTCAAGCCTTTTACCTAATAAAAGGTGCTTTTGAAATGTTTCAGATTATCCATGGTGACACAGAATGACATCGCTAAGCAGTGTTAGTTCAAACCCCAAATTATAACCTATTTAACCAACTCAGTTTGATTCCCTCAGGAAATGCTACACTGCTCGGCCTGCCCAGCTCGGTGTCGTGAATTGCTTTCACCTCTGCAGAACTGACACTGCTCTTGTGCAATACGCATATCTGCAGAGTATGCCATAGCACTATCAGTGTCTCATCAGGTAGCTAATGGTGATTAGGTGAAGTGGTGCCTTCGTTGGAGCCCACTTCACTGGTTTACCATACAGAACTGGTCTTCGTGCTTGTTTGAACAAAAAGGAAGTAAGCGCGTAGCCTACCTTCATATGCGGTAGATGCTGTAATTATATAAATGACTATTAGGAAATCATTCAGCTTCACCATGACACACTTCAGGAGTAAGGATGAATTGTTTCTGTGCAGTCTTTTTATTTGGTGATGGAAACATTTTGATTGAGATGAAGATAACCATGTGTCTATTTAAACATGAATTCCTAAGAAGAAACCAGCTGAAAGAGAAATAATGATGCAAGTGGCACTTGAGAAGCTCAGTCAGAGCTTCCCAAGAAGCCTTTCCAAGAGCCTTAGTAGAATGGGCACCACTAGGACAGCTTGCACTCTTAAATGTATGGAGGTTTTGATAGGGCCGTAAGTGTCCTGAACAACCGTTGCTTGTTTGAGAGCTCCTTACCACATTTTGTTCCTTCCTTCTTTCTTACCTGGCAAGGCACAGTAATAGTTAGCCACATAGAAAAAGGCCTCTGCCCTGCAGCTTGAAAGACCTATTGCAAACTGACAGTGAGAAGCTGTAAGTTTCAAAGGGAGCTAGTAATTTAGCATTTGTGGGTACAGTGGTCACTGCTAACTTTTGTATCTGTGTGTTTTGAATGCAGAGAAACAGAATGTGTTGGTGAAACCAGCCACAGACAATGACAGCAGTGTCATTTCTTCCATCTACTCCATCTTGTCGATGAGCAGTTGTGACAGTGAGGACTCTGAGGAGGATTCTTACTATAATGAAAGCTACTACATTATCTAAACACTGTTACTGCAGACTCGTTTGCCTGTGTGCTGCCCAGAACCATCCTAATGGTGTTTGGTTGACTACTGCTGGATGAGTGGACTGGACGTCTGGAAGGAGAGACTCTATGAAGAGGCTGGAGCTGAGAACTAGCAGCATTTGGAAGAAGGACCTTATTTTTTAAATGAATGTACAGAAGCTTGATCTCTAAAACAAAACTGGGATTGTGAGAGAACAAACTGCCGTTATGCTAGATGGTTGACATACAAAACCTAGGCTTCCATGATCGCTTGTGACCTGCTCGGTATAATGTAACAGTTTGTATGTGTCACTGCCCTTTCCTTAGTGAATGACGTTTAAATGTGTATATCAGCTTCCCTTACTTCAAGCAGCAGAGGGAATGGCCCAAGCTATTTGAGAACTTGGCCATCCCCACCAGCAGGCAGGAGAGGTATATCAGGAAAAAGTGCCAACATGGGTTTTCCTCTTGAATTTCATATGGCAGCTAGAGTCATCCCAGGCCTCTGGCAGTGAAGGTAGCAAAGGGTGGGTTATGGACCCTGTCAGCCTTAAGTGCTTAAATGCATTGTAAGCTGAGCTGCTGGCCATCCATTTGCTCTGTTGATGTTCCTCATTTTCTGTTAGAATAGGGATGGAGAAGATTAAATCTTCCAGAATTTCTTAGCTAGTGCTCTTTTCATATAGTACCTTTGGTTTGTTCCCCCTTCAGGCTTTTGCGTAAAGGGTTTTAGAATTGGGAAGCAGCGCATCCAGAAGTTATTAGCAATGACTTCAGAAACACGTATAGTTCTTGTCAGCATCAGAGAGGAACCTCTGCCTCTTCAGAAGTGCTGCTATCTGAATTAGTGAAATGTCCTGTTGGCAGGGTAGGAAAGCAGCATCTGTGGCAACCACAAGGCACAGAAGGAAGCATTTAGTTTTATTGTTTACAGAACATTGCTGTTGAGCCATGGGTTGTACTACCCTCACAGCAAATCACTCATCCCTAAGAGACTGAGCAAGTCTTGCCTCATCCTATCATGAATTTGTCTATGAAGTTCCATTTTCAGTGGCATATGCTTTTGACTTAGCCGTTACGTGGAAAGGACTGTTCTACACTGTGAGAAGAGGATGGGGGAAGCCCTTCTCATCTATAATTTTTCTTTGGCTATTTTTACGTCCTTTCTTGTTTCAATGTTTATTTTGTTTAAGAAGGAAAATATAAATCCATTTCTGCATTAGTCTTCCTTGGTGCAACCACTGAGATGAATGTCTTTCTCCTAGTTGTCTTAGATTTTTTGAGAAAACACAAGACTATCTCATTTTAATGACTTTGCTTCATGTTTGATTGCTGTAAGCAGTGTTACTATTTTAAAGTTATTTGAGAGACTTGTGTATGCAGGACTTGATAAAAGACAACCCAACTCTTAAAGCCTGTGGCTACCCTAATGGTAATTTAGTAGATAGAATCATACCTCTTATCTTCTTCCACTAGAGAAAGATCCCATTAAAAAGGTGCATGAATGATGATGTTGTCCTAAGGAAGTAGTGCGTTCTGACAGATTTGATTGGTAGGACTTAAACAGGGGAGGTAGGTCTGATCTGTGGGCCAGGCAACTTTCTTAAAATCTTAGTGTAAGGTTTTTTTTTTTGTGAAGGAGTCATTACATCTTGAGTTTTCCTCTTTCCCTTTTAATGTTCGTTTTCTGTATGTGCTCTTGAAAGTTTCTTTTGTAAATATATGCTCTCTAGGATGTCTGAGAGAAGAGGGTTCCTCAAAACACTTGTGAAATAGGCTGACGTTGGAACAGGCATTCCTCATGAAGAGGAGTAGGAGGAAAATACTCTGGTTACCTAGGACTGCAAATTCTTCCACTGTGTATCTCTTCCATGTTGCTGTGCTGGTTTTTTTTGCTCATTTCATTTTGCTAAATATATTTATTTTGTTACGTTGGTGTTAATGCATATTGCAGAGAAGGATAATGCTACTCCTAGTAACAGAGTAGTTCTTTGGTGTGATTTCTGAGTGTGTCCTCTCTTCACTAGAATGTGAAGAACCTAAGTGGTATACCAAACCATTTGCACTGTTACTGGTAGGTGCATAGTGTGTAAAGGTCTGAGGAGAGAGGTTAAGTAATAATACTGTTCACTTGCAAAAGCATTTCACTGACAAAAGCAGACCTCTCCTCTCAGTTCACTAAGTTCCTCAGTAAAACTACTATCAGATCCAGAGCTGATGATGAGACATACAGAAGTGTCAGGCAAACTACTGAGCTTCTGGAAAAGATGTCCATATTTCTAATACTGTGCTCTCCCTTGGTCTAAGGCCTGGATCCTTTCTTCTACTTGATTGTACAGCTGAATGTCCCCTTGGAGATGACATGCCCTGAACTGTTATCTGTCTTGGGATGGCATCATGGAAGTGCTCTTCCAGTCTCGCATCCAGGATTTAGGTTACAACTCCGAGCTAGTCACGGTTGGCGCACAGCAGGCTCGATGCAGGTTCAAGACTTGCCGCTTTCTGTTGGAAGATAGCTGCCATGTAGTGTGATAATCAAACACTTTCAGAGCAATGTATTGTTTATCAACATCAGCAGGAATAGCTGGGAAGGAGCGCTAACGGATTGTGGAACGGGACCATCACAGAGGGACAGTCCACCGTTTAACTCCTGCAGATCTGTGGATTCCAAGATCAGTCTGACAATCGTTTTTCTCTTGCACATATCTACCACGTTAGTGCTTGGTGAGCCGTAGCAACAACTGTCATTTAACTTTGCAGAACATGTAACAGGCAGTTTAATAATTCAGCCGTGCCCCTCCCCCCCATTTTAAGTGTTTTTTTCCAAAGATACGCTCTGACTAGTCAATGTTTTGCTTCCTGCTCATAATCCTCCTTCCCTCCTGCCAGTCTCTTTTGCCGTAACTTCACATATTTAGACACATACTTTACAACAGCTAGATAATTATAAACTACACTTCCCAAATAGTATACTCCTGTCCCGTGGTGCTACCGTGTTTGTTTTGGTTTTTACGATTAAGCATTCATGCCTGTGTACTGACCTGTATGCCCCTGGGTTTCAAGCTTAATGCGAAGTACGAGACAGCTCAATTAGTGTTTGAAATCCTCATTACAAATAACCTGTAGACATGTATTAGGCTTTTATTGTGTGAAAAGCTTTATCGTCACCGGCCTTACAAAACCTGTTCTGGCTCTGCTCAAGTAACAGAGTTGCAGTTAGTTAGTGGTGAAGTGCCTGGCGGTGAGCGGGCTATAGGCTTTCCCGTAGGCAGACAGTTTCTCGGGAAACCTGCGGTGCCTGTAGGAGTAAGGACGTTTCCAGCCAGCGCGGCAGGGCAGGCGGCGCAGCGGCCCTGAGCGGGGACCGGGCCGTGCTGCCTGCGGCCGCCACCGAGCTGGGGCTGCTGTTCGGTGGGCCTCCTTCAGAAGCATAAAAAAAGCCGTTTTTCTTAGAAAGCGCCACTTGTAAGGCAGCGGCTGAATTATTTGTGCGTCAACGCGCTTTATGTGCATTTTCATATACAATATATTTACAGAAACTATATAACATTTTACATGGAATTTCGATATGTTTTCACCCCACGCACCCCTACCTCACCTCCACCGGGAAGGACTGAGGCCGCCGGCTGCCTGCTTCCCCAGAAAGCCGGGCCCCGCCCCGCTCCGCTCGCAGCGGGCAGGGCGGAGCAGAGCGGAGCGGGGCGGCCCAGGCGCGGCGGCGGGAGGGGGCGGCCCTGCCGGCCGCCGGGCCGCTGCACCGCCGGCGTTGCTTAGCGACCCGAGGGGGGGCCGGGCCCGCTTCCGGGCTGAGGCTGCCCGCGGCGCGCCTGCGGGAACGGGCCCCTCGGTGCCGGCGCCGGCGCCGCGTCACTGTCGCGCGCCGGCGGGCTGGGGAGGACCCGCGGGAGGGGGCGGGGGCGGCGACGGCGGCGCCTCCGAGCGGGGAAACGAAACCGCCGGCGGCGGCGCAGGAACGGGCCCGCGTCCGCCCGCCCGCCCACCCCGCCGTCGGGCCCTCGGGAGACGGAGCCGGCCGGAGCCGGCCCGAGCAACCCGCCTGTCCCCGCTCCGCCTCCTCCTCTTCCGTGAGTGCCGCCCGGTCCGGCAGAGCCGTGTCCGCGGGCCCCGGTCCCGGCGCGCGTGTGTGGGTCAGCGCGGGGCGCGGCCGCCGGCAGCTCCCGCGGGCTCCCTGCCGCCTGCCCTCGGCCTGGGGGGGGGGCCGCGGCTCGGCCCGCTGCCGGCTTGCGTGGCCTCCGGGAGCGGGAGCGGGGGGCTGCGGGGCCCCCGGGCGGGCGGGCGGGCGGACCCGCGGGGCGGCCGGTGCGACGTGAGCGAGAGGCTGGCGGTGGAGGAGGAGCGGCCCGCGGGCTGCGGTGTCAAACCAGCAGAAGCCGTGGCCGCGAAGCGCTGGCCGGGCGGTCGGAGGGGTGCCGCGCCCGTGTCGAGCGCGGGTCGTGGAGGCCCTTGCGGGTTGTGCTCGGAAGGGGCTTTCCCTGGCGGCTGCCCGTCTCCTGAGGGACGGGGTGTCGCTTAACTTGCGGCCGGTTTTGCGTAGTTTGAGATCTAGCGGGGAAACAGATGCGCTAAGGGACCCTTAGTAGGGTTAGGAGGGTGGAGATCTTGAGGGGAAGCTAGCAGCGGTGAGCTAAGAGCGTGTTAACCTAATAAGAGAATATCTCAGAAGAAACAGAAAATTGCTCTCGGTTTGTTAGAGATAAGCAAGCAAGGAAAAAAACCCCAAAGTCGACACAAGAGCAGATAAATATGAGTTGGCTGTAAATGAACTTCTGGTGGGAGTGAAAAGATGTCTTAGCCATAGCGCAGTGAAGTTGTGGGATGATTTTGCAGTCAGAGTCGTGGGGATAAATAAAGGAATGGGTCTTAAGCTGCCCTGTGTGTGATTGTGGAAATAAGTTTGATAACAGAGGGTTCGAGTCGGTGAGCTGGGGCATCTTTTCTAGCCCAGCATTCCCACGTAGAATAATAAACACCAATAGGTTTTTATTGCTGTTTATCAATAGCAGGGAGGATCAGCTAGTGCTCTAGACGTCTGTGCCTCTTAATTTTCACCTGCTTTCCTGTTCCTTGGTTCTTGTCCTCTGCAGGCCTTCCCAGCTAGCTTCTATTAACTCCGTCTTAAGTGTTAGTCCTTTCTCTGGGTTTATGCAAAGTTTATCAGCCACATCCAGAAGCTTGATATCTTGCCAGTGATTCCTGGTGAAAAACACAAACACCCCCCAACTTGAGTACACATATTTAATGAAGTTCTGTGATAGAAGTCATGTAGGAAAGCTCTTTTATTAATTAATATTTGCAGAGGTGAGGTCGGAGGTGCTCTGACTCTCTTGTGAGAAATAGGTTCCACCTTGCATGTTCATCCTTAGATTGATCTTATTTCCTCATTTTTTGGTGTGTTTGGATAAAACGAATCTTTGATTCAGTAGTAGTAACCAACCATCACATATTTAAGTTACCTAAGTGCTGATGTCTGGGTTGTCTTAATCTACTAGCATTTAATGGTAAGCAGGTTGTAGAAATGATTTGAAATTCAAGTAATCACTAGTAGGGAAGCTTCTGCATAGATTTCATGTTTGTTAGTTAGACTAGCTATTAAAAAAGGTAGGTTCAAAAGAAGCCAATGCTTTTACCTAGAGCAAACTTAAGTTGAGAAGCATAATACTGAATAGTCTGTAAAATGATCTATGCCACCATGCTGCTGTGCCTTACCTTTCAGCATGCAGGAGAAAGTTAATTTGCTTAATGTTTACCAAGCGTGATCATCTTCTTTCAGCAAAAATGAAGAGAAGGACAGAACCTGAATTTAGCAGCCCCCAAAAGAAGCAGAAGAAGAGGATAGAAGACTTGGGATTAACGCTCAGTTCTACTTCAGATGATGAAACTCAATTTAGTAATCATACTACTCAAGGTAAGGCTGGAGATAAGGTATATGCTGCTGCAGGGCATCTAAATAATAACTAGGAACTGAACCCACATCTCCTGAATCCTAATTGATAGCCTGAACTTTGAGGGCATACTCTCTCTTTAGGAGAAAAACTACATTCTTTCTGTTCACAAACTTGGATTGGTGTGATTTTTTTTTAAGCTTTTTTAAAAATCTCATGTAAACAGTTTGGTCTGGGAATTGTATGAATTCAGACATAGAAAATAGAACTTGAGGTAGATGACAAGTGCATGGTCCAAAGCTGTAAAGATTCTTGTAATAATATGAGCAGCATTAATCATTTCAGTCTCGGCAGTTATTTCTGTTTTGGAAACTTTCAGTAGTGAGGAGTTGTGGGTGTTGTGCCGTAAAGAAACATCATAATCCCTCATTGTTTAAAAAAATAAAAAAATCAGTAATCTTACCAAATTTTTGCAGATGCGAGAAATTGAGATGAATGCAAAGGGCGGGTTGATTAGGGCTCCTACATTGTAGCACTATCTCTTTTGCTGGCTCTGCGTGATTTTTGGGGGGAGGGGGGAGTTGTGAGAGCTCACAGGTGTTTGGTTTCAGAAAGGAAAACTGTTTCAGAGTTAACTAAATTAATTACCTCCTTTTTCTCAAGTCTGAGTGTGCTTTCTCACCTGGAGCTTGGGGTATACCAAAGATGAGGCGAGTGCCCTACACAATTGGTATCACTGTTGCGCAGTGCGTTAAACTCTCCTAGGATGGTACTTCAGGTTGCCTCATGGTCATGCCTGCTACTTCTGAGTCTTGGGATTTCCTGTGGTCATACAGTGTTAGTGAGAAAGGGCCTGAACACATAAAGAAGCCTTCATCTTGTGAAAATGGAAGGGGCTGTGTATGGCAGATGAGTGGGTCAGTTTGGGAGTAGTCGTAGTGACAGCCTCCTGTCTGGCAAGGCTGGAGTTGAGTGAGTTGGTTAGAGGTGCAGGGTGTGAGAGCTGGTGCAGGGAATGCTGCGTGCACTCAAGGCTGAGCTAAAAAATTCAATATTTTTTTTAACTTTTTTCCCCCCTTTTGATTGTTGTGTTCACATATGGGTCAAAGTAGGCTGTGAGTCTTAATGTTTAAGAAACAGGTTGATACAGTTCAAGGACAACATTTTCGATAGGGTTAATTGTTTAGTAGTCTGTTACACTCATTGTGGTTTCTGATGAAAGAAAGAAGGTTGAGGGAGAGATGTGACTTGGGATCTGATCTCAGCTGAGCACAGCCTAGCAAATGTTAAAAGCAAGAAGAGTTGTGAAGGGACTTTCTTGAGATTTATGTAGGGGGTATTGTGTTTGAGGCACATCGTGAGCCTCTGGAAAATAAGACACAGCTCAAAAGCAGGCAGCAAAGTTAATTGAGGCTGTGTATTGGAGAACCAGAAAGCAGTAACTGACCCTAAAGCAAAATCCTTTGTGATCCTGTTCATATCTAAGAACTTTGTGAAGGAAAGAGAAATGTAGCTTGTGTGACAGATGTTTGAAAATCAAGATGGGTATGTAATACTGCAAACACAAGTTAAATCATAACCTTCCTTGTCTCGAGCCTCAGAGGTTGATACTGTAAAGCTCTAGCATAGTAATTATGTGGGGACACAAGTCCTGAATCTTAAAAGCTGATAGTTCAGCAACAAGGATTGAGCACACATTGAAAGGGTTTTAACTACGGTAGTATATTTCACTATGGTGTCTTCTATTTTCACTTCACTTTCTTGTAATGGCCTTTCTTTACTAATTATCCAGTTGTTTCCTCTTACTTCACTGGTGCTCAGTTTTCCGTAACAGGAAAATACAAAGATCTGTGAGTTGGGAGAGAAATAATCTGTGCTTCTTCTTAAATCAGAAAAATGTAAAAGAAGTTCAGTCCTTCTTTCTAGGTAATGTCTTTTTTTTTTAACACTTCTATGGAGCAAAATAATTCCTTTTTAAGTGACAAAAATATTAGCTCTGCTAACAACAATTTTCTGCATTATCTCAGGGCAACTTGTGTAGTTCAACTTCTCCTAGTTGTACGAAGTAGCACAGAATGATTTCTAGCCCTCAGCAAACAAGGGAGGCTCAAGAGGCAGAGGTCCAATGAAGGGCGTGGCTGTGCTTGCTGTGGATTGCTGCTCCAGTAGTCTGTATGGCCTGCCCCACAGCATTAACTTTAGTATGACTGATGTGGTGCTAGGCAAATTTCAGGAAGGAAATTTGTGCCATTATCCTTGTGGTGATGTTACCACAGGAGAAGCGGAAGGACTTGGTGGATTGTAGGGCCTCCCTCACTACCCACCTGGTGCAGAGCAGGCCGTAAGACAAATGATATGACTACCGCAATTCCTGCCCAGATCATAGAATCATAGAATAGTTTGGGTTGGAAGGGACCTCTAAAGGTCATCTAGCCCATCCCCCCTGCCGTGGGCAGGGACATCTTCAACCAGATCAGGTTGCTCAGAGCCCCGTCCAGCCTGACCTGGAATGTTTCCAGGGATGGGGCATCCACCACCTCTCTGGGCAACCTGTTCCAGTGTTTCACCACCCTCAGCGTAAAAAATTTCTTCCTTATATCTAGCCTAAATCTACCCTCTTTTAGTTTAAAGCCATTCCCCCTTGTCCTATCACAACAGGCCCTGCTAAAAAGTTTGCCGCCATCTTTTTTATAAGCCCCCTTTAAGTATTGAAAGGCTGCAATAAGGTCTCCCTGACGCCTTCTCTTCTCTAGGCTGAACAACCCCAACTCTCTCAGCCTTTCTTCACAGGAGAGATGTTCCATCCCCCTGATCGTTTTCGTGGCCCTCCTCTGGACCCACTCCAACAGGTCCATGTCCTTCTGATGCTGAGGGCGCCAGAGCTGGACGCAGGACTCCAGGTGGGGTCTCACCAGAGCAGAGTAGAGGGGCAGAATCACCTCCCTCCACCTGCCGGCCACGCTTCTTTTGATGCAGCCCAGGATACAGTTGGCCTTCTGGGCTACATCCCAGTTACATCCAGCCCAGAGCAAACAGCTTTGGGCATCTCACAACTGTAGAGCAGCAGCGAGGACTATACCGCTCATACCGGCCTAGGTTCTTCCCAAGTAGATCCTAGGGTGGAACTGGGCATAGACAGAGCTTCATTGTTTGGTGCCCATGAAGGCTCTGCTGCATCAGTTTCAGGTGACTCTCAGGTGACAAAATTTTATTTTGAGTGCCTGCTGTGTACGGTGGTACATATTACCTTGACTGGACCATTAACTTGATTAACTTCTTCCTCAAACCTTCGTCTCTGTCAGGGAGATTAAAACTAGATTGGTGTCTTCTGATGTTATCTTTCGCTTCGGTTTGTATGCATCGGTAAACTCTAGAGGTGAAAAACTGTCTCATTTGCTGTAGTGAATTTGTGGGTCCTCGCTACTGAGGTGGGTAGTGGAGTCAAACTGACGTTTAATATGGGAACTAAGGGATTTGACTGTCTCTTCTTTCTGCAGTGTTGGCCATTTGGTAGATGCCTGTGTACTTAATATGGATTTTTGGTTAAGTTAGGGATGCATTTACACCTGTAGTTAGGTAGGAAACTGAGGAAAATCCAGTATGTTTTATCAAGGTGTCAGTGACTGTCGTTATTCTCAGGAGAGAATCTCTGTGGACTTCCTCAGCTCCTCAGGATCATTGCAAAGGTCAGGCACATGACAGTGTACTATCGTGGTCATGCTGTGGCCTGCTTTGCTGCTGTAATGGGGTTTGCCCATCCCTTTGCAGGGCCTGGAATCCATCGGCTCAGAGAGGTTGTGTGCGTCCCTGAGACAAAGGGGCAGATAACCAGGTGTGGTTCCATGGGGTACTTTATTACACCTGCGTGCTTCCTGTTAGCACAGTTGAGATACTGAAATGTCCTCTCTATGTGTGTTGAGAGAATTTAATGAGTCACACTGTATAGTTCTTAATGTGATTACTGAGATGTCTTTCTTTCATTTTATTTTCATACTCACTCTTCTCACTTCTGTTTTTGTTTTCAGAGTCTTCCAGTAGTAGCAGTGGGTCTGACAGTGAGAGCGATGAAAAAAGACCAGTCTTCAGCAATGAGTTCAAACAAGACTCTCTTGTGGAGGGTACTTCATCTCGCTACTCAATGTACAACAGTGTCTCCCAAAAGCTCATGGTAGGTCAAAATAGTTTTGGACCAAACTATTAAGACCTGATGAGAGCAAAGTGAAAAGACCCATCTTTTTTAAGAGATTTTGATTCTGATCCTCCTTGTTAGCAGGGTTCTCTGCTTCTTTGAGCCAACTACTGAGCAATTAGGGGAGGCTGAGAGAGCTTGGTTGAAGAGGATCTGTTAAAAAAGACAGTTGATTCATGTTCAAGGCCTAGGAGCAGGGAGGTGAATGTGAAGGGAAAGATCTCTGGGTCAGGCAGCTTGCTGAGCTTGAAAAAGAGAGTCCTACGGTGTGTTATTTTGCAATGCTTGAGTTAACAGATGCCTTGTAAGAAAGGCCTTAACAAATTCTGTGATTAACATTAATTTGTTTGGTCTTGGAGGCTGGCTGGCATACCTTTGTAGAATTACTACCTTAATTATTAAGGTAGTAATAATTACTACCTTAATACTTAAATAGTATTAAATAGAAATACTTAAAGTATTTTTTTCTTTCAAGTAGTGCCACTCTGCTTTATGTAGGGCCGGAAATTTCTTGTAAAGGCAGGAAGTTGTGAATGACAGCGACTGTGACAACTAAACTTTGAAGGTGATCGCCAACCCCTTGATTGCACAGTGTTAGTGTGGGGAAGAAAGTACTTTTAGGAAGTTCTAAGAAAATGGTTGTCTGTCTCATGGTAGTCCCAAATTTGGCAGCTTGTTCCTGAGTTTAAAGGCAATAGTAGGCTGTAGAGGAGTCTTTCTTCTGGTACATGCTGTTACACTTATTTCCTGATGCAAACTTCGTCACTGTGGTATCGTGAGTATCTCATAATCCTGAAAGAATTTCCATTCTTGATAACAGAGAAACAAAAAGGTTATTTCCAAGGGCAGCAGAGAAGATGAGATGGATAGTTGTGTATTACTTGAAGTGTGACAGGAAGTTTGGGGCTCAATGGAGGACGGAATTTGGGTCTCCTTTTGTTCTGTGCTGGTGCTGTACTCACAGGAGCAGGGGTCAGCAGTCTTTCCATGGTGGTAGGCCTGCTTGTACCTGCCATTGCCAAGTTAGAAGTTCAGTCTTCTACTAGAGGCTGGGAAGTGCTAACTGCTACTAGGGGTGGGAACAGGGAGATACTGCCTCTCCAGGAGGTAGCACGCTGCTGACCAGCAGGATCATACCTCTACATGAAAAAGGAGCGTTCAGCTCTTGCTGAATTCAAAACTCAGTGGGATCCAGAGGCTGAGAGTTGCTGATTGTGCCTCTCTGTAGATAAATCCTGTTGCTGATCATTCAGAATCTGTCCACGTGCATTTTTGGCACTGGGCTGCAGTTTGCTGATTCTAGCACAAGGCTGTCTTTCACTTGGAGAGTTCTCTCCTGAGCCAATTAGGGTGTGTGCTTCCAATCACCACAATACAGGAGCTTTTACTACTGAATTCGGGAGGCTTTTGTTTGTAAGGCCTCATAAATTTTAATATAAAGATTGATGTGTTATCAAGTCTGGTTGAACGATTTGGTGGTGTTAGGTAAGTAAAAGGAATATAGTCCTTGATTCCTAGATGTTCAAAATTCTGTCCTCAGAAAACCAGTGTGTAACAGGCTCAGTGACTGTCACCTTTGGTGTACATATTTCAAGGTCTGATTCAGAGCCACGTACCTTTGTATAAAACCTGTCTGATATTCTTGTGTTGTTTCTCATACTGATTGGTAATAAACAATGGTTTTGTTGCTTTTTACAGGAGGGACTATATGGATAATTTATTCATTCAAAGTGAAACTTAATCCTTAAGTCTTTTATTTACTTACTGTCTTGTAGATGCGTACTGGAGGGAGTGAAATTGACTGCATTCATGCTGCTTGTTGTTGTTCTCTTGTTGCTAAAATTTATGAAGAGAAAAGCCTGAAAAAGTAGCAGTTAATGAACATATTTCTTTTAACCTAAGAGATGGGAAGGTGTTTCAGGTGGAGCGTGTCTTGCATTCCTCCTCTGAGTTTTAGGTGAAGTTTTAACTGATGCTTGAAATGTATGTGACTGCGTGTTCTCAACGAAGAATATCATCACAACATGAATTTTTTCCTGTGCCAGGATCTTTTGTTTTAGGAACCTTCCACGCTTACTGAATGCGGTGATGAATGGCTCCAGGCTCCTCACTACTTCTCCCTCTGAGCAGGCTGTTCCCGCATTACTGAACTTTTTGTAATTTGCTGTCTTTTCAAACATCATCCTTTAGACCTAGTTTTTTTGCATTCTGCCTCAGTGAAGTGAACTCGGTATTAAGTCCTGAAAGCCACAACTGAGATAAAAATGCTCAGTGTCTTCAAGTCATGTATCATTTTCCCTGCTAGTCTTCGGTCCCAGTAGTAGCACATAAACTCAAGTCCGCTTGCCTCAGTGTGCTCCCTTTGCTTTCTTTATAGGCCAAGATGGGCTTCCGGGAAGGAGAAGGTCTGGGAAAATATGGCCAAGGCAGGAAGGATATTGTTGAGGCCTCCAATCAGAAGGGAAGGAGAGGCTTTGGGCTGACCCTCAAAGGATTTGATGGGGAGCTCAATATTGATTGGCAGGGTGAGCCAGAGGTAAGTACTTCCTATTTTCAATCCCTTTTCTATTGCTGTGTTCAGGATTTGCCCTCTGGGAATGGTGTTTAGTGTTGTCTGATACAACTGGCTACCATCAAGTGGCTCTGCTGGGTAGACTCAGGCCTTGTTTTGTCCCAGAACAGCATGGCAAAACTTGTTTTCTGTCACGTGTTAATGTTCTGGCACAAAATCAGTTTCAGATGGATTGTTGCTGTGGTCTGTAGGATTTGTTTACGAGTTTGCAGTAGTGAATATGATTGAAAATTGTTATCAAGCTCTTTTGGGTTTACCGTTTTTATTCTGTATATCGTTTTTCATGCCTATATAGGTAATTATTTTTTTAAAATCTTTTCAGGGTGTGTTTAATAGTCCCAAATAAAATGCTCAGATGTTCTAGTCCTGTGTCTTGTCAAGCTCTTCAACAGGGAAGAAAATTGGGGAAATAGAAATAGACGTTGTCAGGAAAGTAAAGCCCAGTTTTGATATTATTTATTGTGAAATAGCTGCTGTATGTTTGTATTTAAAAAGAAAAAAAACAAACTGCAACACTGAATGCTAGGGATCTGGCAGCTGGAGAGTAAGCCAGAAGGTCCCAGCCATTGTTAGTCAAGGACAGCAATGCTTATCAGATAGTCATGTATGTGCATGTTATAGTACTTAGCTCTCCTTTCTTTGAATTGCTTTCAGCAGTTGGAAATAGTATCAGAGGTTATTCCTGCAGAGCCAGGAGTTTGAGACCTGTTCTGTAGACTCATTGGTTTAGGTCTCATTCTCCAGTGTGTTTCTACAGCTCACAGCAGTTAAGTGTTACGTATGATTAACCCTTGTGGATGATACTACTATAATAAATATAAGAAGGTTAGTAGATCTTGGCGGCCTCTCTTTGTGGAGGAGTGGCACACCTTGATCTTAACTGCTAAAACAATTCCTTCCCAAGATTATAAATATTGTTTGAAGCCTGAATTAAGTTGTGGAATGAGGGGGCCTTTTGGAAAGAACTGGGAGAAAGGATGTGCAAAGCGCCATCAGGAAGTGTGTTTTTTTGGCAGCTGTCTCTTTTGCAATGTCTCTAAAATGTACCTTGAGAGTACTAGGCTTTTGCTTTATGTCTTGATTATTCATCAGATTCTAATGAGATGAAAGCAGCGTGGGTTTTTTTTGGTGGTGGTCTTTTTTATTTTTGTTTTGTGGGTTTTTTTTTGTTAATTTTATTTTAAATTCAAACAAATAAGACATGTTTTAGACTAGGAGAAAAAAAACTATATGGTTGGCCCTAAAGTCATGGCATAACCCCTTATGCTAGGATTGGGAGGCAAATTTTTGGGAGCAATTGGTTGATATATTTTGCTAGTAAAAACGTCTCTGACTCTTCCCATTTCTTGTGTTTGCAGCCCAGTGCCTACGAGGAGGTGGACTGGTGCCTCGAGTGTACCACGGAAATCCCTGATGCCCAGGAGCTGAAGGAGTGGATGACTGTGGGGAAGGTAATTTTCTACATCCCAGTACTTACCAGCCTAAGAAGATGCAGGACTACTCAGCCTGAAACAATTGCCTTGTCAAAGAGTTGTAGAATAACCTAGGCTGGAGGGAACCTTTGGAGATTGCTAGTGCAGCTTCCTGCTTAAAGCAGGACCAACCATCAGGTTGGTCAAGGCCTTGTTTGGTTGAGTTTTGAGTATCTCCACGGATGGAAATCTCACAAGCTGTTTGGGCATCTGTTTCAGTGTTTGTTAACCCAGTTAGCAAAAGAAAATTTCCATATAGCTAATCGGCATTTTTTGTGTTGCAGCTTGTGTCCGTTGTTTCTTGTCCTATCGCTGTCCATCTCTGAGAAGAGCCTAGATCAATCTTCTCTATTTCCTGCCATTAGGTACTTGTAGACAGCAATAGTATCTCCCTTTCTCCATTCTGAACAAACTATTCTCTCAGTCTCTCCTCATACACCAGGTGCTTCTGCACCCTCATCATCTTGGTGGCCCTTTTGCTGGGCTTGCTTCAGTATGTCTGTCTTGTATTGGGGAGTGCTAAACTGGATGCAGTATTCCACATGTGGTCTCAAGATGCCGGATAGGGGAGAATAATTCCTGAGCCTGCTGGCTACGCTCTTGCTAATACAGCCTAATATGTGGTTGGCAACCTTCATCACTGGTACGTGTTGCATTCTGAAATGACTGATACCATGTTTGCTAATTGTTATCTGTGTTCTTTTTCTGTTCCAGAGGAAGATGGTGATTGAAGATGAAACAGAGTTCTGTAGTGAAGAGCTTTTACGTAATGTCCTGCAGTGCAAGGTGGGTCCCCTTCTTTAGAGAGGAGCTGAAGTTTTGGGGAAGCAAGTGAAATAAATGATTGGAGGGGATTGAGTAGTTTACTTAAGTGATTGGCAGGAGCTCAGAACATCCTCTTTCACCTCCATGCCACTAGTGTGACCACGCATCCTGGTTGTTACTGTCTGTTCAGCAACCTGTTTTGCACATCAGCCTTCAAAGACATTAATGAAAAATCTCCCTTTCTTAGTTAGTTCAACTGAAAGGCTGAAGAGTTGAACAAGCTAAGGAAATAAGCTCGCTCTCTTTTCTTGTGTGCTCCATCTTCACTCCTAGGTTTTATCGCACCCTTGTAAATTGCAGTAGTGTGAGTGTGTATGTATGTGTGAGAAATACTGTAGGCTGTGACTGCTTTTGAGGTGGCTAGCCATGTTATCAGGCTCTGGAGCTATCAGTACAGAATTCTTCAGTGTCACTAAATTTGCTTGAGAACTGGGGTGGCTTGGAAGAAGAGTGAATATCATTATGTGATGGAACAACATTCTGTATTGGCGAACCAAACCCTGCATGGAGTTTGCTGTCTAAGGAGAGAGAAGCATGAGGATAGGAAATGCTCATGCCTACCTATCCCTCAAGCCTGTGCCAGGTCCAGCTCAACTTTGTTTCTGTTTGTGCAGAGTGTATTTGATGAGCTGGATGGAGAAGAAATGCGTCGAGCCCGAACAAGATCTAACCCCTATGAGATGATCCGTGGAGTTTTCTTCCTGAACAGGTTTGCAGAACTTCTGGTAGTGTAGCCCCTTTCCCATTTATGTCCACTTTCAGCCTTGGGAGCCAAGGTCGAAACTTAATAGGTCCCTATTTATGTGTTCACAGGGCTGCGATGAAGATGGCAAATATGGACCATGTCTTTGACTACATGTTTACAAACCCTAAGGACTTCCATGGGGTGAGGGCCTCTATTTAACTTTCAAACAGAAGTGCTTTCTCAGAGAATGGAGAAAGTGGGGAGAAAGGAGAATCCTTAGGATACTAGCTGGGAAAACAGGTGCTTGAAAGAGGCTTCTCTGGCCGAGTGGTGTAGTTTATGGTGTCTCTGGTTTGACTGATGGGAGCTGTTACTGGGTCAGTAGAATTTCCTCAGTTTCCTTTTGCAGAGGCCCTTGATAAAGGAGCGAGATGCAGAGCTGCTCTACTTTGCCGATGTGTGTGCTGGTCCCGGAGGCTTCTCTGAGTATGTTTTGTGGAGGCGGAAGTGGCATGCGAAAGGATTTGGCATGACCTTGAAAGGACCAAATGATTTTAAACTAGAGGACTTCTATTCTGCTTCCAGTGAGCTCTTTGAACCTTATTATGGTATGTAGTGCACGTGCGTTATCTGACGTTTTTGCTTATGCTGCAGCCTTTGTATCAGGATCGGGGCTGATATTGATACCAGCATGGGGATCTAAGAGAAGCCTGCTTATAGGGAACCATTTTGCAAGGTAGAAGGGGTCTGTCATCTGAGAAAGGGGTTGAGATTGGTGAGCCTGCATATCAAGTCACGCTTCTGCACTTATTTCCAGCCTGCCCTGGCAATGTGTGTCCCATTGTAATAGTTGATACTTGAGTGCTTTGCTTATCTGAAAATTGTCGAGTGCTTTAAGATTGCTTGACAATATTTTTCACACTTCACTGATGTCAGCCTGAAACACAGTGAGTGAGATGACATGATAGAATCATAGAATGATTTGGGTTGGAAGGGACCTTAAAGATCATCTAGTTCCAACCCCCCTTGCCATGGGCAGGGACACCTTCCACTAGACCAGGTTGCTCAAAGCCTCATCTAATCTGGCCTTGAACGCTTTTAGGGATAGGGCATCCACAACTTCTCTGGGCAACCTGTTCCAGTGTCTCACCACCCTCACAGAAAGAATTTCTTCCTAATATCTAAATCTACCCTCTTTCCGTTTAAAACAGTTACCCCTCATCCTATCACTACGCTCCCTGATAAAGAGTCCCTCCCCATCTTTCCTGTAGGCCCCCTTTAAATACTGGAAGGCTGCTATAAGGTATCCCTGGAGCCTTCTCTTCTCTAGGCTAAACAACGTCAGCTCTCTCAGCCTGCCTTCATAGGGGAGGTGCTCCAGCCCCCTGACTTGCCCAAAGATATGTTAGCAGAGCCAAAGATAGAAACCTTACTTGCTGTACTGGCAGTATGCTTCTATATCAGGCCTCCCTAGCTCTGCTTTGATAATTGATTGTGGGCTCTTAGTAAAGATAAATAAAACAGATTTGGGCTAGAGGCTGTATCTGAATCACTGTGACTAAATGAGCTTCTTAATCCAAAGAGGTTTAAGCTAACATGTTTTACCTTGCTTTGAGACAGACTAAGCAGGTGTACACAGACAATTGCTGCACCTCACGGATGGTAACTTGTTAAGCTTGCCGATATGTTTGAGCCCTCTATCTGCATAGCCTCTAGGAATAGGAAGGGAAATACAAGGATTGCTAGTATTCCTGCTTCTTATTTCAGACTGTGTAAAGGAAACTTGAGTGTGACTGTCTTGTAGAGAAGAGGGTTTGCTTTTCCATTGTTGTGCTTTTTTTTTTTTCCCCCTCCACTACTCTGACTCTTATTGACTGCCACTTTTGACACCTGACCATGAACTCTTAGAGAATGGTTAGCACTTCAGGATTAGAACCGTTAAAGAGCAGGTTCATGGCAAGGGCAGCAAGGCAGATAAACACATTGTTCTAACAACGGCAGCATTTCGATCTTCATAACTCACTGCAAACTGGTGTTCTTATGGAGAGGAGGAGATAGCTGGAGAAATGAATAGCCCAATGACTTTGATGCTTTTTCTTGATCCCTTTCTGTCTGTTATGCTATAAAGTCTAGTGAGATGTGTACAAACTCTTTTCCAGTGATGGGAAGGAAGTAGACTGCTGTGATATTTGTGTTGTGAAGAATGGTAACAAATTCTAGTGTCACTTCACTTACTGACAGGATGATTGATGAGGAATTTAGTTATCAAAGCGCTATCATGCATCCTGATCTCTGCTGCTTTCTAGTCCTCCAGTTCAGTTAATAGAAGCTGTAGTTGTAGAAGATTTATAGGGACTAATACCAAATAGAAGTTCAGGCTTCTTCAGAGTCAGAATTGGTGAGCTCTAGAATACACCTCAGGCTTTCTAAAACACCAACCTGGGGAACAATGTAGTGCTCTTAAAAAGAGCCATATGGGAAAACTGTACGAACATTCATGCACAAACCCTATTTCCCTTTCCCTACTTCCTTTATAAATTTGTTTGCAGGGTTTTTTTGGGGTTGCTTTTTTAAATTCCAGATTACATTGTGTTTGGAAATAGAGTATTGTGTTTCTTTGGAATGATTTGAATTCCTAGTAGAAAGTTGCCAATGCACAATGTAAATAATTTTGCCTTGTCTGTAAAAACATGTTATTAACAGGTGAGCTGTGCAGTGAGATTGAACGTTACATTTTTAGTAGATTCAGCTATGTGTCATTCCTACTTGGATGAGAATATTATGTGGTCATGTAGTCAGCTCTCATCTCGGGGAGGGCAGTGAATGATTTGTCTTTTGCTGAGGCTAATGTACAACTCGTCATTTGAGCATGGTTATTATATGGCCTTGTTGAGTCCTGACCACGCAATCTGAATAATTTTCCTAAATTAACAAGCATCTTCAGTGGTGAACAAGGGAATGTGTTAATGCTTATTTGCCTATCCAGGTCTGTGTAATTTCTGACTAAATGTTGATTGAATACAATAGACCACCTGCACATACTGATCTTTTGTCTGTACTTGCAAACGTGTTAGTAATTGTCTCCTTTTTTCCCCTTAGGAGAGGGAGGGATTGATGGAGATGGAGACATCACTCGCCCAGAGAACATTACTGCTTTCCGGAATTTTGTTTTGGACAATACTGATCACAAGGGAGTGCATTTCTTAATGGCTGATGGGGTTGGTCCATTTCTTTTTCTTCCTGTGCTAATGACCAAAACTGATACCTCAGTCTGCATATAGTAGGATATTTGGCATGTGTCCGTAGTTACAATGTGAAATTCTTCAAGGCTTGCCATTAGAATTCCTGGTGGCAGTGTTTTTTGCCTTAAAGAAACAGAAATTATCATGATTCCATGATTTAGCTGTACAGAATCCTTTGCTTGACCATCAGATTTGTGGAGATACTAATCATATGCTATGTGCTTTGCAGGGTTTCTCAGTGGAGGGTCAGGAGAATCTGCAAGAAATCCTAAGCAAACAGCTCATGCTTTGCCAGTTCCTTACAGCACTGTCCGTTGTCCGGACAGGTATGTTTTATCCATTAATTTTCTTCCTCCTTCTCTAAGGTGTGGGTGGCATTGTGGAAGGATGCTGTACAATTTTTATTAACGTGCCACAAAGTCTGCTCTGCAGTGAGGCTAAGTTGCACAGAATTGAGTGTATACACATACATCCTGAGATGGTTGTCACAAAGCTAAGAGAACTGGCGCAGAAAAATAAGATTATCTATATCTATTTCACTTTTAATTAAAAGCATGAGGTAAAATGCGTTAGTTTAAAGCTCTTACAATGTGTTATGTTATGTAGCTGTCTTGGGCTATCACTAGTTATCACTAGTGTGATAACTGGACAGTATATCTGAGTTCTATGGCACTAGCTGGACCAACAGCTTCCTGAATACTCTAGCAGGCTGGGTGGAACAGAGTGGTATTTATCCAGTTCATCCTTCCCTCTGACTTGTGGTTTTTCTCCTTTAAATCTGCCATCTCTGTGATCAGAATAAGATGATGTGATCAGAATAAGATGAAAGGGCCTGTTGCGACAGGACAAGGGGGAATGGCTTTAAACTAAAAGAGGGTAGATTTAGGCTAGATATAAGGAAGAAATTTTTTACAGTGAGGGTGGTGAAACACTGGAACAGGTTGCCCAGAGAGGTGGTGGATGCTCCATCCCTGGAAACATTCCAGGTCAGGTTGGACGGGGCTCTGAGCAACCTGATCTGGTTGAAGATGTCCCTGCCCACGGCAGGGGGGTTGGACTAGATGACCTTTAGAGGTCCCTTCCAACCCAAACTATTCTATGACTCTGTGTCTCACATTGTCTTAGCTGTACCTCATCGTTGCCAAATGATGGACACTACAGCTCTGTCTGGTTTTGATGGCTCCTCTCTTTTGCTGAGTTTAGTTAGCATTTGGCACTGACGCAAAAGATAAAAATGCTCATTATGTTATCATTTATCTTGTGCCCTATGTTTAGAAGTACCTGAGGCAATGATCTACTTAGCAGTAGTCTCAAATGTGATATGGTAAAAGGAGAAACCTGCTTTAAGTCTTTCCTGTCTGGGTAGATAATAGCTCTGTAAAACTGCTTTTTGCTTGCGGAAATTGGGAATCTTGTTTGAAGGCAAGGGGCGACACAGACTCCTTTCTAGATGGCGAGTTATTCTGTTTAGGTAACATCTGTTAGTTTTCTCCTCCAGCCTGAGATTTCTTGTTGCACGTATCAGAGCTCCTCTTCTGTTGAGGCTTTTGCATAGCATGCTGCCATGCCATAGGGCACAGTTTGGGCCTGGAAGGGCAGCATGGGGGGTGGATAGAAGGTTTGCTCATGAGACAGCATGCATACTGATTTGATCCTGTCAGGGAAATGTTTTTCTCTTTGTTGCAGAGATATGAGGAAGATGGTTTGTGGAGTCTCACTGGCCCACTTCATGAACGTGTTTTAGATGCTGTTTAATTGTACAAAAACACTCTTTACCAGTTCTGCAGAAGAGAAAGTTATTGAGGTGCCTGGTATCTCCTTGTTTCCTTATAGTCTGCTGGTATCGGTGTGCTTCCTCTCTTTTTTCCAGGAGGACATTTTGTATGCAAAACCTTTGACCTGTTTACTCCATTCAGTGTGGGACTTGTTTATCTGCTGTATTGCTGCTTTGAGCGAGTGTGCATCTTTAAACCTGTGACAAGCCGCCCTGCGAACTCGGAGAGGTGAGAATTCTTGAGCCATAAGGGTACTACTAAAGAAACTCTGTCCTCTAAATACAGTGATAGATGGATTTGGGCAAGTCTAGTGGAAGCTCTGTGACCTGCCTCAATTGGCAACTGTCTTGGAGGAAGAAACATTTTAGATGCTTAGCAAATTATGTTTGACAAAGTGAAGAAGATATTTGCCAAATTACAATTCTGGGGAGAAAGCAGTGGAACTAAATATATAACAAATTCTGTTTTGCGTGAAACAACTACAGTTCCAATGAAGCTAGAGCATATTATGTGTGTTACGATTGTACCTGTCAAGTTTAGCAGAATTGATTTACTACTTGAGGGAGATCTGTGGGGTTTTTCAAGAGGGTTGAGTTTCCCAGTCTTTCCAGAGTGTAGAAAAGGTATAATGACTTTGTGATAGGTGAGATTGCACCTTCCTAGGGATACCCAGGAGGAAAGAATTCCTGGGATTTGGGAAACTGTCCTGATAATGGGAGTGTGGCAGGAAAGTTGGCTGTGTGGAAGAACTGAGCCCACGTGATCTCAATGCCTTGCTCTGCAGGTATGTGATATGCAAAGGATTAAAGCTAGGGATTGATGACGTGCGGGACTATCTCTTCATGGTGAACATCAGACTCAACCAGCTGCGCAACTCTGATGTGGATGTGAATCTTGTTGTCCCATTGAATGTGATCAAAGGCGACCAGGATTTCTGCGATTACATTGTCCAGTCCAATGAAAAGTGAGTGCCCATGGGCAATGAGGGCTGCTGGCTGTAGGCAGGTTAACCAACATGGCTTTCAGTTGTAGCTTCTTGCACTCGTGGAGGTACTTGTTGATGCTGCTACACTGCTCTGCTTTTGCTCCCTGAGAGGCTTAGCAGAGCAGAGGGACCCTGTGCAGAGAGAGATGCTGTATACTGTTAGTGACTGTTTGGCCTCTGAGTACTGTGGAGAAAGGAAAGGAGGCTACTGCCTAGTTCTTTCCAATGGTCTTGCTGTCACTTTGAATCATGTTGGCAATGATCCATCACTGCTTTGAGGATCAGACTGGCTTCCCCCTGTTGTCCCAGCACTCTTCCTTGTTTTGAACAGTATAACAATCTTGAACAGAACAACAGTCTTGCTCCCTGACTGAAACTTGTCCTCTCTTTCAGCCACTGCAAAGTTCAGATAAAGGCACTAGCCAAAATTCGTGCCTTTGTTCAAGACACGTGAGTATATTCCTCTGGCTTTTGGTGAGGACTGAATTAATCTACTAGAAATGAATTGCTTTGCCCTTCTTTAATGATTTGATTGCCCTCGTGATTTGAGCTGGTACTTGGCTTGGCCTTTGGAGCCAGGAAAGTGAATAGTGCTTTTGGGTAGCTCAGTTCATGTCTGAGTTGTTTGCAGAAACGTGTGGGTGGCTGGACGAGTCCTGAAAGTTGATGGTCTTTTATCACCCTTGTTGAGAAGGCTTCCATGCATTGCATGATTTCCGATTACCATAAGTGAGCCTGCTTCTTAGCAGGAAAGTAAGCAGAAAAGTAACTCCCAGCTGGTATGTTCAATTCTACAGTAACCATCTAAGTTGGGTGTGGTTCATAGGTCTTCATTTTCCAGGGGCAATTCAAAGCATCTAAGTTACATACCTAGACTTACCTAAAGCTTATGACGTGAATTTCTTGCATAAAACTAAAGCCATTGCAATGTATAGCTGTTTCCCTGGCATGACTTTTCTGTTCAGGTATCATTCACAGAGAATACGTAGTAGAAAGTTGAGTGAGTCTGGTAGCCAGGAATTATCTGAGAGTTAATCCTAACATTGGCACTGTTTTTTGTGTGGCCTTCAGCAAGTCTTCATTGCTATTTGTAAATAGGGCTACGTACCCAGCTTTTGGAGATTAGCATAAGTTCATACTAATACATAACTCCTTGAAAATGTTGACACCCAGCGGTACTTTCATGGGATGGAGTGTTGGCTGCTAATCAGTAGTGCAGTCCATGAAACAAAGCTAAACACGGGGATTGGAGATGGGTGGAGGGTGGGGAGGGAAGGCAGCATCCTCTTTTGTGTAACCGGTTGAGGAACAGAGCATGTTTGTCATTCCCAAACCAGATGCTGAAAGATGCAGGTTTTATAGGGCTGGGATATGTAATGCTGCAAAAGCAAGGAGGTTTCACCATCTTAACAGTCTGCGTCTTTCTCTAGGACGCTGATTGAGCCACGGCAGGCTGAAATCCGAAAGGAGTGTCTCCAGCTATGGGGGGTAAGTAAGCTGCCAAGCAGGGAGGTCGTGAAGGTGTCACTGCTGTGGTGAAACAAGAATGGGGCTGCAGTACCGATAGGGCTTTGTAGCCAGAGGTTTAATATGTTGTCTTGTGGGAAAGTCAGAGACCATTTCAAGCTGTTTATGTAAGCAAACAGGATGTTTCTGATTCATTATGTGTATGGCTTAACTGCGCAGGCTGCTTTGCTGCAGTTGAGAATATTTCATTGTACACAGAGTGAACTCAGCACCTAGTTCCCAAGCAGCAGAGCTCTCCAAAAGGTCGTTTTATGAGTCTGCAGTTTCTCTTTCCTGAGCTTTTGACTGCGGTGGGGCCATAGGTATGACAGTCTGTTTCACAGGCTAATTATGTGTCTTCGATGAAACAGTATTTTGTTGAAACATGCATGAAATCAAAGATTTAGCCTGAAACTTTCTGAAGTTGCCTGTTGTTTCCTGTGAGACGTGGTATGCCTGCTTTAAATTTGCAAAATACGTGAGACCTTTTATTTGCCAGATGACCTCTCCAGCAACTGGAATCCCAAGAGCAGGAGTTTCAGGGGGCAGGATGTTCTGTCATGTATTGAAACCAGAAAGGTTCCTGTGAACATGCCAAAGAACAACACTTATAATCAATCGTTTGGATTTGTTTTCAGATTCCTGATCAGGCTCGTGTTGCTCCTTCATCTTCAGATCCCAAGTCCAAGTTCTTTGAGCTGATCCAGGTGAGACCTTACCCAGAAACTTGTTCTGAGTCCTTTCATACAAATAGAACTTTTCCCCATAGGAATTAAGAGATGAAGAAGCTAGTCCCAGATTATCGTTTCATGTAGAAGTTGCATTTACCTACCTGTTGATGTATTGTGTCTAATTTGCCTTTTTCATACTTTGCTTTTTAGGGCACAGACATTGATACCTTCAGTTACAAACCCACTCCTCTGAATTCTAGTACGCTAGAGAAAATCCGCCAAGTGTTAGATTACCGCTGTATGGTGTCTGGAAGTGAGCAGAAGTTCCTCCTGGGGCTAGGGGTAAGTGCCGAGAACAGTCTGGGAGTTTTGCTGGTTCATTTCAATGCCTTGCAGTTTCATTCCATCCTTTCCTGTCCTCAAAGGCCAGAAAGGATCCCCATCAGCAGTCCCTGAGACTGCTAGTTATTTTATGTTTCTTTCTCCTGACTTCACTGCTTTTCACACTAATTAACCCTGTTTTTGTAATTGCAGCCTACACAGAGACCTGTACTCTTGCTAGTGTCCCTAATTATCTTCACTGTCCTTTTAAAGGTGTTCTATTTCTGGTTCTTTGTGTGGGTATGAAAAGTAACTGGCAGATTAGAATCAGTGTTTTTGTTCCTTTGCTGTAGAGATTTAGGTTCTTCCTTAAAACTTCTGACAAAGAAACTGCTTGTGACAGCCTAGGACAAAAAGATTCTCTGAGGGCTGCTCTACAGTTAGTCAGAGGTCTCTCCTCCAGAATCTGACTCTGCCTTCTACACACAGAAATCACAGATCTACACCTGGGATGGTCGCCAGTCAGATCGCTGGACAAAGCTGGATTTGAAAACTGAGCTGCCACGAGATACCCTTCTCTCTGTGGAGATTGTTCATGAGCTGAAAGGAGAGGTAGGAGGCTGTTCTCTCCCTTACCAAGCGGCTGCAAATATAATGAGCGGTTTCGCCTGTTCTCTGTAAGATACTGCAGAATAAATGTTCCATCTGTGCCAGGTGCAAGCTTTTTGTATATGATCTTTAGAGAAACTATTTTGGATTAAATTCCTTCTTTCTGCCCAGTGCTAGAGATACGAGCTTTTAACATTCTTTTGAAAACACTTTGGACCTGACATGCTGCTGTTGTCCTATGTGCAGCAGCAGATGACATTGCCAACATGACCTAATGTGTTCTGTGGCTCTTTGGGTACATAACTGCTCAGTAGTGATTGCAGGCCTTGGGGAAAAGATTCTCGTGGTATATTCACAGCTTAAGGTATTGCTGCCTGGGAGTTTGGCTGTCCTCTGGCACCTCAGATGAGGATGCTGTAGTGCACTGGGCTTTGTGCTGCGGTACCTGATAAGGCAGAGAGAGCTGGTGATGGCACCTGTAGTCCTGCCCTTTCTCCTTCCCCTGAGACAGAACTGTGTAGTTGAGATACACCAGTTCTTGGAGGATGGCACGTTTACTGTGCAATGGGCAGCAGGGAATTTGTGTGCTTCCAATATCTGGAAAGGCGCTTTCTTGCTAGAAGAGAATGATGTCCTGTCAAAAAACAGGCTATAAGTCAAAGCTGAAATAGCAACAGTCTGAGTAGAAAGTCTCTGTATTGCTCTCCTTAGGGGAAAGCCCAGCGAAAAATCAGTGCCATCCACATCCTTGATGTCTTGGTGCTGAATGGCAATGACGTTCGAAAGCAGCATTTCAACCAGAGGTATGTAGGATCTGCAGAAGCTTCTTTCTTGTACGTGAGTAGGAGTGATTGGGAAGCAGCGTTTGCACTAAAAGCAGAATGCTGAGCACAGGGAGACAAGTGCATTCAGGTGAAATGCTGCCTTTTCCAACTGTACCTTCTCTGCATATGAGGGCAGGTCTAGCTCCTTTCTTAGTCTGGGGTGAGCCAGGCACAGTCTGGGTAAACTGAGCATCCTGGGAATATGAATGAGCATAGCTGACAACTGGCTGAAGGAGAAGGAACGAGCCCCTCTGTTTCCTTCCTCAGGGGCATGATGTCTCTACCAGTCCTGCTTTCCTGCTGATACATCAATGTGTTCAGCAGCATGTGGGCTTGTAGAGGAGGCTATGGGGACCCATTCCTAATGGATAATAGCCAGTATCACTGGGCACTGAACTGGGAGGGCAGGGTGAAAAAAGTGTTGCTCAGTACCCATTTGGCTAGTAGTGGAGGCAGTCTGCAGGTACTGAAGTGTCCAATCAGTTATTCTGCTGAAACTGTTACCTATCTGCTGTGCCAAAGATCTTGCTAAATTGCTGGATTCTCCTTCCATTTTCATTCAGGATTCAGCTGGCGGAGAAGTTTGTCAAAGCTGTTTCTAAACCTAGCCGGCCAGATATGAACCCCATCCGGTGAGTGATGACTCCTTCTCTCAGCCTGGCGTGCTTTGGTTTCAGTGTGTTGGAGGATGAAGATAAGGAGCTGAAGGAGAGTTAAATTTCAAGCTGAAATTCATAGTTCTGTTATGTACAATGGAAAGAGGCTAAAAGCCCTTTAAATATCTAAGATAAAAGGTTGATAGTGGGGAAGTTGTGCCCTCCTTTCACATATCAGACAGTCATGTTTTCATCATAGGTGGATTGGCTGCTGCAGATTTCAAATATGTGCTATAGTAGGTCTAGCACCCAGTTAGCTTAATCATTGCAAAGACTTCTATGTCCTTGTCTGCCCTGAAGGGTCAGCAGCAGTGCAGAGATGCTGACTGTTAGTAGATAAATGAAGTGCTGACCAGCAGTTGCAATCTCCAAATGGTTTAGCCTGAGGCTTAAGTTACGATCCCAAGAAAGTTCCTGACAAAGGGCTTCAGCTTTGGTTGCCTCCTGACCTTCCATTTCAATAATTCTCATATGGTGGAGCATAAGAACATCATTATGCTGGGTATCAGATAGGTATTGTGGACAAAACAGCTTCTGTTTCAGAAGCTAGAAGTGCCGTGATATTGTGAGAGAAGCTGGAGGAAGGGAAAGAGGATGTTCTGCTCGGTGACTTAGTGAAAGATAATGAGTGGGATTTCAATTAAACTCAAGACAAACAGATAACTGGAGGAGCTTGAAGTGTTGGGGAGGGCTGAAGGTGAAGTGAGGAGAGCTGTAGAAATGGGTTGTAGAGGGGTCCTTTGCCCTTGTGAAAAGGTGTTCAAACTGTGCTCTTTGAAGCCTGATGCTTGTAGCAGTGTGTGGGAAATGAGTGGTTGGGATGTCTGATCAGAGGCAGTGCTTTTGAAACTTTCCGATTGTCTCTTTCTGTGTGTCAGAACAAAAAACCCAAAAGTAGTTTGACGTAACGATAAGAATGATGATTCCAAATTATCTTTACTGATTTAAAAAAAAAAAAAAAAAGCTGTTTTTACCTCAGGGTAACTAAGAAGTTTGTGGTGTCCCTGAGGATAACAACGGTGAAGATCAGGCAGTTTAGTTTTACTGCAAGGCCAGCGTGCTGAGGCCAGAACCTGCCTGGGGCTGACCTTGGTGAATTTACTTCATGGGAAAACAAAAGCACCTGAGTTACTGTTCTTCCTCTTCTGTATACTCAGCCTGAGGTAAAAATGCACAGCTTCCTTAGCAGTGAGGATGCTCGTATGCTGCTTACAGCAACCCAGCCATGAGCATGCAGGTGTCAGGTTTTCTCAAGCCAGGAGAAATACGGCACTAGAGCAGAAGATTGAGGAGAAAGGTGAACCTCAGTCATGCCTGACCACCTCATGCTGTACAAAATGAACTGTTTGGCTGCTCCCTGTAACTGGGACAGCAAAAGAGGACAGTTTATAATTATTTTTTTTTAAAATCTCATTTTTGTCTTTCCCCCCAGTGTGAAGGAAGTGTACAGATTGGAGGAAATGGAGAAGATTTTTGTGAGGTAAGTGACCGGCACAAATGAGAGACTTCAGGGCCCACTGAGGTTGTCAGCCACCGATGCACAGGAATGGGAAGGATGTGCTGATCTATGCTTGAGGAGTCCTGGAGAAAGAGCTGTTAGAGCTTGTGCAGCTGGTGCCTGCTGTTTCTGAGACGCTGCTGACTCAGAGCATCATCCTGCTGAGTTCTAATGCCGTAGATGTGGCCAATGTGCTTTACAACAGTAGGAGTAGCAACGGCGCTTGAGTTTGTGTGCAGAAGTGTCAGTGGCTTCTCAGTGGCTTAAAAGGTTAAGAGTTCATACCTGAAATGGGAACCCCGTTGGATTAAGTTGATTGGTAGATCATCCCAGATCCTTCATTGCAACACTCGATTTGCTACCTGATCTAGACAGTTCTGGCTGGTTTCTCTAGCCATGTGGGGGAGGCAAGAGACTGAATTCTCCAGGATGTGATGATTTTGTCCTGTCATGTGTGGTGCTGCCAGTTTTCACTGTGACACTCTGGAGAGGGTGTGCAGGTGGCACATTGTGTGCAAGAGGATGGTAAAGGAAGAAACAGGGAACCTCTATCACTGCCTTCTCTCAACATTTAGGTTAGAGATGAAAATCATCAAGAGTTCAGGGGGAATACCCCGGCTATCCTACACTGGCCGCGATGACCGGCACTTTGTGCCCACAGGACTCTACATCGTACGGACTGTGAATGGTAGGAAGAGAGAGTCCCCGCTCCTATTTAACTTTTCTTTGTATCTTCAAGTAAAAAGTATTGACCAGGCTCGCTCCTGTTGTAACTTGGTAAAAAATTAATGGGAATATCCCAATTCCAAACAGACATTAACTGTTTGCATGTAATGAGGGTAGTCTGGATTTGGATAAGGTTTAGGGTATTTATATGATAGGTTTTTCTGTTGTGGGTAATTCCATTTATTTACATGACTGATGACTTTCTTTTTTAATGAGATCATAATTTTTCACCAAGAAGATATTTTCCAGAGTAATAGTACATGGAAATATGCTATTTGGAATGTCAACTTTTAAAAGCAGGAAGAAGGGAGTTTTCTCAGTGAATAGAGAACGGCTTGGGAAGCAGGTCTTCTTGGGGGAGGGAAGGAAAAAGGAGTAAGAGAAGGATCACAGTTATTCTTACAGATTCCTCCTTCCTGCTTGCACTATATGTGTATTTATACTGTGCTTTTTTTCCTCTTTCCATTTTCTGTCTGATCCCTGTGACTCTTCTCCAAGATCCCTGGACAATGGCATACAGCAAAAACTCCAAGAGAAAATTCTTCTTCAACAAAATGACGAAGAAAGCGACATACGACCTCCCTTCTGAATCCATCGCACCCTTTCAGTGAGTACAAGCCAGAGCTGAGGCTATGGAAGGATAAGGATAAGCTGTGTCCGAGTTTGTGTGAGTGTCTGGGTATTTGGAAGGGAGTTCAGGCGTGCAGCGCTATATTCTTACGGTCATTTGCAGTGCAAGCGCAGCTTGGTCACCAGCAGGGTGTGCTGCAGAAGCTGGCACTTTATCAGACTCTTAGAAAATTGCTGATCTGGATTCGTGGATTTTGCAATTAATTGCTATGAATAACACACATCTCACAACTTTGTTCCCCTGTCTGCAGCAGAGTACAAGTTACTGAACCTCCTTGCACACAGGGAAATGGAAATTGAGCCCAGCAACTGTAATTTGCTGCATCTCTGTATTTTAAGATGCTTGGTTGGAAGTTGCTAATTTAAAAGCAAATCCCAGTTCATTTAGCCCAGGTTCTGGAATAAGCTGTAGGTAGCTGGGAGCTGTTTAAAGAGAGGGTGAGAGAAAAGCAGCAGCTCCTCAGGAAAGGATGGAGTGGCTTGTCATTGGACAGACATTAACACTGTGGCTGCTGAACCCCATCCGTATCTATTGAGTACTAGGCTAAGGCCACATCTTAAGTACGGCAAATCCTGAGTCTGTGAGACGCCTCAGGGCTCATGTGTGGAGATGTTCTGCATACCCTGCCCTCAGGTAGTCTCAAGAGATGCCCTCCGCCACCACTACCCAGGACTGTGTCTCTGAGTGAGCGCATGATATGAAATAGGGCTCCTGATTTTCTCACTTTGAATCTCCTTACCTACCTTACAGCAGTGCTCTTAAAGATCCTTAAGCTTTCCTTAACCAGCTAAATAGAAGAACAGGCTTAAAAGGCAGAGGCACACAGTGCTTTTTTCCTCCATGTGTCAGGATGGGGTTAGTTCTGCCTATGTACTCAGAAGTAGGCCAGCATGAACGGCTGAGGAGGTGGAGGGAGCGCTTGTGTGGGACTCCAGAAGGGACGTGTTGTGTTGTAGTTAGTGAATGCTAATGTGTCTATAATTAGCCATTGACATGTGCTCTTGTCGCTGTGCTAGTACTGCTTTGTTAGAACAGTAGCACTAAATAAGCTATGAATATTAAGTGTCAGTAATTGTACAAAACTAAAGGCTGCTGTGTCGGCAGTAATTAGTAGCTTTGTTTTCATTAAGCTGGGACTGTTGATGCAGTGAGGGAGGGCTGTGCTTGATGGATGGAGTAGGAGATGGCATTGTAGGACCAGAACTCTCAGCAGCCAAGTGGAGCTCGGTTATTTCACACCAGGGAAAAGGGGGATGATCCTAGCTGCTTTTGTACAGTGTGAAGTGCTGTTCATTTGCAAAGCTCCATAGGACAGCTATTACTGATTCTAGTAGGTTTGTGGTAAGTGATTGGATTGCTGCTTGCGGCTGCTGGCAGACTTTCTAAGTTCTTCATTAAGACCTTTCCATTGCCTGTAATGACAGTTTCATCCTCTCAAAAAGTTGGGGGGAGGTAGGTTTTTCCCTAATGACTTGTCTCCTTCCAGCAAATACTGAACTGAATCTTGAGTGAAGCTAGAATTAACAAGTTTGTTTCCATGGAAATCTCTTAGGCTTGGAAGTTGCTGTACCTCAAGGGCTGTAGAGTTTGTAAGGTGAATGAATGCACTGGTCTTTTTCTAAGGCACCCCTTAGAATATCTCTGTGTGGCTCCCATTGCAAGGGCAGCTGTCTGTGTAGTGCACTTTGTGGCTAGGATGACAGCTTTTTCCTTCCCCTCCCCTGCCAAACTAATCTTGCTCTCCTCTCTGCCCACAGCATCTGCCATTACAGCCGCCTCTTCTGGGAGTGGGGGGAAGGTGTCAAAGTGCACGACTCTCAGAAAAGGCAAGATCCAGAGAAGCTATCAAAGGAGGATGTCCTGTCTTTCATCCAAGCGCACTACCCCTAACCCTGCTCTCTTGAGGGGTGCAGGGGGGGCTGAGCCCAGCTTGGATTCTTCAGGGACTGATGAGACTGGGGAGGCTCCACAACTTCTATCCTGGTCTTCTCCAGAGCTGATTTCCTGGAGGCGATTGAACCAGGGAGTAGTATGCAGAAGGCACAGGACGAGGCTCTACCCTGGCAGTGTATATAAGAGTATGGCCCAGGTAGTGCCTGCTGCTGGAGCACCCATGGTGACTCCTGGAGCCAAGGCCTAACACCCTTTTGTCCTGACCTACTGCATGCATGAGGCCAAGGGGCTGGCAGCTTTCTTTGCTCCTGTTCAAACATTCATGGAGGTTTGCGGAGCTCTGTGTGTGCCAGAACTCTCCAGGCTTGTGCTTCCCTGGCAGTGTGGGAAGGAGCAGGGATGTCTTGGTGGCAGAGCTGGGCAACAGCACATTGAAGCGGCCCTGCATCGTTCCTGGCAGCTATCTGTCTCCTTGGCCTTGTCAAAGGCCTACACTACCCAGTGGAGGGTGTTAACTCATTGGGGAATGCTAGCTTTGGGATGCAAGTATGTATTCTTGTTGGTGTCTCCAACACTTCTGCTTATCAAGGCACTTGGCTGGCCACTGGCAATTCCTATGTGATGGTCCTGTTGGACAAAGGCCAACGCAGGTGATGAGTAGAGTTCCTGGCACAGATTTTATGTGCTCAGTGCCAGGGATTTCTCAGACCTCTAGAAGCTGCTGTGACAAGGATTTCCCCTCTCCAGGTCAGTGACTGATCCTGTGCCAGCAGCCTGAGGTTAATTTGTGAACGTGTCTATGCCTCATGGTACTTCTGAGACCAAGGTGCTTTGATTCTTGGTACTCGACACTATTACCCAAATCTTCAGGAAGGAAAGTGGATGTGGGAGGGAAGACACAGGAAGGTTGCGATGCTGGAGGTCTTTGGAGGAAATGATGGGAACGTCTGACTTAGTTAAAAAAACCCAGGGCTTCAGTGAAAAGAGATCTTGACTTTGACCATGTTGGTTAATCAGAAGAAATCCTGTCCCCTGACTGCCCACTGGAAAGGTTACCAGACTTTCCTTTTTAAATGTCAGAGTGGGCTTTAAAATGTTCCACGTCTCATTTGGCCCTGGAACTGCAATCTGGGGTGAAGGCCCAGAGCTGTGAAACTCCCAGCATGGCATTTGTGTGTCAACAGACTTCTCCATGCACTTCTGTGCTGGGCTCAGAAGTTGTCTTCTGTTGCACGTTTTACCTTCAATTCTGGCTTCCATGGCACTTTTGCCAGGTCTTCCACATAAATCAGAAGATAACACACAGTTGACTGCTTTTGGCCAAGCAGCAAAATTGCCCTTTTTTTTTTTGTTGTTGTTGTTGGCTTGTTTTTAAACACAGATTGGCAGTAGGGAGGAAACTGATTTAGGGGTTGTCTGAACTGTGCCTTAAAGAAAGCTATAGTTCTAGAATCTATAGCAGTTGTTTAGATTCTGGTTTCTTTCTCTCCACACCCATATGTACGATTTGAACAAGCTTTATGTAGCAAGACATGGAAATTTTCACTTGTAGGTGTACAGATGCATGGGTGCCCTGCACCCCACCCAAAGAAGCCAAAACAAGGATGGCATGTTGTAGGAGTCCCACCTCCACCCTCTAAGGCCCAGCATAATGCGTAGGTTTTGTACTCGCTCTCAGCACGCAGTTGAACGTCATCCTACAAGTAGGCTGTGCTCTCTGAGCTTGGAGCAATTCCATGTCTTCACAAGCAAATTGTCTCTATATAACCATGTATTAATTCTCTACAGTTTGGTATAAATGAACTTAACAGCTGCAAATCCTTGCACCAGAGAAAATTACATGCAGGCTTGATCACTGCAGAACCGCACCCCTGGCTAAAGGAGCAGCGCAGAAGTTGGCATGCTCTGTTGGTCAATGGAAACTGGAGGAGGCAAAGCCTGGGAGTGGATGGGAGGTTAGCTTACAAATAGGTAGCCCTGAATATTGTGCAGGGGAGCTATTCTGTTTCTTCTCAAGTTCTGGCCAAAAGTGAAGTGGGTCAAAGCTGCTTTTTCCACATTGGTGACTTAGTCCCCAGACACAGTTATGTCTACCAAAGCAGTTGAGGGACCGCATGCTGTTAATGCATCCTCTTGCTGACCTGTAGAGACCCCCTCTGCTCTCAAGCATCAGTAAAACATGTATGAAAGAAATGGTGGCCCTTCCACCCCCCCAAAGAATAAGAGGCCTGTCACTGGCAACTTTGTTTTGGCAAAGGCACGTCCATGAGGGATGAGGAGGAATCTCTCCCAGTGGGCAATAAAGAACCTCCCAACTGTGTGGTTTCCAGGCCTGTGTGCAGTTGGCTTTTTAAACCAACCAGTAATTTGAGTTCTGGTGCTTCTTTGGACTGCCTTGAGGCTGTTCCAATGCCAGCAAAGCATGCTGCTCCCTTTGCCAGGCTCCTTTGCTAAGTGTTGTGTCCTCCACTCAGGGCTTTGGTCTCCTGTGGGCTGGCAGACAGAAGGGTGACTAGGAGGTACACTAGGGTGGGTGTAGGCCTCTGAGGGTGAAAAAAAAACTGGTTTGCCTGCAGGCTAGCTTTTAGGAACAGATACTTTCCATTTACCCAGTTGCCTCCAGCTCTTCCTGATTTTAATTTGCTTTTATTTTTAATTTTATTTTTGATGCACTGAACCTTGATTCTGAATCCCCCTTCAAGAAAAGCATGAGCCACCATGCTACTTGCTTCCCTGCTGCAGGGTAAATACAGAGGGATTATGTTGGGAAGGGGGGTGAGGAAGGTCTTGCTGAAGGGAATGTTTATGTACATTAATTGCACAATGTATTGTTATTAGGCTGTGTATCATTTTGTGTTGACTTCTCTACTTTCATTGTCTCTATTACCAATACAGCCCCTTTAGTTTACAACAGTGCTTGTTTACTTTGCTCCCCACAAAATTCTGGCCAGCAGTGTGTGTCAGCGTGGAGACAAGAGAAATGCTTTGCAAAGTTAAATTTTCAAGGCAGTACCCTTTTAAAGGCTTTCCTGGCAAGTTAGAGCACACTGAGGGCTACCTACTGTATGTCACTGCATCAGATGAGAGGGGACTACAGCCACAGTCTCCAGCATGCTAGGCTGCTTTCCCACTCAAAGGAAGCAAACACTCAAGTAGATTCCAGGCCACAACAGACCAACAACCCACTGTTGAGACCTTGCTGACCAGGGATATTAAGTGCCTAACCCAGCTGAGGCTTACTGTGGTGCAATGTGTGCCAGCTGGGAGATGGTAGGATGAGAATAAAGCAGTGGCTGAGAGGCACATTACAAAATGGGGGGGAGGAAAGAAAAACAGGAAGTTAATAGGTCAAACTATTTTATTTAAAGCCCTGCAGAGGTACTTCCATCCCTGGGAGTTGATAGTAAATTCTCTTCTGCAAGTGTTGATTCTTGGAGGCACAAAATGGCTACCAAGCTCTGATGCACTGGAGAGGTAGGTAGATCTTCTCAAAGCCCAAGCATCCAGATCTCAAGTTGGATGCTACCTGCTTGCAGAAAAAGAGATGCCTACTTCCCATCTGTTTTTGTGGAGGTAGGATTCCTTTGGTCCTGTAAGTCAGTGCGGAGGAGGAAACATCTTTGTTTAGCTCAGCTCTGGGAACATGTGGAATCTTTAGGTCACAATACCCATGTTACCCTTTGATTCAAAGAGCTTCTTGGTGTCCCTTCAGCTTATGGCTGAGTCACAGGAATGTCTGCAACCACAGAGGTCCTCTTCAAAAGGGAGAATTGCCTTCCTGCATCAGGCTGGATGGTCTTCACTGTGTAAGACAGCACCAGCTTGAGCTCTGTTTGACCTGATTTCTAAGTGCAAGTGTGCTGTGATTTGTGGTTTGTCTCCTGTCCCCCTCAATTCTCAGAGAAAAAGCTTCCCTACAATGATGCTTGGAGAGAACAGCAATTTGAAATGCTGATCCTCACCCTTGGGGGAGGCACAGTGGTGAGTGGAGGAAGGGCTCCTTGCAGAAGAGTCATTTGGTCAGCAGGGAGAATTCTTGAGTACAATCACATTGTCCAGCAGGCGTAAATAAGAGCAATCAGCAACCCCATGGCCACAGCAAGGGCAGCATTCTTGCGATTTTCCTTACGAAGCACACTCAGTTCTTTCTCTGGGAAACAAACAAAAGCCTTGCCTGTGAATGTTTTGTGTTGCAGCTACATCTCCTTTCAAAACTGTCTTAAAAGCACAATGCTACCTTGGCCACGGGCAACTCCTTTGAGATCAGTATGCAAAACTGCCAATTATAAGATGTGCTGAACAGGAAGTAAACTAGTAGGAACCCTTTCATTTCCTAACTCTCAGCCTGTCAATCTCAGCAGCTGTGCTTGGGAATACTTCAGTGCCAGACCAGTTCCTGTTTGCAAATTACCTTGTTCTAGGACTCTACTACGGACAGAATGGGTCATTAGAATAATTGCTTGTTCTCTAAGAGAATGAAGACGACAGAGGGTAGAGAGCTATTTCTTCTGTCTTCTAGATGTAACAGCCTGGTACCTTTTCCTAGTGCTTAAATTTACTTAAATACAACTGTGGCTACCTTTTGAATGTTGCAGAATCTGGGTTTCCTTGTGCCCCAGAAGGAAGAGTGTGGAACAGGTCTGAGCCTGGACACTCATTGTGTTGGGGTCTGCAGCTTTTTAGAGACAGGTCACTTTCCCTGACCCTGGTTTACAAAAGAAGAAACACAGATGCAGAGAGAGGAAGTAGCTACCAAAAGTATGGAGGCCTACTGATCTCCATTTCTGTTCCCTTCCCTTTACCAAAGATGAGAACCCCATTCTTGCTAGTTCTGTTCCACAAGACTTTGTTGGATGGTATAGATGAGAAGTGAGGCCTACAGCATCACACATTGCATGGCCAAACAGCGATAATTATTTTGCAGGGCAAGGTTGGGTACAGACTGTCTCCAGAGCCAGACTGCTCTTGCTGCTGAATTCACCTGCAGTGGCTGCACAGGTTACTGCCTCTACAGTTTGCACTAGCAGCCTCCAGCAGGAATGCCCTATTGCTGCACGTTCCCAAACTGGTGCTGGTATTAAAAGAGGCTTTTAGCTGTTCTTCCTGCCCCCATTCTTCACCTAGTACAAGCATTCTCATGCAACCACAGAGCAAACTGCTTGAATCTGCAAGGCTACAGAGGAGGTGGTAGGGGCAGGAGGTCACATAACCCCCAAGCACAGCAGTGCCAGCTTAAACCAATGGAGCAATGCCATTGTCAGCAACTGCAGTTCATGGCCTCAGGTGTGTCAGCTGGAATAAGCAGAGGTTTAATCGGAGCCCATAGCAGTGATCTAAAAAGACTGTGTGCACATGCACTGTCTGTTCTGTTCCAAGAGGAGCAGCTATCACCATTAGGTGAGGCTGTTGCTGCTGCCTGAGCAGCCTGTCAGATTGCTCTGTTGATGCTAGCAGTGATGGCTGACTGCTGGTAAAAGGGTGGCAGTGAAGTGCAGAGTCTTCTGCCATCTCTAGTGGTAGGCCCTTAGGGAACAGCTTTGAATCTGTTTAAAATAACTGTTAGGCTTCTGGAAACAGTCCTTTAACATGAGTTAAAATTACAAATTTGCTGGCCGTACCCCAGATTTCAACTCTCCAGGCCTAAAAGAACACTTGTGCTTCTTTCCCTTGTGTGAGCTCCGGTGCTTGCACTGCTGCAGAGTGCTGTCAAGCAGTTAACACACTGATCAACACCAGGAGCCTGAAGACATGCAAAGCAGCATCCCTGGCGGAATGGAAGTGCTGTTAAATGTGCGGTAGCTCAGAGGGACTCCCATTTTAACAGTCTACAGCAGGACTTGCAGCAAGGAAAGACCCTGGCTCTCTGGAATTGCAGGTAGCACATCAGCGTGAATCCCCATGCTCATGTGCTGAATGGCCTCAGAAACTGATGCAGAAACCCTCCCCAAGGAAGGCATACTTTGCTGCACTCCAGATAGCACTTGGCAGCTTGCTTAGCAAGCCTCTTAAAAAAGAAAAGGGAAAAAAAAAAAAAGGAGGGGAGGATGTTAAAAGCCACTCAAGTAAATCTGTTGGCTGAGATTATCTAAAGACTGGTAATTTGGGGTATGTGAAAGGGACATCTTTCCCCCCTCATTAGCTGATGCTTATTTTTTTCCCCTATGATAGCACAGCTCAAGTGGGAGGATCCAGACTCCTATTATAATATGCTGACTAGGTTTCTCTCACTCCAGCTCCCTTTGGTTGAACCTAAATTCAAAGGCGGAAGTCAGAGGTGGCAGGAGCTTGAAGACGAAGCTAAGCTGCAGCACTGATGCCATCCAGCCCAGAGGGACCATTTTTAACGAGGCTCTTACCATAGTTGTCAGCTTTGGTCATTAGTAAGTTTCTCTCTCTCTCCAGTGACTTTCTGTAATGAGAAGAGGAGTTCATTACCTGTGAGGCACAACACAGCCTATTTCTTTGCTTATATGATGGAAGAGAGACTGTCCCACTGCCAGGGATATCTGCTCACAGAATGAGCCCCTTACCCTTCACTGTGGAGAGGTGACAGTTTAGAAACCCCCCAGCTGTGCAAGAGAAGAGATGCAGCAGTTTTAGATTATTTTTTCCTTCCCCCAAACTGCTTCATATCTCTCCTTTTAGGACAGTGTCAGTGTATGCAAGCAGCCTAAAAAGGGGTCTGTGTGTCAGAGCCCCCTACTCTGTTCCCCCAGGTGGGGTAGGAAGTTCTGCCACAGCTACGGCATGGGGCAGGATCCTGTCCCTCCAGCACATCTGGCTTAGTGCTGGAACACTAATTCTTCTCACCAATTGAAGCTAGGATCCCATTGTCAGAGGTATCCAATTTACACAAATTGGTCAACTCAAGGAAACAAGCTGAACCCAAGCTCAGTAACAACCAGTTAAACAACCTGTTATTAGACTGAAGACTCAGGATAATAACAATGAAGAGTAAGTCAGGCCAACCCAGCCCTTGTCTTAAACTGCACAAGATGATTAATTAATATACAGTTTAAAATATACACACAAAACAAATTGCCTGAAAGCAGCAGTGTTTCCATTACAGCAGTGAGGATGCGGTCACTCCTTTGGACTGTGTGCCTATAAATAAACATGCACTAACAAGTTATCTCCTGGTTCAGAGCAGACAAAGAAGGCAGTAAGTGTAACAGAGTTTGTTGTTCCCCTTGGGGCAGAGCAAGAACCTGTAGGAGGAAAGAGATCCAAATGTATGTGTACAGCTAGTTAAGTAAGGGATGGCAAGAAAGCAACCTATGTCAGAGCAGCAGGAAAGGGCTCTTAAAGGCAACTGGGGAAAGGCAATGTGGAGTGCAGCCAGGAGGAAATGAGAAGACAGATTTACCAACATGACTGAGCTGCTACTTAGAAACTCACCTTGTGAAGAGAGTCAAGGGGAGAGGCTTTGAGAATGAGACATGAAGAAACCATGACAACTGAACTTCAAAATGGGAAAGCAGAGCTCTCCTTTGTGTACTACTCACTGAATCAATAATTTTGATCATGGTACCTTCCCCTGCAGGGTTTTTTGAATGGTCTGGATTAGGGCAACAGAATTTCTGTTTCCATCTCTATATAAGTTGTAAAATTCAGAAAAGGCCCCAGGAATCCCTATTCCTAATTCTTTGCTCTAGGTCCTATATTTCAGGGAGAAATCATACAGATATATTCCATCCTGTCAAATTACCACAACTGTAGGTTTGGTTGTTGGCCACCTAAGTACCAGATAAAGAATACAGACAGTAAACTTAAGAGGAATTTAGGCCTAGAAAAGGACTGTTCAGATGAGGAGCTAGAGAGGTGAGGGACAGGATGAGACAGGACCCTGCCCAAAGATGGATAGCGATATAAAATGCCAGAAAAGGGGGGGGGGCGGGGGGGGAGAGAACATGGAAAGGAAGAACAAAGAAGTTAAGCTGAGGCTGATAAGTATCAGGGTGTGGAGATGTCACTGCTGCTAGGATCATTTCTAACTGGGTTCTGTAGGACAGTACTGTAGAGCAGACACCAGGACCGCTCCCCGGGGCCTACGATTGAGCTTCCCAGCCTTTTTTGCTAGGAGCAGAGCAGTACGATGCTGGTGACTGGAAGAATGTCCTCAAGCAGAAAAGATTTGAGGATCAGCTGGGAGATCTAGGATCTCTTGCTTCATACTCTAGAGAAATAGCAGGTTCTGCCTGTGTCTGCTACAAAATCCAGGTCAAAGTCCTTGCTTGAGTCCCAGCTCTAGAAGCCTACAGTTGTCTCTTCCATGTCAGTGACAGATTTCAGGGGAACTGTCCCTCTTCCCTTTCCCAAGGAAAGCCAGTGTGTCACTGCATCCCTACATCCCGACACATTTGCAACACAGGCACAGATAGAGTAATTTCCCTCAGCCCCTTTTGCAGCTGCATCCCAGCCTGGTTTGGCCCTCAGCAGTAGTTGCTGCAAGGCTTGAGTAGCAGCGTGCAGTGAACCTTTGCCAGACTCACAGAGCTGTTTCCTAGCAGGCCAGGAGCCAGCTCTGCAAATGAATCGGCAAGTTTTGGGCACTGCTTGGCTGGTTGTGGTGCAAGTTGGAGAGTGAGGCTGTTTGTCTGTAAGCTAAAATTCTCTCCATATAGTGCTGAACTTCTCATCCTGGCAAGTTCCCCAAGTAAGCTCCAAGCTGGGAGAAGAGTGTCTTGTCATGGGAAACCACACATTCCCATCCCTTCAAGAGCCCTTGCCCAGTACTACAGCAGGATGACAGCTAGCTGAAGTGCACAGCCACAGCTGTGAAAGGAGGTGGTCAACAATACCTTCCTTCAGGGCTGAGCTTCTCCCTACACAGTTTAAGATCCATCTCCTCCATGCTCTGTCTGCAGCGTGCCAGCTTCTCCTCCAGTCCATCAATCTGAAAAACACCACACCAGTCACTGTCATTTCCTCTCCCAGCTAACATGGATCCATCCCCGCTCAGATGGGAAGGGTGGCAGCTCAGCCACTCCACCTCCTTCCTCCCCAAATCAAGGAGGAACAGCCCCAGCTCTGTGTAGAGATCACAGCACAGAGAGCCCATCGCCTCCCAGATCAGCCTGTATTATATACCCCAGGCAACTGTGACATTGTTATCCCAGAGGCAGCCAAGCCAGCTCTAACACGCCCACTTGTGTGGCTGGCCAGCACCTTTTTGGCACTATCTGATCCTGTTCCAGCCTGTTCTAGTCTCTTTGCATTTGGCTCCACAAGCAAAGATGTGATCTAAGGCATCTTTATGCAATTAAAAGAGGATAAATTGAGAGACTGGCCTTGGCCAAAGCCTGAGGGACAAGGTCTTGATTTAGTGCTGTGAATGGATGCAGAAGTTCATGGGACATGACCACAAAGCACCCTCAGCTGTCTGGTTGGGTGAAGAGGGGACAAAGGGGAAACACTGATACCTACCATCAATTTTACCCAACTAAATCTACAACTGCAGCAGCAGTCTGCACAGTATGCTCAAGAGAGCATTCACCACTGCCTCCACACCTTCGACCTGCACCAAGTTTTGGCAGCAACGTGATCCCATGCAGAACAACACTGGTCATCTCTCCTTGTGTCTCCTCATCAGGTTTCCTAACAGCCACCCTCCTCCCATGTCTTCCTGTGGAGGGGAGTAACTGGGGGTAAGTACAAGAGGGTTGATCTACTTGTGTGCAAATAGATTGCCCAGGAGGGAGTCCTACCACAGACAACAGCTCTCCTGGGAATCATTCCTCTTTTCTGCCTGGCAACCAGAGCGTAGACATCTTTAGGAAAACTTCATCTTTCAGGCTTGCTTCCAGCAGGGAAACAGCGGGACTAATCAGATAATATGAACACAACATTCTAGCCTGAAAGAAAATGGCCTCAGTGCGCTGAGGTGGCAATGACCTCTCTTTTTAGCTGCTTAGCGCAACACTCCTGCTGTGTCTCGTTCTCCAAGCAAGGCCAAGGCCAGCTAGATGGCTGGCAGCATGGCCTCTCCGTGGTGGGAGCCTTCACAAACCAGAAGCTAAGAGGCAGCGCGGTCCCAGGTAAAGTACTGAGGTGGAACGAGACACCTGAGGCTGATGTCCAGGCAGCTGAGGTGGCCCAGAGCACAAACACTCCTATAAACAGTGATATGGGAAACAAAATCAAAGGTAGTGATCCCTAATTATTGCTGCTTTGGGGATCAGTTCAGTCCTGAGCTCATTAGCAATCTCACACCTTCTGCTCAGGAAAGGCAGGCAAGCGTTATAAATAAGCAGGATGGGAGAAGAGGCTTGACGTAAAGGGGAGAACAAAGCAGACTGGGAAAAGGAGCTTAGCCAGCCAGCTGAATAGTCTCATTGCAAGGAGCACAGTAGAGCTAGGGAGGGGGCCACATACAACAAGGCTCAAATAAATCTTTGCATCTCGTCAGATAGCAATTTCAGAGTCTCTTGTCATTAGGCAACTCTGCCAGGGCTGTTGAGATGCCAAGCTCCCCAGAGGCACCTGCACAGCTTCTGCGGAGCCCAAGGGGAGCACCAAGGCACATCACCTGATGCCAGAGCACAGGGAATGGCGCTTCTGTGTTTGGCAATGCTTGGGTTTGCCTGGACGGGGACATGGATATTTTTGAAGCATGTTAGCTGAAAATGCATTCAGTCAGGGCAAAGATAATTGTCCTCCTCCATATCCAGCTGTGCCAGTTAAGAATGTTAACTCCAGCTGCTCATCACTATCTTGTCAGCCACTACAACTCAGTCAGTGAGATGCATTGCCCCAGTCTGCTTCAGGGCCAACCAAGGGCTTCACCCAAGTCAGCTCTGGCCACACTCATCAGCAAGCTAATTTAATGGCAGAGCACAGTAGAATGGAGGTGGGGTATCCGTCCAGTCCAACTTAAGAATGACCAAGTCCTTCACCAGTTCCTACCATTTGCAAATGACTGTGTCTCTGCTCCCTTATCTGTTGGAAACCCTCACATACACACACAGCAAGACGTACTTCAGCATGTGTTACCCGGCTCCTCCTTAGCCAGTAAACTTATTACAGTGTACCATGCCTTCTCTGAAAACGTGTAAAAATCATGTTAAATAATACAATTTAATGAGAGCTTTGGTTAGTCAGCTGCCAACCCCACCACTAAATTTTTCATGTCATTGCACTTCCTACCCTCTCCTCCAGAACTGCTCCTCCTGCTCAGTTTGCAGTTGCTCTCACTAGTACGTTCTCTACCCATACTTCCGTCATTTCATGAGACATAATGAGAGGATATTCTGCCCAACTCTGCCAATGCTTTTACTTTCTGCTGACTAAAAATCTCCAGATTCCACATAATACTTCAAAAGTTTCAACTGGTTTTACTGCTCTTAAATCAAAACCAAAGTTTGGGTCCCCTGCTGGAGAACAATAATTTGCTAATAAACCACATGCCCTAGAACTGCACCATCAGCTTTGCTGAGCTGGGGGCACAAGGGACAGAAAATAATCAAAAAAAAAGCAAGGAAGGAAAAACAGATTGCTGAATGAACAAAATATTTTTCCTCCAGAATCTCACTATTTCTTTTCTTCAGGCTAGTCTGGGGCATTAGGGGTTATAAGGAAGGTCAAGAGTGAGGATTCCTAGATGTTATCCAGTCACTGTGCTTCAGTTTCCCTACTTATAAATTAGGACAATACTATCTGCCTCCTGGAGGTGGCTCATTTACACAAGGAGCCTCGGACACCGACCCAAACTATGGGCAGAGCGCTATCTTGATATGTCAGTGCCATTGCCTCACTTAGGATTTGGGATTTGTTCCTGCAAGGTAGGAGTCTCTCAGCAGCTCAGCCATCCAAGTAACTTTTCACTGTAGGGCAAAGGGAAGAGAGAAACAGAAAATAAGCACAGGGAGAAATCAGAGTAATGCCTGGGAATTACTGATTATTCTCTGGGCCGCTGAGGAAACTCCCGGGGGGCCGTAGCCTGTAAAGCTGTAACACAAAAAAAACCTATAGAGCTCTGGCTCTAATCCCCTGCGGCAGCTCTCCAGGAGAGCAATCCTAGAAGCAGGTGTAAACCTGAGCTTGCTGTGGATGGAAAGCTTTCCTTCCTACTTACTAATACATGAGAAGCTTAGCTGGGGTATGTACCTAGGCCTACCGGAAGCCCACACGAAAAGAAAGACCCAAGCTCGCTTAGCTGAACCATCACTGCACTTCACACTGGCTTATCTTTTTAGTGGCAACCTCAGCACAGTAGCTTATAAGTTGCAAAGACAGACCCTTGCTCCTTCTGGCTCTCCCTTCTCTGAAGAGGATTGTCTGGGACAGAGCTGAAGTGCAACATGCAGAAAGCTCACATGACAACTCAGGTTCACGTGGCCTGTAGCAGGGACACAGGACTTCACTCGCAGCAACATCTTTAAGTAGTGTCAGTTAAAAGGGGAAAGTGAAACAGGTGCTTCACATCCAGACAGCAGCTCAGGACACACAGAGCTGCCCTTCTGCTCCTCAAGAGCCACTCCAAAAAGTCAAGTCCTAGCACTTTGGACACACACAGGGACCTAAGACCAGATGCCTCCCTTGCTCCACAAGGTATGACAAGGCACTGAGCCATTTTTGTTGAATTCTGGCAACACTAGCTCGCAATCTGGAGACCTTTTTAAACCAGGGAGACCTGGAGCGGATTTCAATCCAAACTGACTTACATGCTTATTACAAATCTCATTTGTTGGGACCATCTTGGGCAGGGAGCCCAAAATGGCTCACATAAAGGCAGAGACAAAGAGAGAAGAAAAAAAGAAGCAGCTTTGCTTACAGAGTTGAGCTGGATCCCTTTTAATACATTTTGTAATGAATTAATAAAAGCTTTCTTTCCAGCAGAAAGGCTAAAAGTGCTTTTCAGAACTGGCATCCACCCTCCGCTTTTATGAATTCCCTAATTAAGATACTGGCAAAGAGCCATATCACACATACGTCGACATCCAACAGCGTTAGGTAATGAGGTTTTCATCTTCTGACCCTCATAAAACAGATCAAAGCCAACTGAAGAGGTGGGGGCAAAGAAAAAAAACCTTCCCTGAGCAGTCTTCGCATGCCTTGTCACCTGCCAGCATACCTGAGCCATTCTTTCCACAGAAGAATTAGTGGTTCCTGCATCCACAAATTTGGCTGGATTATTAAAATCAGTCCAGCAGAGACAAGTTTTGTTTAAACTCAAATGCTAACTTGCAGTTCATGGACAGACTTCCATTTTCACCACGCCCTTGGAATCATTTTGCATGCTGGCAAATCATTTCACAGATACGGTGCCCACAGCATGCTTGGAAATATTTACCAGGCAAGCTACTACACAATAGAGGATGATCCACCAGCAAAGTCTAAGATAAACCCTGCAGATCAACCCTCTGTGTTGGTAAAGGAGAAAGGGCTGGATCCCACCTGCATCTCCTCCTTCAGCCTTGCAGAGACTATCCAATTAGTCAGCCCACCCTGCCTCAGCTCAGACCAGCTGCTCTGCAGGACAGAACACAGACATGACCACATGGCACCACCCACAGCTTTTTGAAAAATCCTGTAAGAACAGCTTTACTGAGTAAAGATTATGTTGGCCTTTTACCTATTCTTTATGCTCTTGCATAGACACTGATCAGCCACTGCCTTGTCAGAAGCAGCAATACACGTAATACTTTCTCCAAACACACACTTGACATTTTACAGCTCAGGCACTGCCTAAGTGCAGGGTGTTCTCTTTGCATTTAATAGCCCCGCCTTTTTTGCTTCCATGAATTTTTTTCAGCTGTTGCCTGAGCCTCAAGTATATCTTTAAGGGCTACAACATCCTCCAGCAAGGAGTTTCACAGCACAGCCACAGGTTATGGGAAGAACCAACCCCTCCTGTTTGTTCCGAGCTTGTCAGCTGCTAGTTTCATTTGATAGCCCTAATTTTGTATTGACAGTGAATGTTCATTCTTTGTTTAATAGCATACAGAGGATATAGACCTATATTGGGTCCCCTTGCAGTCATGTTTTCAAGCTTGAAAGGACTTGGTATGCTTAGTTGTTTCTTGCATAGAAGTTTTCCACATCTTTGATCATCCTTGTCACTCTCAAGCTCATTCCATTTTCACTATTTTGCTACAAAATGGACCAGTCTTCCCAGTTTCATCTTCCTGACAAGTTTCCTCAAGAAAGTTCTGTGCAGCTCAGCATTGTCAATAGGGCTGCCTGTCAAAAGACTACAGAGCTATATGAAAGGAGAAGTGGCATGAGTTTAAACCACCACAACATTATGCAGACACATTTATATCAGTTTAAACCAGGTCATATCAATTACACCTGCAATTTATAAGTGCAAGCTAATCTGGTAAGTGTCCATATAGAAAATTGCATTCATTTAGCATCATGACTTCAGTTAAACAAGCATGACTCTGCCTAGATTAGGCCTTTCAAAGCTAGCCATGCATCATGTCATATTAAGACTCATTTGGAAAGTTTTCTTTACAATCGTAATAGCTCAGAAAGTAATACTGAACTGAATAAAAGTTTAAATTACAAAATCAGTATCTTGCTTGTCACGCATTCTGACACCTGAAACACAGCGCTCTCTTCCTCTGGCTTAAAAAGATTTTGTTTTATTCCACCCTAACTTCTATTCAGTACCTTTCTCATCACTGCAAGGGGGAAGGATTTTATCTTTTAGTAGTATCTTTGCACTGAGAGGTTAAGTTTTCATCTATAAGACACCGAAGAAGAGTACTTCTACAATCCTTTCAAAAGTAGTGTGTTCTATCATGACAACTTAAAAAAAAAAAACCAAACACCAAAACCAAAAACTAAAGCTACCACAAGTCCCCCAACACTCTGCAAGAATTTTCTGTGGCAGCTAAAATCAGTTCCTTTTCATTCTGTGACCAGCAGGTCCCTGACAGGCTCACCCTTTTTACCACCTCTCTTTTTGTAAGGTAGACCCTATCATCTCAGCTCTCCTTGTCTGTCACATCTCAAGCAACAACCACCAAAAATTCATTATTTCAACTCTCCCCGCTACGCTCACTGAAGAGAAGATTGGACAGTCAGCACACTCCCCTCTGGACTCCCTTTGGTGGTTATATTTGGGTTAGAGTGCCCAGAAGCATCCGTTTCTCTAATGAAAGCCTAACTAGATGAAATAGACCAGAAAAGTACTATAAACTGAACTCCCATTCATATGACACAGCAGGACACTCACCTTTACATTACCGGCTGATGAAGCATACATGACAAGTCACAAGTCCTTTCCCTGGCCTTTCTACCCTGGCTATCTTGGTATGTTGTGCATATGCTCATCTGAAAGACTTCAGGACAGAGAGGTGACCAGTGAGATTCACTGGATTGATTCTGCCCCATTTCAGCCATTTGTCAGGAAGGTTCAGGCTTTTGCTGTCCCCAAAGTATCCACAACGCACAGACTTGAACTATGGGCTCTCCACTGCCTCCTCCAAGTAAGTCCAGATAGCACTGTTCAGTGCAGGAGCCAGAATGAAGTATGCTTCAGAGCGACCTTAACTAACATGCCACAGTTTGTTAATACAAATATAAAGCTTAAACAAAGCTTACCAGCAGACCTCCTGCCACTCAGGGAGATTACAAAACACCCAAGCACAACAATAAAAAAGGCAGCTTTAGAAGGAAGGCATACTCTTAAAAAACAGTCTTTTCCCCTTCTCCTTGCTGTGATTTAGAGGCCCCTCATGTGCTGGTTTATCGCTGGATTCCTCAAAAGCAGCAGCCTGTCCCCAGCACACCGCTGACTTTCATCACCGCACACACAGGCTGGGCCACGCACAGATTTGCTGACTAGGGGCAAGAGCTTGCCGCAGCACCTTCCACCGGCACACACGTACACTTACTGCCTCTCCCTGCACTGGCTCAAAGGCTCAGCAGGAGCAAGGGCACCAAACGCCGTCGCTCGGTCAAAGGCCTGGGACGGAAGACAGGGCACCGAGCTTTCCGCTCGCGGGAGGGCCCAGCACAGGCAGTCCCGCCTCGGCCTCCTCCGCTGCCATCGCACGTTAAGATGGCAGCCGGGCCCGGCACCAGCACAGCGCAGCCTGATCGGAGCGGCGTCCCCGAGGCCCCACTGCCCCGGCCCTCCCCGACACCCACCGCTCTCCAGGGGAACGCTGCTTCGGCAGTGGCGGTGGCAGCCGCCTCGCCCCTGCCAGGCCCGGCCGTGCCCCGCGCCCGCCGCGCCCCCTCACCTCCCGGGCCACGCTCAGCCCCTCTCGCCTCCTGCCCATGGTCCCGGCCCGACCGCAGCCGCGCATGCGCAGGCTCCCGCCCTGCGCCAGCGCCCGAGCGCGGCCACGTCCGCGCGGCTGCTGCCATCTTTGTGAGGGGTTGCGCCGTCCGGCGGCTGCCATCTTGGTGAGGGCGCTTCTGCCCGGCCCCCTTCGGCGAGGCCGCCTGGGGATGGCGGCGGCGGCGGCTCTGGCCGTGTGAGCCCGTTTTGGCGTGGTCTGAAGACGGCCGAGGATGTACGGCGTGGTGGCCCGCGGCAGTCAGAGCAGCGCCTGCTGCTTTGTGCCGGTGCTGCCCACAGCCAGCTCTGCTTGCTCCAGGGGATGAGGGATGGTTGGGGAAGGACCAGCAGGCCGGGAAGCTGAGGTGGGACCTCTCGGTCCCTCTCGGACCT